>NW_026251970.1:0-603135 GCF_025201335.1 Gilbertella persicaria
TACAAATGATAAAAAACTACATGTTTTCCGACTATGGATCGCGGTACCGCGTTTCAATTGCAATTCAATTTAAAAAATTTTTCGCATAAAAAAAAATCAAGTATTCATTCATATCCAAATAAAGTAATGTAGACATGTCTGTGTGACTTTGAAAAAACCTTATAAATACTTGAGGTTTTTCTTACCTTTTTTTTCTTCTTCTTTTCCTATACATATATACAACATAATCAAAAATGGCTCGTACTAAGCAAACTGCTCGTAAGTCCACTGGTGGTAAGGCCCCCCGTAAGCAACTCGCTACTAAGGCTGCCCGTAAGTCTGCTCCCTCAACTGGTGGTGTCAAGAAGCCTCACCGTTACAGACCCGGTACTGTCGCTCTTCGTGAAATCCGTCGTTACCAAAAGTCTACTGAACTCTTGATCCGTAAGCTCCCTTTCCAACGTCTTGTTCGTGAAATCGCTCAAGACTTCAAGACTGACTTGCGTTTCCAATCTTCTGCTATTGGTGCTCTTCAAGAAGCCTCTGAAGCTTACTTGGTCTCTCTCTTTGAAGATACCAACTTGGCTGCTATCCACGCCAAGCGTGTTACTATCCAACCCAAGGATATCCAATTGGCTCGTCGTCTCCGTGGCGAACGTTCTTAAGCCACTTCATACAACATTCAATTATAATATGCATTTCTTTATTTAATATATACTTTTTTTTCTGTATTTAAGTGATTTCCCCTTTTTCTACCCTCTCAATTTTTTTATACACATTTCATTATTGTACAGTTTTATAAAATGAATAAAAGAATTGAACCGTAAATATTTATATACTTTATTTGACTTGATTGTTAGAGTAGAAAGGTCCTGATTAAATTGATTAAAAAAAAAAAAAGAAAGCTCGCATGCTATCTATCTACCTTTTTGACAAAATCTGCCTTGTTATCCTGAGCTCAATCTTCTATTAATTTACTAGAACATTTTAGTGCGTTACATTATTTATTAACATTTTTCAAATGGTGCTAAATCTGATATGATCTTCAAAGACAAATCTATGACAATGAGACCATACTTTTTATTTTGTATTAGGAAATCAAGTTATTTGAAGAAAAAAGGTACGGTACTTCTGAAAGCGATAGCTTACAAGTAAGTATCCTGATTTTGAGAGGGTAATTACTCTAAACATTTTGTAAAGGGCACATAGTCTATCAAAAAGTATTTTATCAGTTGATCATATTAATAACATCAGACAAGTCTTTTCTACTACACAAACTCTCACATACATTTAAAAGAGTTGAGTATAGATTTTGTGTGTCATAAAAGAGTGGGTCAGTAAAGTATAGATAAGAAAATTGAACTGTAAATATTTATTCGACTTAATTATTGTTAGAGTAAGGTATCATCATAGAAGGATCATATTGTTGTTGATATTGAAACTGTGGCTGATAAAAACCTTGCTGCTGATTGTCTTCATGATAAAACCTGCCTCGCTTTTTGTTGATCTCTTCAAAGTTAGCGCCATTTCCTGGTCGAGTACGCTTAGCACCACGAACATCGTTATCGTTCTTCCATTCAGGTCTATACTGTGCTTCTGGCTCTTCAATCACCATTCTGTCACGTACAGGCTGTCCCTGAAAGCCACCGACAGGAGCAGTGACCAAGTTGTCTTGTTCTTCTGCAGATAGTTCAGACAAAGGAATGATAGAATCTCCACGATCATAATTAAAGTGTTTTTTAGGACCGAAACCAAATGCCCAGTTGACCTTGACAGGAACATCTTGAACCACAAGACCTGCTGAATTGTATTTTGCTGCTTCAGTAGATGCTCTTGTTGTAAATTTGAGGAAAGCATTATGTCTTCCCTTGAGTTTTTTGGATACAATCACACTAGCAAGTTCACCATATTGAGTAAACAGTTGAGCCACATCATCTCTTTCATAATGATCAGGAATAGGGCCCACGAATAATGTGCGAGTAAGAACTAATAGACATGAGTTATGTGTGCGTGTGTGTGTGTGTGTTTTATGACAAGCGCTTTTGGTTACCTTTAATACATCCAGGCGGTAAAGAAGGATCACTCGTAGGTTCAGCACCTCTGTTTTTAGAATACATGGGCTTTTGTTGTTGTGGTGGGGGCGGTGGGGGCGGCAAAGAAGATTGTTGTTGTTGTTGAGTATGCTGATAAGGTTGTTGAAATGCTTGTTGCTGATGATATGCAGGTGTTTGATAATTATTCATATTGTGTTGCCCATAACTAGGTTGATAGCTAGGTGCTTGGAAGTGTTGGTTTCCCATACGAGGATCGTGGATTGGTTGTTTTTGTGACCATGCATCTTGTTGCTTGGGTGCAGGAGCCTCATTATTATTAGTTCCCCATCTAGATTTCCTTTCTCCTAAAGTACGAGTAGGAACAGAAGGTCCTTGTGGTGGTGGCCAATTGTTCTTGAGTCGTTCTGTATCATTGCTGGACATACGAGGGTCGTTGCGAACACGGGGATCAGCAACAGTAGTAGGCGAAGGAGGCGAGTTTGTAGTAGAGGGAGTAGAGACAAGACCGCCTAGTAATTTAGCTAAGGCTGGAGGAAGTACATTTTTGTCTTCTTCTACTACTGGAGGTGCTTGTGCTGGGGGTGGTGTAGGCGTCAATCCTGGGATATTGAGGTTAGCCAGAGTACCGTTACCGATATTACTGAGTGTGGCCAAAAGACTTGCTGTGTCTACAGGAGGGGGAGGCGTCATAACTATCAAGAAAATAGATCAGTAAAGCTCATTCATAAACAATTGACAGCACAAAAAGAGAGGGCGAGTATTTAAGATTAGTTTAATAAGGTAATAATAATAACCTTTTTGTTCTGGAGTGTTCTTGTTCAAGAAAGATTGCTTCAGGTATTGAACAGTGTCCTTTGAATAAACATTGCCTTGTTCCCAAAAGTCGAGTGTCTTTTTGACTTTTTCCTATACGTATTTTGTCAATAACATGGTCTAGACATATTTATGATAAAGAAGAACAATAGACACACAGAGACAGAGGCAATAAAAAAAAGACAAACAAAACAACAAGAGCCACATGTATTAGACAGACAGACAGACAGACAGAGGTGGACATTATAGTAGTTAAAGATGAGGTTTATTATTTGCCAAATCAACCATTAAAGTTACATTACAGTGTATAATCTCTGTTCTCTTCTTCTTCTTTTTAGAGGAGGAGGGAGAGGGAACCATTGCCTCTGACGAGTCTTGTTCTTCTTTATAAACAAGTATAAACAATACACACAGTATTGCTTGAGAAAAATAAAAAATAAAAAATAAACTCACCTTGTCTTTTGTTGTGCATGGTTCAAAACATCCTTTCAAAGCATCGTCTTTCAATACAATAGCAAATCGCTTGAGATATCCATCTAATTCACTTGATCCTCCATCATTGTTTTCTTCTCTTTTTCTTTGCTGCTTATGCACTGCGCGGGATATAGCATCAATCACATACAAACCTGCTAAGCGGTAATCTGGTGGTGCTTTTTCAATGAACCGAGTGATACATTGAACGATATAATTGTGATGCTATATCTTGTATAAACTTGAATTTTATTTTCCCTATTTTCCTTACCTGAGGGTGTGCAGTTGCCAAGGTTTGCAAGGCGGTTATTTTAGAAGCAGACACAGGTAATTTGGTTTCTAGAATAGCCTTGAGGTCTTTATCGAAGAGTGTTCTATCCCAGTTATCTGTCATAGTTTGGATAAAGAGAAGAGAGAGCAAAGCGAGGGAAAGAAGAGAAGCGAAAAAAAATTTTTCTCAAGGAAGGAAGTCTTGCGTCACTGCTTCCGAATAACGTGAGGTTTGATTGGATAAAAGTATCACCTTCACTTGCATCTCTTACCAAAAATAATTGAAGTGGCGTGCTTTGAAAATAAAATAGAGTATTGTACAGTTCAAGAATAAGGCATCCCTCTTATGTCCAAACATTTTAAGCGGTCTTTAAACAGGTTTTTTTTTTGTTCTACTGCGTCCTTCTCGTACTGACTATATGAAAGCTATTTAGCTGTACAAGATAAACAAAGAAAGCCAGGCGTCAAGCGAACAACAACTCTAGAAATCAACTTTGTCAAAAAGATTTTATTCAATATAGCTTGAAACGTTTGGACATTAGGAAGATGTCCCAATCCCCGGAGACGGAGTTTAAAACAAAAGCCCTGGTCAGTCTCTCACAAAATTTTCTTTTTTTTCGCTAGTTTGACATTACTTGAAAAAGATGCAAGCTTTTCGCTCATTATTAAAGACAGCATGGAAGCCTTTGACCAGCACAAATAGCTTATTGCCAACCCGATCTTTAATGACACAATCTACTATTCTTAGTCAATTAAAGCCTACTACTTGGACACCTATTCAACAACAACAAAAGGCTGGTATGGCCACCTTGAATCAAGTCATCAAAAAATGCCGTAAATCAAAGGCCAAGTTGAGTAAAACACCAGCTCTCGAAGGATGTTATCAACGTAAAGGCGTTTGTAATAAAGTCTATACAACAAAGCCCAAGAAGCCCAACTCAGCTGTTAGAAAAGTAGCCCGTGTCAAGTTGACAAACGGTAAGGTTGTCACTGCCTATATTCCTGGTGAAGGACACAATTTGCAAGAACACTCTGTTGTTTTAGTGCGTGGCGGTCGTGTGCCTGATCTTCCTGGTGTGCGTTATCATCTTGTGCGTGGTGCATTGGATCTTCAAGGTGTTGCTACTAGAACTACCAGTAGATCTAAATACGGAAGTGAGTGTACATGCGCATTGATAGATTTAATGACTTACATCGTTACATAGCCAAAAAGCCTACCAAGAACTAGAACACATGCATGCAAAATGAAGAGATATGTGATTAGGACTCTACAAAACCTTGATGTATATTAGTATATGGTTCATTTCTCTATCTTTTTTAGATCTGCAACATTTCTCATTCTGTAACTCATTCATATTATTAAAGAAAAAAAAATAAAGCTAGAAACGCTTTTGAGATGATGAATGTTCTTATTTAGTAGGGGTTTCTTGTGTTGGGCAGAGCAATTATACATACAAAATCATTTGGGTGGCATAAACCCCTTAATTCATGATCCGCAAATGAAAAGTGTCGAGCATCGGTCAAAATATCGAAAATGGATCATTTAATACGAAAATGGGTCACCAACAAAGAAACTTAATGCATGCTTTTTATTTTGCCTCTTATAATCCTTTTTCACAATTCAAGCATCTCTGCCAGAACGTCAAAGAATGCTTTATCAAATTCTCGCAGTCTTCTCTGCTGATGCAAAATGATGCGTTGCGAATACGATCAAAGACTTTTTCATTCTGCCTGACAGAAGAGGGATCGTTATTTACAACAGTCTTCAGCTTGGACCAAAACTCTTCGATTGGATTCAAAAAAAGAAGAATAAGTGGGCAAAAAGAGAAGTTTATAGCCACGTTGGCCAACCCAATCTTCAATACGTGCAGCCTTGTGAATGGATGCATTGTCAAGAACTAGATATTTGTAGCTCATGTTAGCTGCATCCAGTGTTGTGAGGACTTGCTCTATGTATTCAAGGAAGTCACTGCTGGTAGTACCCTTTTTCTTGAGGGCCTGAGATTTCTCACCAGTTCGAGTTCGCTTTCCACTCCTAGCACCAAGCGTAACTTCTTTTCTGGATAATATGATTAAACCACTTTTACAAATAGCACCCAAGATGCTGACATTTGCTCCCTTCGTTTGAACATCAATTTTGCAAGGTGTTCCAGCCTCAGATCATCCATATGAGCGATGCATACTCCTATCAAATCCAGCTTCATCTAAGAACACGCATTCATTCATAAAATCTATGTTCTGGCTAACCCAGTATGCTACCGCATCTTGTCTTTTGGCAACAGTCTCATCCGTGTTCCTGCCATAATATCTAGGAATGATACGCTTGTAGGTTAGGCGACACTTCTTCTTCATATGATTTTCCATTGATCTAAGGGTGATCTGTATATCTCTAAATTCTTTTGACAGGTTGTCTGTAACAGCTTCGATTGTCAATGTTGGCTCATTAGCCAGCAGCTCAAAGGTAAATACAGTATGTTCGTCTTTGAGTATTGCGGTCGTCCCTTTCCTACTTTGGTTGCGATAGAATCAGGGAATCCCTTTTCAACTATTTCGCTTGTCATTTGATTCCACTACTTGAGTTTACGAGCAGCTGTTGACTTGGAGAGCCCTACCTTTCTACTCGCTTCACTGATAGACATATTCTCAAACTCTTGCAACAAATTGATTAAATTGACTACCTTTGCTTCGTTCTTGGTGATGTATGATCCCCTTTCCTTTTTTACTACATCAAGGGGTGGGAGCTCTTAGGAGTGAGGTTTGGTCTTCCTCTTGACTTCTTTTTGTGCTGCATTTACTGCTGCAGTCTCTTCCCAGTCCATTTATGATTGTATCATCACAGGTACTGTCTCACTGTCGAAATTGTATTCCTCGTTCATGTTAAGCAATATAAAAGATTCAAGAAGAGAAAAAGAAGAGAAAATTTGGCTAGTCCTCATATTGCATTTCTTTATTGGTGGCCCATTTTCATTTCAAGCTGACCAATTATTTTTTTTTTATTGTGCCAACCTTTTTTCGTCGTCTGTACCTCTAATATACACTATCTTTGAGCAGATATACCTTTAACCATTATCTTTTTATCTCGAAAATTGCGACATTTCGAAAATCCATGTGCAACTTACATTTTTAGATGTCAAATTGCGACATATTTTAAAGCTATTATGCATAATAGTACTGCTATAAATATAGTCTCTATCATCCCTTTTCTCTCTTTTTACAAAAGGTACCAAAAGATGAGAACCTTATTATTAAGTACAATTGCTATAGCTTCATTACTTTTACATCAAACCACTGAAGCCAAGAAGCCTAATATAGTGTTTATTTTTACGGATGATCAAGACTACAAATTGGATTCTTTGGACTATATGCCTAACGTTCAAAAACATTTGGTTCAGCAAGGCACTCTATACAAAAACCATTATGCTACTATTGCTGTCTGTTGTCCTAGTCGAGTTGGCTTGTTAAGAGGCCAATATGCTCACAATACAAAGTAAAGTTATTCATTTTGATCATGTGTCGATATTCACAGCCTTCAGTATCACAGATGTGTCTCCTCCTTATGGCGGATATGATCGATTTAATGCCTTGAAGTTAGGCGAAGATTACTTGCCCTTATGGCTACAAAAGGTAAGTTTACTTTTGCTAAACAGAAAGAGCCTGATTCACAAATGATAGTCTGGTTACAATACAAACTACATTGGCAAGTTAATGAACCATTACAGCGTCAATAACTACAACAATCCTACTCCAAAAGGGTAAGTCATTGAAACAAAATTGATACACAGAATGACTAAAGAAAGTGTCTCAAATGTTACAGATTTGATTATCAAGGTAAATGAGGCTGTTGCAAATGCATGTTTATTTACCTGTCTTATATAGATCAACTGGTTGATCCTTATACCTATGTCTATAACACGGCTGTGTTTTCAACTAACGGTCAAGCTCCTTATTACTACAAAGATGCTTATCAAACAGACATTATTCATGCCAAAACCCGTGCTGCTCTCAAAAGAATACAAGATCAAGATGATCCTTTCTTTCTTTGGAGTAAGTTTAGTCTTATTATAGAATGCTGATGTTTAACCTAACTAGTTGCCCCCATGGCTCCTCACGGAGAGTTTATTATTGGAGAAGGTGGACAGATCACTACAAGGCCTGCTGTTCCAGCAGCCCGTCATGCTCACCTCTTCAAGGATGTCAAGAGTAAGCAAACACTATACAATGGTATCAGTATGCTCATGATCGATAGTTCCTCGTAAACCCAACTTCAATCCTGATAAACAATCAAAAACAGCTTCATATTGGAAGCATCTTGAAAAGCTAAACTCAACTCTAATTGAAGACTTTGATGAAGCTTACCGAAACCGCCTTCGTGCTCTACAAGCTGTAGACGAAATCGTTGGTAGTGTATTTGAAGAACTTGCAAAGTCAGGCGAACTCGAAAATACCTATGTGTTCTATAGTGCTGATAATGGGTGTGTTATCTAAAAAAAAAAGAGCTATTAGACTAACTGCTCTTTTTGGTCTACAGCTATCATCTTGGTCAACATCGAGCATATCCTGGTAAGACAACGAATTTAGAAGAAGATATCAAGTAAGTGTTCCTACCAAGTTGGTCCATTTTCTCAATTGCTATGACAGTGTTCCTTTTATTGTACGTGGACCTGGTGTTTCTAAAGGTCAAGTAAGCGACCTTGTTAGTTCTCATCATGATCTGGCATCTACTTTTATTGCTTTAGCCGGTGGTGATAAGCATGTTCCTTCTTGGGTTGATGGTGGTGTCATCCCATTAACAAAAGAGCTCACAAGACATCCTAAACCCATCTCTAAAGAAAGTTTTGCTGTTGAGTTTTGGGGGTTTAGCATCATGCCTGAAGGTTATTCTGATGTGACAATTAATGGTGCAAATACATATAAAACGCTACGAGTGATCTCCAAAGACTACAATTGTTAGTAACAGAACAAGAAATATAATGATTTGTAATATTTACCCATTTTTCTTGTAGACATGTATACTGTTTGGTGTACTGGAGAACGCGAATTCTATGATCTAAAAAATGATCCTTACGAAGTCAACAACTTGTATAATAATGTCAATACTCAACTAGTGAATCGACTAGATGCTCTTCTTATCGTGCTAAAGTCTTGTCGTGCTGAAAGCTGTCGTGATCCTTGGAAAGTGCTTCACCCTGAAGATCCTTCTGTCAAAACACTGAAAGATGCTTTGGATAAAAAGGTGTGTCATTCCATATAATTGTCTTATTAATCATATTTACCATTATTTATAGCATGACATCCATTACTCTCAATTCAGAAAAGTTCAATTTGAAGAATGCCTTGAATTTCAGCTCCTAGCAAATGAACAACCTCAAATTGGAAGTCATTTTGTTGGAAACAATACCGACAAATACGAAGCTCGTCGCAACTTACAATCAAAAAAGAATATTCAAGTTGTTTTTGATACTTTTGCTAAAAGATTTCGACAACAAGAGAATAAGAAACACATTACTATTTCAGAAGAGCACCATAAGCTCTTTAAACTTATCGCAGGCGCATCTGATGCTGTTGGTCAAGAAATTCCTGGCGAAGATTTTGAAAAACAAGCTGTCCCTATTCCTTCTGAGCTGTTGGAAGCTAACGTAGATTGGACAAGATACAACTTTTATAACTTTGGAAATTAAGAAACCTTTTTTTTTTATTGAGCATAAATAAAGTGTATGTTAATTACCAAATGAAGAATTGAAGTACAACCGTACAATAGCTGCTTGTCGGGATTTGGCTATTTTTTCGCATGTCGCTTTTTTTTTTGGTCCAAACCAACTCCAAAGGTACCGTATATATTACTAAACACGGTTTGAAGGTATTTAGAGCATTCATGCGCGAACAAAGAAAGATTTATGCTCCCTTTATGTGGTTACTCAATCCTGTCTAGATGTCTGTTACTTTAGTAGATCATTAACTAAATCAATGCATCGAGAGAATCTAAGCACCTGGCTGATCGAAAAGCAGCATTCATTTCAAAAGATACAATGCCTTTGTATGATTCAATGAAATCAATGCTACCTCATGGCTGAAAAGAAACAGTTTATGGGGAACACTCCGTCCACTCCAATCTTCATCTTAAAAAGAAGTATAAATTTATAGGTTTTGACTATTATTTTTACAGTATCTCTCTTTTAGCAATATTCTTTAAATTTATTTGATGAATTGCTGGTTTCTTTGTGTGATAAACAACAAAAACTTGTTTGTTGTTATAAGGTGATCAATTGATAAATAATCTCTTTTCTTTCTCAATGAAATAATTACAAGACTTCCTCTGTAAAAAGATATATATTCACACAGAAGCTGTTGCTTTGGAGTGAACCGAGTGTTCGCCTGTAAAAAGCTGGGTACATTTACTGGTATCTATCATTGCTATTGATAACAACTTAATTCGTTTAAAGAGGCATTTACAAAAAAGAAGGGCCTTTATCTCTAAATATGCTATGTACTGGAGAAAGCATTAACATAATCATATCATAAAGCAAGTGTGAATTATATGGTTTTGATGGCTGCACTTGAATTTTGATAGGCTTGTGTTTCTTTGTACATTTGGTTTTCAAGACAAGTATAGAGAATGTTGTCTAGTATGTCTTTGTCTTGTCTTACTGGCTTTGGTTGAATTGTGATTCAATTTGACATCTGCTGCGTCCTTAGCGCACTTTATTTGCCACTTAAGTTTGTGGTCTTCAAACGCAAGCGGTTTCTTTGCTTTTGATGCGTCATGGTCTTTATTTAGCTATTCTTCAGTACAAGATAAATATACTAAAATTTCTTTGTACACTAGCAAGCTTTATGAGTACACTTGAAGGTTTGCTTATGTTTGTAGTAAGATTCTAAGCAACACTTTAGTTGTTGATAAACGCGTTGCTTTGACTCAAGTACACCATAAAAAGAAAACCTAACGATAGTGTTCATGCCTCACTAAAGCAAAGGTTGTTTATGGACCTCGGAACCAGCTTTCTGGACATGAATATGTTGATTGGATAAGGCTGACTTGATATTCTCCTCCCTAAAAATAAACGAAAACTGTCAAGGATACCCGCGGTTTTATTTACCGAAAAGGCTGATCAAAGACAGTTCAGTAAACCCTGAAGAAAAGAAAGAATAAAAAGTGCCTGACGATGACACATTCAGGTGGTATGAAAAAGAGAGGCCTGTTGGAAGAATGTCTTGATTGAAGCGCTATCTTTCAACAACCTCCTATGAATAACAAAAAAAAAAAGACGTTTTTCTTTACGACTTGATATTACTAATTAGCAAATAGGGTCGTTGGTTATTACAACTTGTTCACATGTGCTGTACTCTCTAAAACTAGATTTATGCGGTCATCTTAAACACAGTTAAAATGCTGACGATGTAATAGAATGTATCTTTTCATACTCACAAAAGTATACTTTGCATTGCTACTTTGTCTTTATAAACTGATACATTCATGATTCGTGTTTCATGAATAACGAAATATGCAAAATTTTTTTTTTATTGTCCAAGTAAAGCACAAAAAGGCAATTGCATCCCGTGACCAATTGTCTGGTTTAGTTAGTGGCATTGTTGGTCTCCACAATAGAATTTCGAATAAATTAGTATTTGATGAATTCACATGAAAAATTGATGTTTTTATTTATTCAAGATGTCTTCCTACTTTGTTAAGGCAGCTGTTTATGTATTCAAAAACGCCTTTTTCTTTTTTCTAGTTGTTACACAGTTGAATTATCTCATTGTTTATATTTGATCTGATTGTATCAACACAGGAGAATGTCTAAACATTCCTTTACACTTTAATAATGACACTTTGTATATCATTTACTTTTGTTTATTGTTTTTTTATATAAATCTATGTATTCATAGGTTTGAAATAGATACTTAAAGTGTTTAATATGTAATAAGCATAGATAGATAAATAATAGATATGGAAGTCATATAAAAGAAAGGAGAGGAAAGGGTTTGCTTATTGCCAAAATCTACAATGTTTTTTATCCAAAAGAGTGGTATGTTCCTTACTTTCATACTTTCGTTTTTGAGATGTACGTACAGGTGATACTTGAATGGGTGTTTGTGCGGGAGAAGAAGAAATAGAGCTCGGAAGGGAGAGTGATAAAGCAGGAGGTGCTTTAAGAGGTGAGCATTGAGAACACATACAAGCATGATGGCATCCTGAACTTGTCGTGACACAATGTGAGGAGGGTAATTCATAGATGATGGGCGAAGGAGAATGATATGTCGTTTGTGGTGGTGCGAATGATAAACAAGAAGCAAGGTCACGCAAACTAGTTGGTATATGATGCATTCTGGCTTGTGTACGCATGTGTAATAAACGATGCCAGCGATCAAAAATAGGTTGATCAATATAGAGTCGATAGTCCATTAATTCCAAGAAGTAACGTTCGGCTGTGTTGATCTCCTGGACTGGCAATCCAGCAATTTTGGCCCAAGCTGAATTACGATACGTTTTGTCCTGCACAAATTTAGACGCAACCACTAAGCTGGCAAGAAACATGCGACGACCACAACTGACATAAGCACTATGCTGCCATGATAGTTCTTCTTGTTGCAAGTGTTGAAGAATGGCGGGACGAGCACGAAAGATATAAAATAGGGCTGTTTGGAGTGTACTGTAAGTCGTTCGAGAGCGTTTAAGAACCTCCTGGATAAAAGTCCGCAATGGTACGACCGGCGATACTCGGGACTCTTTGGTATGATGATGCTGAGGATGATGCTGAGGATGAGGGTAATGTGTATGATGTGTGGCGTTCATTGTTGTTGTTGGGTACCAAATGGATTCAATTACAACTGCATTAATGTCTAAATTTATATAAATTGTATTATGTATTAGTATAAATGTGTTTATGAAACAAAAGAAATATTTACCAACAAGAGCTTCGACATACGCCAACCTATTTGTGGATACAAGGTGGCTTTGAGGTAGAGGTAATGGATCTTTAAGGAGGTTCTTCAAGTCAAGTCGGCTTGGTTTTTTCTTGTTTTTTAATGCATAGAGATCAGGGTCAGTTTGAAGTGAAGTTGTCGAAAATACATTCGATGTTGTCAAATTGGTTTCCAAAGAGTGAAGATCGACATGATATCTATGATTCATTATTTTTTTTTCTTTTGTTTCTTCTCTTTTTTCTTGACCAAAAAAAAAAAAAGTTGAGAAAAAAAAAAAAGAAAGAAAATGGGCGAAAAGAAAAAAAGAAAAAAGAAACGAGGGAGAGAGGGAAAGGAAAAAAAAAAAGGGGGGTTTAAAAAAAGGGGATTTATATATATATATATTTATATATATCTTCTTTTGTTTTTTGAAGCGAGGAGAGAATGACACTAAATCAGACTTATTCGGAAAATGGTTTTCAATTGAATTTCTTTATTTCTTTTTTCTATATTTCTTTGTTATTTCTTATCGATGTGTGTATATATTTTAAAGGCGGACAATGAAAGGCTCCAGTTGATTTCTTTAAATGATTACCTTTTTCGAAAGTAGCTTGAGATCCAGACAAAAAGAAAATTTAGCCTCAGACAGTTCTTTTTTTAGATACTTTTTCTTGTTATTTGTATAAAGTAACACGGTTTGAAGAGAAAAAGAGAGAGAGAGTGTGTGTGTGTGTGCGGAGAATAAGATAAAAGGTCTCTTTTTGTAAGGAAATAAGGATTAAGGTTGAATAGGCTTTCGTGGGCGTAATTTTTTTTTTTGTTTCTCAGCCACCTCAACTGCATGACCTAGGCAGTATATCATGTGTCTTTACTCCCCCACCCACCCCCTTGCGCGTAGAAAGGGAAACACTCCGTTCACTCCAAAAAGCAACCAGTTTTGCATCTAAAACCCTCCTCCTTTTTATTCATTAGAAAAAAAACAATCACAGATAACCATGGCTATTTTGCATAAAAAAAGACTTGATTTTATTTCATTGAAAAAAATAAATACAAGATACAGAGGAGTGTGTACAAACTTAATCATATCTCGATTTTCTATTGGGAGAGCGTGAACGAGAAGATCTCTCATAGTCTCTGCGAGATCGTCTGTTATAGCGATCCATCTCACCAGCAAAATCGTCGTCGTAATCACGTCGATCACGACTACGATGTTCGCTTCTACTATAACCTCTGTCAGAATAACGACGATACTCTCTATGCCTACCTCCTCCATCACGACGCTCATGATAATCATATCGTGAGCGAGAATAATCTCGTGGATGGTTATTGTAAGTAGTAGGTTGTCTTTGTTGACGCGTTTGCTGTGATTATGTTAGTATGATTCTCACTCGTTATGTATCTACTTACTCTCATTTGTTCAATGGTATCTCTAATTTTGAGATAGCCTTGATGTTGTTTACCTTGATAATGTGCTTCTAATCTATCGGAAGAATCGTTTGTTACCAAAAACGCGCCACAAACATCGCATACCTCCATACGCTTTTCCGCTTTGGTTAAACCCTCAGCGTTCTATCATTAGTTAGTATGGATTGATACAATAAATCATGTGACTTACTTGTTTGAACTGAATCAGTTCTTCTTGGAGTTTGTCCACTTGGTTTTGCAAGTCAGTGGCTTCTTGGACACGGCCTTCTTCACCTGCTTCTTCCACCTTTTGGATCAATTCTTTGATTTTGACATCCATCAAGACCATCTTTTCTTCTCTTTCTTCTTTACGTTGTTCAGCAGCCTATGGATATGGTAAGTACATCCATGTTTTATTTTATCATGACTTACTCTATCATCAAGCTGAATGTTCAAACGACCATTGCCTTGACGGATTTTGCGAGAGAGATCAGCAATAAGTTTGGTGAGGTAGTCATAAAAGTCATTTTCATAAGGGTACTTGCTCTTATCTGATTTTTGGTACTTTTCCTTTAAGCGGTCATTATGGATCTTGTCACAGGCACCCAAGTCAGATTTCGTGTTGGTAAATAATTGAGAAGGACAAAAGGCAACAAGATAGTGTTTGCATACCTACAAAACATGATTTAATAAACTAAATAACCTGGTATGTTTTTCTCAACTTACACTATCATCCCAAAAATCTTTATTGTCCACGTCTACATATTGAGACATGAGCTCTTCCAGCATAGCTTTTTGATAATCTAGTCATATTATAAGCTTTACTTTTCTTGTCTATTTTTTTGAAGTACTTACCCATGATTGATATGAATAACAAGATAAAAAAAAAAGCAAATAGAGGAATAAAGAAAAAATAAAAAATAAAAAGGACTACGTATGATGACGTAGACTCATACTTTAAATCTCCGAAAGTTCTTTTTTTTTTCTCCACTCAACTTTCCAATAGTTTGCATGATAAAAACACCCGCAAGACCTGTATGCAAATGAACTCTACTTCTATGATGCGCAATCCTCATCCATACTACTTTTTTGACTCCAAGTCTAGTAGTACTGTACAGAAATTAAATCAATATACTAGACCAGAACTCAAGCAACTAAGACAAAAGAATCTTCAACTCTTGAGCAACCAGTAGGTATTTCTCATCATAAACACCTGGTTGATGTTGTTAGGTCCATGGTGAATACATTGCCTGATAAAGGAGCCAAGTTAAAAGAGACAAATGATATGATTGATAGATTACTACTTGATTCAAGCACAATTTCTTCATTGGATGAAATCACAGCAGAAAATACAAACCCATTGGAGTGTCCTCTCACCAAAAAATTAGATGAAATGTCAGTACTCACACCGCATCAAGGAGCCAGAAAGCGATCTGTGGATTTAGCCAATCATCAAGCATCCTATCATTATACATCCAATAGCCTTTTATTAAAACGACAGTCTAAAAGGCCTTCTTTATCCATGCTTCAACGTCCTTGTTACATCCAACACACCAATGATGAACCTCATGTAAACAAAGTAGATACTATATTAAACATGGCTCATGTTCTATCTATAGGCCAAAGTTAGGATGCTTTCTTTAGATGAATCCATGACTTTGCAACAGGAACAACAATCATCCGTCATGAAGGTAAACAAGACATAGTTTGGATGGACTAAATAAATCTATAGTCTGATCAATATTTCGATGATCAAGTGCCAAGTAGAAATCTGTTAAATTCACTCAAGTAAGTTTCCTATTTTAGAATGAAATTGCGTATTTATATTCTTATTTCAGTCTATCTGTCAATGTGATTCAAGATATTAATTTCGATCATATTGAATTTCCAAAGCATGAATTTGATGAATCTGAGGATGAAGATAGGATGGAGGAATAAAGTATTTCCGGTTTATTGTTTTTCCCTTTTGTGTTTTCTTTTAAATGTATTATTTGACAAGTTATTTTTTAATCGCCATACTTTTTTATATCGAGTATCATTACGAGTATTCCCGCATAACAACTACTATTCAGATCTCTGGTGATGACGGAGGATCGACTCGCTTCTTAGTTCTTTCTTGTCTGTTGTCTTTGGTTGTGTCTCCTTGTTGGGAAATATTTGTTCCTATAGCAACCATAGGTACTGTAGCACCCTGGATAGGCATCAGTTGCATGATGGTTGCTATGATACTGTTGAGATGGACCATGTTAGCCAATCCTTTTTATTTGCGTGCCATGGCAACTACAGACGATCAACTCATATGTACCAATGGACCCTATCGATACATCCGTCACCCTGGTTATTTGAGTTTCTTATTAGGCTGGATAGGATTTGGATTGACTGTCAATAACTGGATTGCACTCTTGATGATCTTTGTCTTGTTTACTGTAGTATATAAGATACGTATTCAGGCCGAAGAACAAATGATGTTGGATCGATTTGGAGCAGGCTATCAACATTACATGGATGAGACATTGTCTTTTTAGACTCTAATTTCAATCTCCAATCATGAATAAAATAAACAAGATTAAAATGGATATATGATATCATTGACATGCCCTGAAACTAATAATTTTTATAAATGAGAGTCCTCTATTTTTTTTTATTTTTATCCATCTCTTCTTTATATCATGTTGTCAAAGTCTTCTTTTGTATCACTCTGTTTACTTGAACCTACACTCTATACTGAACAAAAGCCAGATACATGCAGTGTCATTCGTGGCACAGTCTATATCAATGTGCCTAAACCAACTAAAGTACAACGGATTTACATTCGCTTTCATGGCAAAATGGAAACAAAGAGTCACTCATTTGAAAGCGATCAAAAGAAATCGATTGCCCAAGAACAACTTGAACTATTCCCAATTCAGTCAACTCCTTCTAAAGTTTTAAACGCCGGTACAACGCCTTTCAGTTTTGAAATGCAGATTCCTTCCGGACTACCAGAGACGATCGATTGCTCAGATATCAAGGTGCATTATCAAGTCAGTGCTGTGATGGAGTACATCAGTCACTCTGTATTGCGAGGCACCACTACATCACAAGATATAGCCAAACAAGACATCTGTGTTGCTCGACTACCTTACCAAGGCATCCTTACAGGCGATGTCAGCAATTCGATTGATTCTCGGGCACACCAATCCACTTGGCTCTGTTATCAATTACTGATTGACAAGAAGGCAGTGGCATTGGGTTCTATTTTACCCATCACATTTCGATTGTTGCCTACAACAGAAGGGTTAATAATCGACCGAGTCTCAATTCAAATGTTGGAACGTAGACACCTTTATCGAGACACAACTTATACGAGTCATTCTGTCTATACACTTTCTCCTTGTGAGAAGAATACCGTCTCATTTCCAACAGAGCCCTTAAAAGATGCATGGGAAGGTACAGTTCATTATCGTATCCCGGCTGGTAAAAACATGGTACATTCAACTCGACCTTACTCTGCTTTTCATGTGGATCATTACTTACTTGTTTCCATTGGATTCTCAGTGCCTAGTTCAACACAAAGTCGGTTTGGAAGTCAAAGGACGCATAAAATGGTCACTTTTAGAGCCAATATAGATGTATTGGACAAGACAGTGGGTGATCTGGATGCTTTGGAATTACCTTCTTATGATAATCCACCTCCTTTTGAAAATGAACAAGTTGTATATGGTGAATACGATCGTAAATTTGTAGAACCACCCGCTTATCATGATGTTTGTTCTACTTAAACTTGTATATATACCCGCCCCTCTTCAATGTAAATAAATAAAATAAAAATTAGACAGTTGTGTTTATTCGTTTGAATTTCATGTTCGTACGTCTTTGTTCTTTAGTACACAGATGCATTAGTTCTTGCTTGGCTTCTTGATTCTCTAGTTGAATACATTTGTTATAGATTGGCATCACATCACGTAATGTTGGTGGATTTAGAGCCAAGCGACGTAATTCAGTGGATAAGATACCAATGGCATTTCTTACATCATCACATCTAATGTATGGTTTAGTGAAAGTTTTTTTTTGTTTTTTTTATATTTACCTTCCCAGTGTATTGGCCATCAAGATAGCCAATTGTTGTTGTTGTGTCTCTGTCCATCCTTCGCTTGTGGCTAATGTATGTCGTTTAATATCCAAAGCCTTTTGTTCAGATACTGAGTTTGGCTTTAAATCGAACTGTATTTCTCTATTTTCTAAAAAGTCTTGATAATCTTCCCATACTTTCCAAGCCAAAGAAGCATCTTTTGTTCGATAACATAATTGAAGCATATGCTGGAACGTAAACCCATCTCTTTGAACATGACATTTGTCAAACAAATGGGTATAAATGTCAACACAAGGCGCAGTTTGCTTTTGTGAGATATGAAGGGCTAAATAAGCAGTCAAAAGAGCCGATGTTCTTTGAACATGAGAGGGGAGCTGTTGAAATAACCATTGTGCTTCTTTGACCACTTGAGATCGTTTATGAGGGACTTGAATAGGAAGCAAATGATGTTCTGTGGATAAAGCTGTTGTATCAGACACACTGGATACTCTGTGCGTTGTGGGAGTAGGGTGATAACTAGCATAACACCAAAACAGGTTTGTATAGGTTTGATGGTCTGGCGAAAGTAAAGAATCAGATCCATGTTGTTCTACATCTTTCCACATCCATTCCAAAATCTCTCTTGCTCTTTTCAAGTCCTTTTTTCTAGCACAGGCTGTTAAGAGTGTATTGAACGTCACTTTATCAGGTTGGAATCCATAAGTGGATTGCATTTGGTCCAGTAGACTGAATGCTTCATGGTAATAATCGGGGCGTCTAGCACAAGCATGAATAAGCACATTAAATGTCACATCGGTAGGATATAAATGATAGCCTGCCATATCTTCAAACAAATTGAGGGCACGCTCTACTTCTCCTTGCTACCATTTCTTAGTACTTCTTGTCTATAAGCTAAAATTACTTACTTTAGCACAAGCATGAAGCATGAGTGTAAAACTAACTTCGTCTGGTTGATGATAAGAAAGTCGCATGGAATCAAACACTTGCCATGCTTTATCATATTGATTTGCTTTTAAACAACCACTGATCAAATTAGAAAAGATGGGCTAATAATAATAGAAAAAAAACTTTAAGTATATATATATATATATAGACATACTGTATATACCTGAGATGGAATGATGGAATTATCCTTCATTTTTTCAAACAAAATAAAAGCATCGTCCATACGCTGATTAGCCACAAAAGCCTTGACAAGTAATCCATAAGTGTAAATATCCGCTTTTAGTCCCAATGTATCCAGTCTTTTAAATAAAGCAATGACATGCTCAAGGTCATTGACATTCGCATAAGCATCCATTAAATGATTCACTGCTTTTATACTGGGTGTCATGTTGTATTTCTATTGAGATGGTCAATCACTATCACTATGTACTGATTTACTTGCCTCTATAAGGTCAAATGCTTTTTGTGCTTCTAAAGGCCTTTTTGCTAATGCATTAGCATAGATCAATTGCTCAAAATCATGAACATTCAAATCTTGCATTGTCTGATCATTCTTGATAGAAGGTACGTTCTCTTGTTCACCTTCTTCTAATAAGGGTACTGTATTTCCTGATAATGAGCGAGTGTCTAAAAACTTGACATGTAATCTTTCCAAGTAATCAGAACTGATTTTAGGTCGAACAGGTATAGGCGCAGCCAATTCACTATAAATAGCAGCAATGTCTTGATCATCAACTTTTTCAAAAGGAGCAGACTTCTAATACCTTGTGAATACAAAGTGCAATATGAAGTTCTCTTACTTGTTTTGTTTTGGATTCAAGTTGGTATTTTAAACGCTTGATATCTTCCACTACTTGCTTGGTTCGATCTTCTTGAAGACCCGATCTAGATCAATCAGTCAATGAAGTCCTATCATGTATGCATGATTACCTTGAAGCAAAAGATCGTAAGTTGTACTGTGAAGAAAACACAAGTGATTTCAATCGTCTTGAGAGAATGAATCGAGACAACATGATCGATCGAGAAAAAAAAATTAAAAAAGTCGATGCCACCCTTGTGTTGCTTGTCACTCTAGTAATTCAAGTTCAGCCTAAGTTTTTTTTCTGTATGCATGAAATGAGTATTGTTTCTCGATTAGCCAGGCGCTTAGATTCTCTCGATGCATTGATTTAGCTAATGATCCATTAAAGTAACAGACATCTAGACAGGATTGAACAACCACATAAGGGGAGCATAAATCTTTTTTTTGTTCGCGCATGAATGCTCTAAATACCTTCAAACCGTGTTTAGTAATGTATACGGTACCTTTGGAGTTGGTTTGGACCAAAAAAAAAAAAAAAGCGACATGCGAAAAAATAGCCAAAATGCAGTTGGACCAAAGGGTACTTACTACTCATGAAAAAACCTGATTTTGACAGCCTCTGAACTTCTATTTAACGTTACAAGACAAAAAATAGAGCTATCGACAAGTATAAATACTCAAAATGACCGCCAAATGCTCTAGTTGTTGATAAAAGTGTTTGATTGCTAAGTGTGGCATGCAAATGGTGAGATATAGGCGAAAAACCTCGTAAACATGTCTGCCTCTTTGCTCCATATTTTAGCAACAACATTGTTGCGGGTTCCATATCAATAAACTCAGAAAGCAGAGATTTACAACTTTTGTCACTACAGCAAAGCCCAATAACTGCGTCTTTAGGCAGTTCACCGCAAAAGCTTGATTTTGATGTAGCAGAAAGAAGAATTCAATCCTACTTTTACTTTTGTATGTTTTTCAACACTCTAGAAAGCATGTAGTATATTCTGCAATACTATTGTTAACAGGTTTTATATAACATATACAGTAACAATGCTCAAAATACAGCTTAAATATACCAATCTTTGATGAGCCATTGCTCGACAACCAGACTACTAATGCGGCCTCTTTTTTCATTTAAAACATGTTCTTTCAAGTCTAGGAATCAATTGGTATCATTGGTCTGGCTGCTAGGTGAAATTCATTTTTTGATCCATGGGGGATCCACGGAGGTTCGTAAAGGTGAAAAAAAAGAACAACAAAAAGGACAAAACTCGACCAGAAATTTTTGGAATGACCCAATGTAGGTCTGATCATATCGAAATCAGGTAAGACCATCCATAGGTATTTCTAATGAAAAGAAGACGAGTTCAGCAAGACGAAAAAGGCTGATTTATTTGAGCATTGGCTTCGAATCTGCATTAAAACTTGATTGTACATTGTAATTAGTACAAGAGAGGCTCCTTTTCAATAGAATTTGGATAACAAATGAGTGCTTGTTTCTACATCATTCAATATACAGTATATATACAAGAAAAACTTACCACAACACACCGATGATTCTGAGGTTAAACAGAACAAATTTGGATATGGCACTTATTGAATGTTTTATTGTTGACTGACCCTTGCTAAGCAAATGTATATTGAAGCTTTGAACAATTCTTTAACAAGCGCACGGATAAATATTATCACGATCCTAATGCTACTTTTCTTTAGAGTTTTACACAAACGATATCCACAAGAGTTTCTTAGAATATTGTATCACCTTCTTTTTTTTTCAAAGAGCCCTTCAGGTACATTTAAAACCTTCAAAGCGTTTTGTTAGCGGTGTGAATGTAACCAAAGGTAATTCATGCTAACAAAATAAAGCGTGGTATGTTGACGATACAGGTTTATAAGACAACTAACTTGCATCATGGATAACTGTAGTACGAAGAACATTGCCTAAATTAGCAAAGAAAATCAAAACATCAAACGTAAACATCCTATTATTTTAAATTCACAAGCAATTCTTTTGCATCTTTTTTGTTTTTTGTTTTTTGTTTAATAGTGTAAAAATGATTTTGGCTGATAAGTTTGAGCTCGAGTTTGATACTCCAACTAACTTACCTAATCTTGGTGTTTACAAAGTTGGGTTACATTTGATACAAGTCTTTTTTGGATTTCTTACAATGTGCTTGACAGCGTCAGTAATTTCGACCGAAAGGACTTATTATGCAAGTATTTTTTTTTTTTTTTTTTTTTTTTTTTTTTGGAAATATAGTATTAACCAATTAGTGTATAGAGCTCAAGCCAAGGAGCACCCAACTATACACTGGTGATCACTCTATCAAGCTTATTTGTATCCGTGGCATTGGCCATGTTTCCCTGGCCTAAGTTTAACAATGGGGTCTATCCAAAAATAAGGGCATTCTTTTTACGTCCTCGTACAAGCCTTATCTTTACTTGCTTCTTCTCTTTGACTTGGTTTATTGTCATGATCGCCATGACTGTTCATTCAACAAATGATTCAAATTGTAATCTAGATGAAGCATTAATAAAGAAACACTCAGGATACGCTAATGCTTGGAAGAATCAGGTAAAGTGTAAACATACATATAAAAAAGGCAAGCAATGCTAACAGGTATCAATTTAGTGTAACTGTGCAAAGACTGTAGCAGCCTTTAGCTGGTTCTTGTTTTTTGCATGGCTTGGCACAGCCGTATGTAGCGCTATTCTCTTATGGCATGAAAAAAAGCAAAGACATTTAGAAAAGAATACAGACCAACAAGCCAAGGATCAAGAAAACCATACTGTTACTTCTACTGCGGAATACAATGAAGATGCTCAAACTATTGTAAATGAAAAAGACAAAGAATCATACCGTAGTGGGTCTCCTTTTTCTAGTAGGATTGAACAAGACAAACAAATGAGTAAAGCCCATAGTCCTGTCTCGGATGAGACTTCTTTTATGGCGAATGGCTATTCTTCTCCTTTAGCAGAAGTCAACACTGCAACATACTCTCCATTGATACATGAGCCTACTTCCCCTTACAGTGGTGTACAAAATCCTGTTTCAACGATTACTGCTCCTTTCACCCCAAGTAATTTGATGAGCCCACAACAAGTACCTCAAGTTGGCTTTGGTTCACCTCAATATCCAGTATCAATCAATGATACTGTTTCATCATACCCCCATTCTCCTTATACCTATACTAGCTCACCTAGTCATGTTTATCCAGCTCAACAACCTTATTATCCCTCCCATAGCTCATTACCAATGAACCACCAAGCACCTGTGGTCCAGCAACCTGAGAATTATCAAAAAGACATGTACCAGTAAATAAACTTTATTAATAGTTATAAGCTGTGTATTTCAGAATTAGAATAATATGTAAGAAAAGATAACAAGAGTCATGTAAACCAAAATGTTTGAGATATATACAATGAAATCTTTGTTGGCAAAAGAGCCAGCAGATGGTGGGAAAGGATTGTTATTAGGATCATTGTTGTTGGAGCCATCGTTGTTGGAGCCACCATTATTGCCACTACTATCGGTTGAATTACCATTCGTGCTGTTTCCTTGTGCTTGGTTTGTCGTATAATTTAAGACTGCAGTGTGTTATTTGGATGAATTTCAATCATGTTCTTACCTCCATCAATCAAATGCATAACTCCATTGTTTAAAAGAATGTTTGCATGAACAACATTTGTACCATTCACTATGAAATAAGTAAATACTTGCTTTCATGACAAAAGCATAGATACCTTGTACACTGATGTTATTAGATGGGTCGGCGTTCGTCAAAGTAATGTTTGTACCAGCAATAGTAGAAACAGTAGTTGGCTGTAATGTCAGGTTAGTAGTATAATAAACGCCAGGAACAATATGTGCTTGAACAATAGTATCCAATGTCTGCGCATCTAGACCTGTAGCATTCAAGTTTTGCAAGACTTCGTTTACCGGAACAAAAAGAGTAACCTAAAAAGCATTCAATTATATATTATTCTTTTTTTTTTTTCACTTACATTTGTGGTTGAATCTAGCGAATTGTTAGACAATTGTCCCAACAAAGCATCAAACGAAGAGACATTTTGAAGGGCGCTGAGAGTATCATTAGGGCTTAATGGAGGGACCAATACTATGTTTTTTTTTTAGAATTTACATATACGTATATATTTTGCTTACTCTTATCAACTACGTATACAATACCGTTGGAGGCCTGAATAGTTTGATTCATCATGATATGAGCACTATTATCAAGTCCATTTCCTACTGTCCACATAAAATCACTCGAAGTATTGTTTGTCATTTCTTGTCTTTTATGATAAACTTGATACTGTTGCTGTTGTTGCTGCTGTTGTTGTTGTTGAACAATTAAAGGTAGACCATATCCAAGTTTATCAATAGAATTGTTAGATAACAAGGTATTCAAGATATTCGTACTGTTTTGGAACTGTGTTGTTCCATTCACAACATGATAACTAAATAAGTCAATAAGATTGAATTGATTTGCAAAAGGCGTGTTTGCAATCACTTGATTCCAACCACTTGTATCATTGTCAGGGAGAGCAGCTTGAAGAGAAACCGGTTTGAAAGAATACATGCTATCGTGATAAGGTTGCAAGTATTCCTCATTAGACATGCGGACGTATTTGGCCATGTTGGGTAATGAGGTTGGTGCAGGGAAGAAAGGCGAAAAGACACTACGAAGCGCAGTAGCAGCTGCATCGTCGTTCTGTGTACTAGTAGCAACAGGAGCAGCGCCAGCATTAGTAGCACCAGCAGAAGTAACACTAGTAGGTGGTTGTTGCTGTTCAGCATTGGACGTAGCGGATGATTGTCCACCATAAATGATTGAAGAAAAGAATACACCAACAGCACCAGTAGGAGAGAATCCCGAGGAATCAGTATTACCGCCTGTGGTTGAGTTCTGCATGTCAGTATTGTTTGTTGTAGGCATTTGGCCAGTAGCATTATAATACACTTGATCTGATGGAACAAACAGGGTCACATTACTTGAAGGATCTGATAACAAATCAACAATGGGTTGATAATCTGGAGATGACTGCAAAAGTGCTACAAACTTGAGTGCTGGACTGGCATTTGTATCATTGAGTGCTTGAAGAATGGTTTGGTTTCCATTTGGTTGCTGTTGAGCTGCAATGAAATGTACAACCAACGAGAATAATGTGAACAGAAAGCCTAGATACATGATGTGTAGGCTGTAGAGTAAAGAAACGAAATGACTTGTAGACCTCTCTGTTAAATAAGTGAATCGAGATAGGGGTTTCACTATTAGCATGGGAATATACGTATAAATGATTCGATAGATGCTGATTTCTTTAGCTTCTTGTCTGTAAGAGCAATCCTTGTGATTGGGTTGCTCAATGCGGCCTTTCAATATGCTGACATGTTTTTCATGCAACTACATATCAAAGAAGCAGCAAAATAGCAATTGATCAAGCTCTGCTTTCTATTAGGTAATCTAGTGAAACGATAGGGCCTTTATTTGCATTTCAATATAGATATTAAACACAACTACTTTATAACAGCTTCACTTGAATGGTAACTTCTAGGCATAGAATAAACAATGCATGGCTCTCATTTCAACAATGCCATTGTTTCTTCCTCAGTCAAGTGAAGAAACGCTATGAGAGTCCATGTTCAACAGTAAAAGAGGGTCCATGCGTATAAAATACCCGACAATAAATGAACGTGCGAAAACTATTTAGATGATCTTGTTTTTTTTTACACCAATCAAATACCATCATCTTCTTTTTATTTCTTTACATTGAAACGCCGTTTCTTTCTTTGCTTCTTTACTCTTTTAACTTAGAATGAAGATAATAGACAAAGTAAACAAGGCTGAAAATGAAGGACGCACCTATTGGTCTTTTGAATACTTTCCTCCCAAGACAGAAATGGTAAACTATTTTGTGATAAACAAATATTAAGCTATCTAGGGTGTTCAAAACTTGTATGATCGTATGGAAAGGATGCAACGTTATGGACCAGAATTCATTGATGTTACTTGGGGTGCTGGTGGTACTTCTGCTGATTTGACCATGAATATTGTGACTACAGCACAGTCTGTGTATGGTTTAGAGACCATGATGCATTTGACTTGTACCAACATGCCTGCTGAGCAGATAGATAAAGCCTTAGAGGCAAGTTTTTGAAATATCCTCTTATATATATATATGTGTGTGTATGGATATTGTACTCATACTTCATGCTATAGGCTGCTAAAGCATGTGGTTGTCAAAACATTTTAGCTTTACGAGGTGATCCTCCTAAAGGTCAGCTGAACTGGGAGTCCTGCGAAAATGGCTTTAGTCATGCGATTGATTTAGTACGATATATTCGACAGAAATACGGTGATTATTTCTGTATTGCTGTAGCAGGTAAAAGAAAGGCATTCAAACAAGGTAATTAATGCAATACAGGTCATCCTGAGGGACACATTGACAATGACGACGAAGAAGACGATTTGAGAAGACTTAAAGAAAAAGTAGACGCGGGTGCTGATTTGATTGTTACGCAACTCTTTTTTGATGTGGATGTCTTTGTTCAGTTTGTGAAACGTTGTCGTGACATTGGCATCACTTGTCCTATCTTACCAGGCATTTTCCCCATTCAAAGCTATGGTGGTCTTAGTCGAGTGATTTCGTTTAATAACAACCATGTACCTCAAAAGATTTGGGATGATTTAGCCTTGATCAAGGAAGACGATCAAGCTGTCAAGGATTATGGTATTGATTTGGCTGTTCAGTTTATACACCGAATTCGAAAAGAAACCGACATTCATGGATTCCATATTTATACCTTCAACCTTGAAAGATCTTCACGTATTATCTTGGAAAAGCTTGGTTTAGTACCTGAACAAGAACAAGTGAAGCCTTTACCTTGGAACCCAGTAAGTGACCTTGTGTGTATATGTTCAGCATTGCTTATCTTTGATAGTCACTTGGTCCAAAGCGTACAAAAGAAACAGTGCGTCCTATCTTTTGGAAGAACCGTGCACACAGCTATGTTCGTCGTACGGAATCCTGGGATGAATTTCCTAATGGTCGTTGGGGTGATGCACGTTCACCTGCTTATGGTGAATTTGATCGATGGGGTGTATCTATCAAATACCCTGTAGAAAAGCAATTGGCCATGTGGGGAGAACCTCAATCACCTGATGATATTGCACTTTTGTTTGCAAGGTATTGTAAGGGTAAACTGGAAGCTTTGCCTTGGAGTGCTCAGAAATTGGATCCAGAGACAGATACAATCAAACAACGCTTGGCTGCTATTAATTTGCTGGGATACTTGACCATCAACTCTCAACCTGCTGTGAATGGTGCCAAGAGCAGTGACTCTATTTATGGTTGGGGTCCAAAGCACGGTTATGTCTACCAAAAAGCATATATCGAGTTCTTTATCCCTCCTCGTCAATTGGAAGACCTGATAAAGAAGATTGAAAAAGATCCAGAAGTGACTTATTTTGCTGTCAATAAGAAGGTTTGTAGGTACTTGTCTTTGAATAGGCCATAATACGATTTTTAGGGAGATTTGAAGACAAACACAGTCAACGATGAACCCAATGCTGTCACTTGGGGTGTCTTTCCCGGTAAAGAAATTGTTCAACCTACTATCGTTGAACCTCTTGCTTTTATGGCTTGGAAGGATGAAGCATTTGGCTTGTGGAATGAATGGGCTCGTATCTATGATCGTCAAAGCTTAGCTGCTGAAGTGATCCTAGATATTTATGAAAACTGGTATTTGGTCAACATTGTTCATAACGATTTCCAGGATGAAAATGGTATTTGGCGTCTATTTGATCTGGAAATCGATGGTGATCTATCCAGGAAACTAAGACGTGCTTCTGGCTCTCTTTAAATATTTATGCATTTCTCAAGGCATATTGTATATATTTTCTTTCTTTATAACGTTGATTATACTTATCATCATTTTATGTTATTTGGACCACAAAATAAATGTCCTTCACTTTCTCTTATAGCGTCATTTTTACTGTTGAAATGTAGATTTAGGCTATAGATAGATAGACTACACTCTTTGCGCTTTTCTTTTTCTAGAAAAGTAAGAATAGCCATCTTATACCACAAAGATAGAAGACAAAGTTTGGAGTTGTAGATCCTTTTTACCACAAAAGCCACTGCTTGTGCACTTTTCTATTGAACAAATTACTCATTACCGAACAGCCAAACTTTTTTTTTCTCGATTCAAATTACATTGGGTCATTCCAAAAATTTCTGGTCGAGTTTTGTCCTTTTTGTTGTTCTTTTTTTTTCACCTTTACGAACCTCCGTGGATCCCCCATGGATCAAAAAATGAATTTCACCTAGCAGCCAGACCAATGATACCAATTGATTCCTAGACTTGAAAGAACATGTTTTAAATGAAAAAAGAGGCCGCATTAGTAGTCTGGTTGTCGAGCAATGGCTCATCAAAGATTGGTATATTTAAGCTGTATTTTGAGCATTGTTACTGTATATGTTATATAAAACCTGTTAACAATAGTATTGCAGAATATACTACATGCTTTCTAGAGTGTTGAAAAACATACAAAAGTAAAAGTAGGATTGAATTCTTCTTTCTGCTACATCAAAATCAAGCTTTTGCGGTGAACTGCCTAAAGACGCAGTTATTGGGCTTTGCTGTAGTGACAAAAGTTGTAAATCTCTGCTTTCTGAGTTTATTGATATGGAACCCGCAACAATGTTGTTGCTAAAATATGGAGCAAAGAGGCAGACATGTTTACGAGGTTTTTCGCCTATATCTCACCATTTGCATGCCACACTTAGCAATCAAACACTTTTATCAACAACTAGAGCATTTGGCGGTCATTTTGAGTATTTATACTTGTCGATAGCTCTATTTTTTGTCTTGTAACGTTAAATAGAAGTTCAGAGGCTGTCAAAATCAGGTTTTTTATGAGTAGTAAGTACCTTTTGGTCCAACTCCAAAAGTGCCCTGTATGTTAGTAAACATAGTTTGTAGCTACTTAAAACTTATATTCGTGTATGGGCATGATTTTTACTAACTTTATGTATCTAACAAAAAGGTGAAGATTTTTCATTGTTAAAGACCGTATTTGTCTGGCGTCGCTGTTACATGAATCGGTAAATCAATATGTTGTACGTCAAATAAACTTGCATGTATGCGTTTTATCCTAAACAAGTACAGGCATACCTTCATACTAAAAGTCAAATTAAATAAGCATTATTTAATGTATTTCATACGTTCACCCGACTTCAATACACAAGCAAATATCGATGTTTGTGATTCAAAAAACACTTTGTTTTATTTTTTGTCTAAATAAATAACTTATAATTCAGGATCGGTAGGCATGCGAGACCAAAATCGTTGCTTTTTCAATGCTTCTTCAAAAGGACTTTCGACACCGCTTTCAGAGCTACCTACAATAACACCTTCCTTTTCGTGTGTACCTTTACTTTCAGAGGGAATCTTGACACCAGCATACTTTAATAACTCAACACCTTGAGAGGTAGCAGCAATAGGCTTACCATGGCGGAAAGCATCAAACACAAACACCTTGGGTTCTTCCATAGGGAAGAAAGAGGTAGGCGAAGTCATGTACTTGATAGCCTTCTCACCACCAGGCACATAGACAGCATCATAAAGCACAGAAGACGTGGTCAAGTAGGTATTGGTAATATTAAGGCCGTCTTGAGTACCCAAGCGAACACCCACGTATTCAGGATAAGCACCTTTTGACTCGAGGAAAGAGTACATGGCCTTGGCTTCGTCTTTATCAGTACCAGGAGCAGTCAAGATAGCCACAGTACGGGTCTTGATGTTATCAGGCTTAGGGTACTTTTCAATCGAGAGACCGACCGAGGTCTTGTTAAGGTTCTCATAGAGCTTTTCAGGGAGTTCCACACCGACACCATAAGCAACACGACGAGCAAGGTTGTTATCGACATGGTTCAAGACATCAATCATCTTCTTGCGTACTTGTATGTCTTTGGATTTACCGATCTCAAAACGAGCACCGTCAACTAATTGTTGTTGTTCAGCCTTGGTCAAAGAGTTATAAAAGAGTTGGGATTGGGAGTAGTAATCAAAGAATTGAGCGGAGCGGCCACGGACTTTCTTAGCGTTATCGATCTTTTCAGGATATTCAATGTAGCCGCCCTTGTTAGGAGAGACAAGCGAAGGTGTGTTGCCTTGTAACTTGTTGGGGTAATAGGCAACCTTGCCCTTGTGGATTTGAGATTGCATGTAGCCGTCCCGTTGGTTGTTGTGGACAGGAACAATAGGACGGTTGATAGGCAATTGCAAGTAATTGACGCTGTTCATACGGTTTAATTGAGTGTCCAGGTAAGAGAAGAGACGGCCTTGCAAGAGTGGGTCATCAGTAAAACCGATGCCACGTACAATATGACCAGGGTGGAAGGTGACTTGTTCAGTTTCAGCAAAATAGTTATCAGGGTTACGGTTTAAGACAAGTTTACCAAGAGGTGTGAAGGGCACCAAGGATTCAGGTAAGATCTTTGTAGCATCCAGAAGAGAAAAGTCAAATTTGTCAAGGTCAGACTCCTTGATGATTTGAACACCCCAGTCCCATTCAGGATAGTCTCCCTTTTCAATGGCAGTGTAGAGATCGTTACGATGGAAATCAATGTCTTTACCAGCAATCTTTTGAGCTTCGTCCCAGACCAAGTTAGCCAAACCTTGCTTAGGCTTCCAGACAAACTTGACATAGTGTGACTCGCCATCATCGTTGACCAATCTAAACGTATGAACACCAAAGCCTTCTACTTGTCTAAAAGAACGAGGAAGACCACGGCCCGAAAGAGCCCAAAGCACGGTGTGTGTTGATTCAGGGAACTCGCCAAAGAAGTCATAAGCGGTTTCATGAGCAGTGCCAGCTTGAGGCACTTCCTTATCAGGCTGAGGTTTAGCAGCATGAATAAGATCAGGGAACTTGATGGCATCATTCACAAAAAAGGGAGCAATGGCATTACCCACACAATCAAAGTTGCCTTCATCTGTGTAGAAACGAACAGCAAAACCACGCACATCACGTACAGTGTCAGGAGAACCACGAGAACCGAGCACAGTAGAGAAACGAACAAAGACAGGTGTTTGCTTGCCTTGCTTGTCCAAGAAACTAGCAGCAGTAATATTTGAGTAATCGCCATAGGATTCAAAGTAGCCGTGTACACCCACACCCCTGGCGTGTACCACACGTTCAGGAATTCTCTCATGATCTATGTTTGATGTAATCAGTACAACAAGTGTAACCATGGCTACTTACCAAAATGCATAATTTTTTCGCGCAACATGAAATCTTCTAATAAAGTGGGACCATCCAATCCAGCCTTAAGACTGTCAGAATTGTTGATCTTTTGACCAAATTGAGTTGTTTCTTGAGTGCCAGCATCGTTCACAATGAATTGGCCTAATTGCTCATTCTTTGCATTACGGTTGTCATTTTCATCGAAACCAGAGATAGCACAGGCACCATCACCAGCAACTAATTGTGCAGCCATAAAAAGACTGACAAATGAAGCCAATGCATTAATCTTCATGATTCTTTAGGGCTAATGTAAGTAAAGAAAGAATAAAAAAGTCAGGACAGAAGAAATTCAATGGTGTTATTTATATATTCATGTTTCGGAAGCAGAAAAGGAATCTAGCAGATGTCGTCAGAATGTTGTTTGTTACAACTTTGAATTTCGGTGTTGCAACGGATCATTTTTAAAAAAAACAGAAAATATCGTTTTTTACTTTTTATAGAAACTTCTATTTTTTTTTTTTTTAAAAAGTAATGTATTTTCCAAAGGTTCAATGAATATATATATATATAGACTGGAAAATATTAACAACAATAATGCGCGTTCATTATACATCTACTTGAAGCATTATTTCTATGCTGTAGATAAACAGCGATTTATGTACGACCAAAAACCCAAAATTTTTCCTAAAAAATGATTGAACCATATCTTTGCTTCGTAAGCATGAGTTGAAAGTAACTGGCGATCAAGCAGGCTGATAGGTGTTCAGCCAATCAATGTTCTTTATTGCATGCTTAGTCATGTACATAGATTGTAAAAGAACAAATTTATAACAGTTGCACGGGACAATGTTTGTGTTGTACATATGCATTTCATTTGATACTAAGCTAGATAAAGACAAGGGAAAATAGGGATTTGCATAGATACACACGCATGGTGTGTAGTACATATAAATTTGAAATTTAGTGAATGGGAAAAATACTATTAATCTCGATTTAATAATAAGCCGGAAAATGAGAAACAAACGCGATACTTGTAGATAATCAAACAAACATCGCTTTATTTGACAGAACAATGACTCAGTATCCTTAGTCTATCTTGGATTTGAAAAAGAGATCGAATGGTGCTTATGACCCTGTAGCTGCAGTCATTGGATTGTATCATTCAGAAAATCAACACTAAATATAATCATTCTTGAATCAACTGATACACGGCTTGAGCTTTGATTCTGTATAGACCAGAGAAACGACAAGTATGTCGAGCACATTGACATGGATGCATAAAGCACGCCATTTAAAAATTAAGCTTGGTTCCTATTGGCTAATGCTTTTTCATCTGTCGATACGCGATCCTTTTCGAGCCCTAGTTTTTTATTTTTATTTTTATTATTCTTCTTATATATACGATGGTATTGAATAAAGAATACAAATACTCTGTTGATGTGTCTGATCTCAGTTATTCTTATGGTGGTCCCACTATTATCGATCACTTGGATCTCAAGTTAAAAGCAGGTCAACGTTGTATTCTTGTCGGTGCTAATGGTGCAGGCAAGACAACATTGCTCAAGATCTTGGCTGGTAAACGCATGATTCCCGGTCATGTCTCTGTTCTTGGCAAGAATGCGTTTCTAGATGCACCTCAAGTAAGGATTTAGATATCCCAAACCAACTTACATGATTAGGGCGTCACTTATTTAGGCACTGAATGGGCCAATAACCCAGTAGTGAAGTCTGATTTATCTGTTGAATATCTGCTCAAGAGTATGGGCAGTCATCGCTGGCCAGAACGTACTGAAATCTTGCTTCGTGTGCTTGATGTAGACACCAAATGGCGCATGCATCAAATCTCGGATGGTCAGCGTCGTCGTGTACAATTAGTGATGGGACTGTTGCATCCTTGGGAATTGTTATTGTTAGATGAAGTCACTGTTGATTTGGATGTACTTGCTAGAGCTGATTTCTTAAATTTCCTTCGAGTAGAAACAGAAGAGAGAGGATGTACTATTGTAAATAGAGAAACAAATGCTGAAAGGATATTCATACGCGTCTTTTAGGTCTATGCTACACATATCTTTGATGGTTTAGGTGATTGGGCAACACATATTGCTCATGTTGCTGATGGCAAAGTGCTTTCGTTAAATGATGTCAACAATTTCCCTGAATTTGAAGCTATCAAGCAAAAACACCGTGAAAGAAATTTAGTAGACTCACCCTTGATGGCTCTTTGCTATTCTTGGTTAAGAGAAGATAGACAAAGACTTCGCAATCAGAAGCCTATAGATCCAGCCACAGGTTTACCTCATTCAAAATGGGATGAAATGAGTGACAACATGAAGAAATATGCTGACAAGTATTATGATTATTGGAAATAATAAAGTTATTTTCATATGACAATTTGCGTAACTTTCTTTCTTTTTTCTTCTTCTCATCTCTTCTTCTTTTTTTTTTTGCCATCATGTCGTTGAACGCGCAACAAAAGAATGCACTCGGTACATTTGTGCGTGCTTATGGACTAGGTTGGACTATTACAACAGCACCTTCCATTCTATCTGTCATGATCAAAGCGCTCTTACTTACTAAATCAAAGGGCGCTATACAAAAAGCATTGACATTAGTATTAAAGAACAGCATCGCACAAAATGGACTGCCTTTGTTACTCGCGACCTCACTTAGTTGTCATCAATTATTCGCGAAATACAAAAAATCAATAGTCTTTTGGTCTTCATGGGTCAGTATATGGCTCACACGTCGTTTATTTCCTCGCACCAAGACACTCGACTTGACTTTTTTCGTGTTTGTACGAGCATTGGACGTATTTGCCCATCGAATCTATGCTTCTTCTCGGGTTCGAAAAACAGTGCCTGAATGGACACTGGAGTATGGCAACATTGCTATTTTTATGCTGTCATCAACAGAAATCATCTTTTCGTGGTTTTATGAGCCAGAACGATTACCCAAATCTTATGCAGGCTGGATCACACACATGTCGGGCATTGATGATCGGTTATTAAAAGCCCTTCGAGCCATTCGTCAAGGGGATTGGATTTATGGTGCAAGTAATTCCTGTCTGTCTATATATACTTGCTCATCCATCTACTCATAGAAAGACACTGGTTTTGAAAGCCTGTTGGGTGATTACTGTGTTCAATTGGGTATACCCAGGTCTTTAGGTGATCCATGTACTGGAAGGATCGCTTGTACGATTGTACATGAAGGCAAGCCTTATGGTTGTGAAGCAAATGCTCTTTTACGATTCTATAGAGGATTTATCAAGATTTTTCCAGTAAGCCAATCCATTGAAATGTCAATCCAGTAGAATTAACACACATTAGGTTTATTTCTCGGTTCATTTGTTTCCTCCCTTGTTCTTTCGAACATCTCAATTCATCTCTCATCCAATGCAGTCCATGTTACATATCCTGATGGCGTCTGTGCGTTCCTCTAGTTTTCTAGGTACTTATATTGCTATTATATGGTATAGTATCTGTTTAGTAAGAACTCGCATTGGATACCAATTGCTCGGTGTAAACCAGACAAGGCTGGATAATACACTAGCTCCTTTGATAGGCAGTATGCTCTGTGGTCTATCTCTTTTGATTGAAAGTAAGCATCGTCGTAGTGAGATGACATTGTATGTTGTTCCCCGTGCTCTTTATTCTTTTACAGAGCGTATCTTGAGTCCACATCAAAAGGGAAGATGGTGGGAACAAACAAGTGCTATCTTTGCTGAGCATCTCGTCTTTGCTGCCTCTGTAATGGTTGTTGTGGATGCTGTCTATCAAAATAGACATATGGTTCGTCCTTCTGTTCGAGGACTCTTGTCTTGGATCCTTCAAATTCAATCTCAAAGTGGCCAATCAACGCCCATACAAGAAGAAGAGGAAGAGGATCAAGGCTTGACAATGAAAAAGAAATAAATTTTTCCGAGGATTAGTTGCCATGCAATAATTCAATCTCCGTCAACGTGTATTTTGTGCGCGTGAAAAAAAAAGCGGTCTTCTTTTTATTATTATTATTATTTTTTCTTTCTTTATTATTATATATATACAATGGCATCTACAACAGCACTTTTCTATCATCATCATACCCAAACAGCATATAACCCTCATCAAAATCAACAACAACAACAACAACAGCATGACAATATACCCCTTTCTACGCATGAAGACAATACACCACCAGCAATACATCGCTGTGATACTTGTGGCAAGACTTACAAAAGTTCCAACTGCCTTTTTAAACATCAGTGGGAACACTCTACCCAATGGGAACTTATATCTAAATTTCCATTAACAAAGCACCAACAAGTGCAAATGTTAGAAGCTGCTTCTATTCTTGTAAATATGAAGACTATGTCGGGAAAATTATTTTAGAGAAAATAAATTCTTTTATTATTCATTGCATGGTTTACTGAGTGTAGGTGATGGTTTAGCATTTGGATCAAGTGGTAAACGATTCCAGTATCTTTGTCTTATCAATCCTTTCTTGAACTGGTCTTGAGTCATGTCCAGAAAGACACCATAGGCTGTGCCATGTTCCATTATGTTGGGTACAGCAGCCTGAAGTAAAGAACGACCACGACCAGTGATAGCCAAGGGTTTTCCATGGTAGAAAGTGTCCCGTACAAACATAAGGGGCTCTTCACTCTCGATCAAGACTTCAAATGCTTTTTTAGTTCCAGAAGGTACATACACACCGTCGTACAAGACAGCAGACGTGGTCCAGTAAGTCTGGCTCATGCCGTCCATCCCAATCATATCCACATAAGCACCTTGGCGAGTCAAGAAATCATACATGGATTGAGCCTGCGCTGTATAAATACCAGGTGCAGTTAGGATAGCCACGCGTTTAGCATGAATATGGTTTGGACAAGGATAGTTCTCGATCGACAAGCCTACTGTGGTCTGGTTCTGGTTCTCAACCACTTGATCAGGTATAGCCACGCCTATTTTAGAAGCAATCCGAACAGCCAAGTTATGATCGACCCTGTTAAAGACCTGTACCATGTTATGACGGATGGTCGCATTGTCGCATTTGCCAAGTTCAAAACGAGCAGCATGCACAATCTGTTGTTGTTCATGGACTGTCAGACTATTATAGAACAACTGAGCTTGAGAGAAATGGTCTGCGAATTTGCCAAATTTGCCTCGACGTTTGGTACCATTGACTTGCTCAGGGTATTCCAAATACCCGCCTTCCTCTTCAGACACAACACGGGGTGTATTGCCTTGAAGTGTGTTTGGGAAATAAGCAACTTTGCCCTTAAATACTCTTTGCTGCATAAATCCGTCTCGGAAATTGTTATGAACAGGTACATGAGGTTGATTGATAGGCAGTTGCATAAAGTTCTTTGAGTTCATACGGTTCAGTTGTGTATCCAAATAACTAAACAAGCGACCTGAAAGTAAAGGATCGTCCGTCAAAGTGATGCCTAAAACACACACACACACACAGTTAGGTGATGTTCATAGTTGTTCTGTTTACCTCTGACAACATGGCCTACATGAAAAGTCACTTGTTCTGTTTCTGAGAAAAAGTTGTCGACATTACGGCTCAAGGTCATTCTACCCAGTCTGGTGACAGGCACAATCGATTCAGGAATAATCTTGGTAGCATCCAACAAGTCAAAAGGAAACTTGAATTGATCTTCTTCAGGTACAATTTGAACACAGAGCTCGTATTGAGGGAAGTCACCTCGGTCAATGGCAGAATACATATCATGACGATGGAAATCAATATCTTTACCAGCAATCTTTTGTGCTTCATCCTGGTAGAAAACAGGTCAATAACAACGTATGAGTTAGGGTGAATTACCCAAACAAGGTTGGAAAGTCCTTGTAATGGCTTCCAAATAAACTTGACAAACACGGCTTTTTTGTCTTCTCGGATAAAACGAAACCTATCCAAAAACCAACAATATCAATGGGCTAAAGTTTAATGTAAAAAAAAAATTACGTACGTGTGAGTACCAAATCCTTCCACTTGACGAAAACTTCTTGCAATGCCACGGCCTGAAAGTACCCACATAACTGTATGAATACTCTCTGTATGTTGTGAGAAGAAGTCGTAGGATGTACAATGAGCCGTGGATGCTTGAGGAACTTCTCGGTCAGGTTCAGGCTTAGTAGCATGAATCACGTCTGGAAACTTGATACCATCTAGTATATGGTGAATACTTTTATCTATATATCCTAAAAATTACCTTGAATGAAAAAAGGCGCAATGACATTGCCAACTAAATATCAGTGTGTGAATAACCTATTTATCTTGTTGGATACTCTACCCAAATCAAAATTGCCTTCTTCTGTATAGAATCGAGTAGCAAACCCACGCACATCACGTACAGTATCTGGAGAACCACGGGAACCAAGCACAGTAGAGAAACGAACAAAGACAGGTGTTTGAGTACGGGAAGAAAGGAACTTGGCAGCAGTCAAGTTAGACCAGTCAGCATACGATTCAAAATAGCCATGGAAGCCTACACCTCGAGCATGAACAACACGTTCAGGTATGCTACATAAGGATATGAGTATAGGTTGATAGTAGGCATGTCTCTACCGTTCATGATCTAAAGTAGGTTAGCATTGTATGAACAAACAAGGGCACAAACCAAAATGCATGATCTTTTCTCGAAGCATGAAATCTTCTAAAAGAGTAGGGCCTCTTTCACCAATAATCAGACTATCTGTATTATTCACTTTTTGACCAAACATAGTGGTTTCTTTTGTTCCTGCATCTACTCGAATCGCTTCTTGAACAGGATCATGAGATGTCTGTGCACTGCTTAAATAAGCAAGCATACCAAAATAGAGAAATAAAAAAAACTTCATGAAGGAACAAAGAAGATGAAAAGATGCGTTTAAATAAAAAGTACATTGGCAACTTTTCTCATCATTTTCCCATGATAAAATGAGTCTATTTATCAAAGTAAGCTGTTTAAAAGTAGTTCTTCTTTTGTCATATCTCGGTCACTCGCTTAAAGTGGACATAAGCCTGAACTTTTTTTTTTTTTTTTTTTTTTTTTTTTTTTTCAAGTATGATCTTCTTTCAGGGCAACTTGCTGAACCTTAAAAAATAGAATACCGCCAATTAAATCCGATTTTAATTGAATGCTGCCCCTTTTCACTCTCTTTTTTTTTCTTTTAACTTTTAATAACTCTAATGACAGACACAAAGCGCAATTCACTTGAAGAAGTACCACCTCAAGTACCTACACACGACACAGAAGCATCTAGACCCATCAGTCGTTCCAAGACAGTACGCAACTTAAACTCGGCAGGAAGTAAAATGAGAGGATTGTTCAAGACAAATAAAAAAGACACCAAAAAGAGTGAAGATTCAGCAAGACCCCCTTTATTTTCTTCGGCCTCGTATGGTGGTCCAAGTACTGAACCTTATCAAAAAAGAGGTATAAATAACCCTTTGTTTTATCTCTTTTTTTTTTCTTTTTTCTTCTGATACCCTCCCTTTTTTTTCAATAGAAATGACAAACGAACCTACACATGAAGAAGTCATCAAACCCATCCTTTCATCTGAGGACAATGATTTTACACCTCAGCAACAAACACAACAAGCCAGTCTACAACACGAGCTAGACCAACTCAATGAACTCATCCAACAACGCACCACCGAAGTCCAAAACGAAAAGCGCAACAAAGACCGTCTTCAGGCAGACTTGGCTGAAGCAACCCGTATTTTCAAAGAACGAGAAACGGAATATGCTGCTATTGAACACAGCTTTTTTGAACACACACGTGCTATTCGAGCCACAGACGATGACTTGTCTACTATTCGCGACTCCTTTAAACTCTTGAAATACTCCATTGCTCGTCTTATCATGACACTCAACAAAAAAGCAGACAAGGCCAAAGCAGCCACCAAGTTCTGTCAGACATGGCCTCATCTGCCTATTTTGGATCCTACCACGCAAGAACTCGAGCCATCGTTGATAAATGTGTTGGCCGAGAAATTGGTGCATGAACATTTAGTGAAGTGTGTGTTTACGTGTCCTATCTATCCTGGGCTCAAAGTGAACGATGCTTATTTTGCCTTGTTTGACTGGCTTCAACAACATCAGTCTCAGTTCTCTGTTCGACTTAGACAACAAATGGCTGCTGTGGTGGCCAAGAGTCGGCCCGAGAGCGAGATCCAGCAGGCTGCTGCGAAAGAAAAGCAACTTGTGGCTCAAAAGATCTATGATGATCTAGCCGAGATTTATCATCCTTTCTTGAGAGAAAACGATGCTGCTGTGGATGAAGAAAAGAGATATTATGCCAAGATTTGTGATATTGTGGATAAAGCGCTCAAGTTGACCATTGCCATTCGTGGTCAAGAAGTCGAGATCAAGACAGTGACCATTGAAGAGAACAATAAGCAGCCATTTGAAGAAGAAACCATGACAGAAGTCAAGGGAAGAAATCAAGGCCTTGTTCGGTTCTGTATATGCCCTACCTTTATGGGTGGGGATCGTGAACATGGTTTCCTTGAAAAGGGTAAAGTTGTTATTTCTGGTTAAATAAAGTTACACATTACTTTTTTATTATTATTATTATTATTATTATTATGAACCATTATCATCCCACAAAAGAATCCGTTGTTCATGCTGTTGACTCAGAGTCTGAATATAAGGTGCCTTTACCTCAACCCTTTCAGATGCCTCGTCGTCATCTGACCATGTGGGATCAACAAGTCAGTCATCATGCCACTCGTCGTGGTTCAGAACACCAAAAAGTATTGAGCACACTGTTTCCTTATCAACCCATGCATGGCAACGAACCATTAATGTCTACAGAAGATATCACAACACAAGATATGTATATTGTAGAACCAGATGAGGAGCCAATGCAACATTTAGTCTTACTGCCACTGGGCAAGACAGGCGCAGGCAAATCAAGTCTACTGAATCTCATGCTGGGCTATAATGAATTTACTGCCAAAGCAGCTGCCAAAGTAAGTAAACAAAATGAGGGAAATGGAAGACGCTCATATTTTTCTTAGTCTGTCACAGATCGTATTACAGAACGTACGGGTATCTGGGTGATTGATCAGATAGAGACACTGATTACAGTAGCAGATACACCGGGATTTGCTGATTCAATGAACCGAGATCAAGCGTTCCTGAGTGTGTTTAAAGAGTTTATTCAGGACATTGGATCAAGAGTAGGCATTGATGCTTTTATGCTTGTTTTTCAATGTAATTCACCTACTAACAAGTAAGTCCTGATGACTTGATAATTCACTGATAGTTTCAAGTATTATGGCTATTTTGGACCATTTCAATACCATGATGCAGTCATTTCAACCCACAACATGGTGGCATCATGTCTTGTTGGTATTTACCCGTGTGGATTATCACCCTCAACTGAAATTACCCACCAATATCGTAAGCAAAAAACAAAGCATCACTCAAGTCTTGGTGCCTGAAATACAACGTAAATTCAATTTACCTTCTCCACCTAAATATGCTTTTGTGAGTTCAAAAGCACCCAATTGTTCTTATTCAAAAAAGGGACAATGCGATTGTTTTGCTGCATCCAAATATCATTCAGATCAAATGCGTACATTGAAATCAAGAGTAAATGCTATTTTAATAGAGAATGGTGGAAGGTGGATGCCTTCTGTTGATTAAAAAGAGAGGGGGGGAATAAGAGTATTAAGGTGTATAATTTTCAAAAAGCGTTGGACATGAAATAAAAGAGAATAGGTGTAATATAGACTGCTACAAAACCAATGCCTAAGACAATATAAGCCAATGCCATGTATGGATCACACTTTACCTGCATAGACAATCAGTTTAGTCACAATATCAACATCGTATCGAAGGGGTGCATCTTCTATGATCAATAAAGAAGTAGGGTCAAACACTTGTTTTTCATTGGTCTTGAATGGTTCTTGTGTATTTCCACGATACGATAATTGACTCTGATGTTGTGCTTCCCTTAAATCAATAGCAGATTGAATACCAACATGTTCATTGTCTTGCATATTACTTGACATGGATTGAAAGTCAAGAACAGAAGGAACAGGGTGAATACTCTCTCTTCTTAAACTCTTGTAGGTTCTATAGTTTAACATCAATCATAAGAACAACCGTCTATAAGTTTACCTAGCACCGATTTCGAATTTACGGTGGGGAAGGTTAAAGACACGATAGATAGGTGGCAGGATAGAATAGCAGACTTTTTTACACGCAATGCGCCATAAAAACAAACATGCAACACCTACCACTAGTTTGAGTAACAACACAAGAGCAGCAACAAAGCCCATTTGTGTTGAAAGGACAGAAGAAGACAAGCCAGTGTAACAAGCATTTGTTCGGTTACACAACCAACTACCTGGCATTAATCCAATCAAGACACCCATAAAGCATACACTACACAGATAGGTAAGAGAAGTACGTTGGTCAAGTCTTCTTTACCTGTCTTCAAAGCAAGGACATCTCTCCATAGGATCAGGACTAGTAAAGAGAAATAAGTGATCTAGGGCATAAGTACATGATATATCCTTACTGAATAGAAACAAGCATTAAGCAGATGGGAATACCTAAAAAGACTATGATCCTATAAGTACAGATGTCTCTACATAAGTGTTACTTTACTCCAATAAGAATCATTTGTAAACAAAGCATCAAATTGTTCTTTAAATGTCCATTGAAACCAGTACACAATGTAAGCTAAAATGGAACCACCAATACAGTCTATTTAAATACATAAGTCTATCAGCCTCTATATAGACCATCATGTTTTACCTGTGATGGTATGCATGCCACAATAAATACGACCAAACACAACGCTGACAGCATAAAAAGTACAGGCAATGACAGTGATCAATCGGGCGGGTGATTCAGGGGAAAGTTTTTCACATGCAATCGAGATGAGAAAAAGAGCCACTGAGATTGAATTGGTTGAATGTGTAGAAGGAAACCCATATTCTAGTGCCACAGAAGGTGACATGGTCAATCGATGAACAGGTGGAGAGAGAGGTCGAGGCAGACAGAGGAAGTCCTATATTCTTCACTAAGCTTGTTGTTGTTTATTGTGAGCTATTTACCTTGACAAATCCCGACCAAAATACACCGGACGCTGTCAGGAAAGCAACACTAATAACAATATCAGCTCATTGTCTGATCTCTCTCTTTCTTTTTCTCTTTATTACTTTCTGCCTAATTCTACATTGCCAAACCAGATTAAAATAGGTAAAAATACCATGAAAAAAGTATGTGTGCCCAAGTTGGCTGTCCATACAAAATACTGATCTAATCCAGGTGTACGTATATTTTTCTAAACATAAGCATAGGCTGAACTTGATGTTGGTAGACTTACTTGTAAAGAAGCCAAGATGAGTGTTTCGTGACGAATAAGAGGTATTAAAAGACCTCTTAGACTGGCTCTCCAGCCTTCAAAAGCCTTGTTATAAAGACGGTCGTCGTGTGTGCCGGCATCTACGTTGGACTCTATTGTTTTAAACGTTTTTCTGGCCATAATTCCTGTAGAAAATAAAGAAAATAAAGAAAAGGTTACACTGTATTATATATATTTTTTTTGAAAAAAAAAAAAAAAAAAAAAAGCTAATTCCATTTCAGTCACACACACATACATATATATACACTTGAAATAGCGGATGTTATGATTGAACCTAAGTCTTACATTGGATTATCCTCGGTTCTTTTTTAAACTCTCTCTAAGGATATACTTTTTGATGCGTTTAATCAAGAAATACTAAGCATTTTTTGTATCACACTCACACTTGAGTTATTCACGTCATAAGCATGTGGCTTTCTTGACGTATTTTGCTCTCATTTGAAATGCATCATCATACAAACAAAAGCTGCTTTTTGGATCTGGAATATCGGGTTTTCAAATGTGACGTTTTGGTAATGAACCTTTTGATTTTTTTTTCTCTTCCTTTCTTTTCTTCTTTTTTTTTTTTTTTTTTTTGAAAATGTCTACCAACTCAGGTATCACTGCTGACTCACTCAAAGCCTCTATTATTGAACGTCTCGAAGCACAATATGTTGTATGTAAAATCTGAATCTACTATACCTATACTGAACTATTTCTTCCTCCCTCCCTTTTTTTCTATAGCAAGTAGAGGATTTATCAGCAGGTTGTGGACAAATGTTTGAAGTGATTATTGTTTCTCCTGTGTTTGAAGGCAAACGACTTTTGGCCAGACATAAGCTTGTCAATGAAGCTCTCAAGGAAGAAATTAGTAAGGTACATGCTTTTACTCAGGTATGTTTGCTTTAAACAAACCAACATAGATATTGATGGTCATTTAGAAATCATATACACCTGAAGAATGGGAAAAGAAAAAGGCAGAATAAAATAGAGTAGTGTTTGGAACAACTGAATGTTTAAATTGGAATAAAGAAATAGAAACTGGACTTATTCGCATGATAGACTTTGAATTGATGAGTGGCTATTTTGAAAGATAATATGCCTTGAGGAAGTGTGGCCATAGCAATGACAAAAAAGAAGGTGTTTAAACTCTCTATCTTCTCTTGCACTTGTCGAAAAGCATATCCGTTCAACATAGACAACTCAATTCTTCTGCTTTCTCGCCCTTTACAACAGAAATAGAAATCAAGGCGAAATTCCTGTAAATAACAAGTTGAAAAACCATAGCAATGGAGTTCTATACCTATGGTACCTTGTTAATGCTGCATTCGCATAATTCATTGGCTTATGATTTCTTCTTAATTCTGTCAAACAAAAGTACTTGGGCTACCCAACTCTGCCAATATGTTTTTATTGAGTCATTTAACAAAAGGCGCCAAGTTGTTTTATGAAAAAAAAAAAAGGGGGAATGACAGTATTTAGTTTCATTGGGTATCGCTTATTTAAAAATAATTATCTATGCGAGAAAAGATGTAAGCTAAGACTTTTTCTTTTTTCCTTTTCTTTCTTTTTCTTTTTCAATGGCTCGCTGGACATTGATAGGATTAAAAAAAGGTGCATTTTATGCAGTGGAAGGCATTGCCATTGTGCTTCAGAATCCCAACATTAGAAAACAACGCTTTCTCAAGATATTCATTTACCTTTCTGTTGTGTCATTTATCTTGTTTGGTTTAACTAATGTGCTTATTGCTATTCCCATACACATCGTCAAGGGCATTCTATGGCTAACAACAGATAAAGCAGATCGTGCAGAAAATGCGCTTGAATCAGCCAATCAATTCATACGCGAAGTAGTTGCTTATGTACCTTTATTAGCGTTACTGTTTATGCAATATGTCTATCCAAAACCATTGGACGATTTGTTTATGGAATCACTACGTTATGTGGATGCTAAAAACCCTCAACGACCACCTTATGCAAGTGTGTTGGCTCAACAGAAATTCAAGAAACATTTCTGGCGTGACATGAGAGACTATTTATTTCGAACATGGAAGAAATTAAGAATTGGTCTTGTTTTATTGGTCTTGTCTACTTTACCTTGGGTGGGTCGATTTGTATTCCCTGCTGCTGGTAAATACTTAAACACACATGAATTTTACCACTTACCATTCACATAAGGTGCTTATACTTCGTATCGAGCACTAGGCAAAACACAAGCGGTTGCAGTCGGCATTTGTTTCTTTTTCTTGCCACAATGGGCAACGATGAAATTAGTCCGTGCATTGATCGGGATGCGCTCATTGATGCGTGAATTGCTCGCTCCTTACTTTATTCGAATGAAAATGTCGCATAAAGAAAAGTTGAGATGGTTTAGTGGTCGAAAGGACGTCTTGTTTGGGTTCTCTGCGATTGCCTATCTTATTATTCGATTACCTTTTGTGGGTATCGTTGCTTATGGTATCGCTCAGGCAGCATCTGCTTATATGTTGACTGTGGTAACAGATCCTCCTACAACAGATATACTTCAAAAGAAGCTAGATGATCGAGATAACAGTGTACATGATTTGTCAGTTCCTCAAAGCACCACTAACACAAAAAGCGAGTAAATAAAGTACACTAGCCAAAAAAAAATCGTCAAGCTCATACATGTATATTGTTAATTCATTCAACCCAATGGCATATAAAAGAATAAATTCAACAAAGAAAGGATGAACAAAAAAAGAACAAGAAAAACAGAAAACAAATAATACACTTATAAATCTTAATCGACAATATGACCATAAAACCATGTAGCAGCAAGAAAGAAATGTTATGAATTAAGTGCTTAGATGAACATTGATTGTTGGGGCTTTTGATAAGAACATATGTGTTTAATTCCATCAAATTACACATCTTTTAAGCTGGATGTATAACTAAATTAGATCTGTGAGCATATCATATGTAATACGTTTGTTAAAAGTGAATTTCTGTCATTTTAAAAATGCCATTCCATTTTTCTTGCAGACGCTTTAAACCTTTCAAGTTCATATCAACGAAAATATAACGGAAGAATGTAATATAAGTTTAAGCTTTTTTTTTTTTTTTTTTTTTTTTGGAGAGTAGCTATGGCAACAGACACATTTAATTTGATTGTTTTTGTATTAAGAACATTTATACCATATCTAAAAGTAACAAGGGACTTTCTGAGTAGAGAAACTTTCTCACACTTGATAGCGATTAATGTCGTATGACAAGGGCTTTAGTTTTTAATTGTTCAATCAATACAAGATATATTTGAACTATTCTATTAAGCTTCAAAAGGACTATCAAAATATATTATACTTGTGTCCATAAATCTTGACTCGAGGCCTGAGCCACTTGCCGTATGTAGCATATATGCTTTTTTCATGCTGTTAAATGACCTTTGATGTTTGGTTTTTCGACTAATACTAATCTAAATCTAGATTTATTCATGTTGATAGAGACACCTGAAATAGGGCTTTTAAATGTGATGTGATTGATTGTTGCTAAATCTCCAATCGAGGCAAACGATACTGTTGTTTAGAGCAAGTAAATTATTTCTGCAGCTAAAAAGCCATAATTTTGGTCTTTTGGGGTAGTCATCTTGCCATTTTTGTAAGCTGGATACCATGTTAATATTAAATCACGTATCTAGAATACATTGGCTATCTAAATATCACTCTTATAGCACCTTTTGATATTGAAGGTGCCTTGAGTGTCTCTTGGGCTGTATTTTGACCAAAAAACAAAAAGTCATCTAAAAACACACCAAAGTAAAGTCTAATCGAGTTGATGTCTCAAGTAAACTAATCTATTTTAACGTGTAAAGTTCACAAATGCAATAAAAACACGCTGTTTACTACAAGCATTTATGAGATAACGTGTAAAATAGTGTATAGCGCTTTACACGGGCCGTGCACAATTTTCTTATGCCTTTTGTAAATCTAACACTTGAAGCATGTTTGGTAATGCAAGAGAATTATTTTTTACCATATATTGTCATAATAAAAATTGCTTGTATGATGAGCTACAGATCATTTTGTGATTTTGATGCAAAGTCATAAGGGTATCAGTCAAATATATCTCTCAATAATTACCGATGCTAGAAAACGTATTTTGCGGATTGATAGTAGCTTGATTCGCTCAAAAATGGAGTACAACAAACTGTTTTTGCTATATATATTAAAATAGGAGTACTCTCACTTTCTGTGTCTTCTTCTCAATCTTATCTGGCTAACTATTAACGATCTTTGACTCAGGATTTGCCACAGCACTATTAACTCTAGAATAATTCATTTATAGTCGATTGGCTTTAATTTCAAAACATCTCATGCACTATCATGAGCTGCAATGCGTTCCAGCTACTTTTCGGGTTTATTGCACTAAATTTCTCGATGGAATTAGGTTTTTCAATAGTATTTCATGACACAAAGCGAGTCTCAAATGGTTCCTGATCTTGCAACTCTACACACAACTGGAAATACTTCTTTGGTTTAGCTTGATCAAAATCCTTTAGGTAAAATTCTATTATATTTTTGACTCCTTTTGGCTGTCCTGCAAAACGAAACCACACGCCTAAGCCTTGTGCTTGATTAAAACATATAAACTCGTCTTTGTGATCGAGAGTTTAAGTAATTTTGCGTTTCCTCTTTAGTAATTATAGTCTCCAATGATTTTATATCGGAGGCAATTTATTATGTACTAATACTGATGTCAGTTAAAGAAAAGATCTTGGTTTTTCATTTGATTTTCTTGATCGTAATACAATTATTTGACCTCAGTAATCATACAAGGCACAGCAGGCACAAGCTTTATGAAACCAATACCATAGTTTTTAACAATAGAAAATGCGTCTAGTCTTTTCATTGGTCCATTATGCAAAAAGAGTGACCTTTGTTGTATGCTCTAACTCTACTAACCGTTTTTAGCTTTTTTCAAGGAAATCTCAGATCGTCTCTTGGTCTATAATGCTATATTCTTTTTCGATCGACATTCAATAGACTTTTATTTATATAAAAAAGAGAGCCGCATTCATAAACAAGGGCTTTTCATAAAAAAACAAATAAGACACTTTTTGCAGGCATTTGGTTTATGATGTAAAAGACCTGAATTGACCGACGTCTTGAAACTAACTACAAAGAAAAGAAAAAAGGTCCATGCAGAACATATGATTGGAGAAGCTGGTGTTTAAAGAAACATTCAAAGAAGGCCGAGTTCATTGGTAAACTGTTTCGATTTGGTTTCAGACAGTGTTTGTCTTCGGCTCACAGAAAACGATAAAAATAAGCGCAAACACAAGTATTGTGCCACAGAATATCATATTGTTTCTATTGTATCATGTACTCCTCCAAGCTCAAATTACTAAATAAAGAGAGTTTGTATGTATGCGAGTTTATTTTCATCATGGGAGGGGGGTATCCATACAAATCTATACACAAAATCCTTCTTATTAGAACAATCTATCCACAACATTCAAAGCTAAGAAGACGACAAAGGTACAGACAGGAATACAGACAACACCATAACTCCAAAATAACATACGTAACATTTCTTCTTCAAAAATGTTGTTGACCTGAGTAATTTGTACAAGGTTGATGGCAGTAGGTGTACATCCAAGAACGATCATCATAGTGATAAATACAGGATCACTTGCTAAGCTCGACCAAGAAGAACCAAACATGACAAACAAAACAACAGCAGGTACAACTAAAAAGGGCATCAAGATCATACGAACAGCAATTGCAGTTGCAACTGGCTTCTTCATTTGTGAAGAAGCTGGTTGTGCAGATTGAGAAATACCGACAAGTTGTGCACCTAAACAGGTCAAGATGAGGGGAACAGCAGCCTTACCACAACCTTCGATGGCTTTTGTGAATGAGGGGTACAAGAAGGATTGTTTGTTGTACAAGATGGGCTTAAGAGGCGAAAGGCCTACTGTAAGAGCCAAAAAGGCAGCATAAAGAGGTGGGGACATGAAACCATTGATGCGTTTAGCGACAGATCTCAACAGACCGCTTTGTTGTTGTTTTTGTTGTTGTTGTTGTTCTGTTGTGTTCTTGTTTTGTTTTTTGTTTTGAGGCAATAAATTTGTGTTTTCATCTGCATCAACTGAAATGGTGACTGCACTTAATTGTCTTGAAGACATACTATTACTTGTCTGAAGATAGTCGCCACTTGAAGAAGAAGAAGCAGAAGAAGAAAAACGTCTATCAAATGATTGGTAAGAAGTAGGCTGAACTTGCTCTTCTTCGTCAGGGCCACGGACGGTTGAATTATCATCGTCGTCTTCGTGTTTCTGTAACAGTTGGTAGCCGTAAGACCAGCGAATCAAATTACCAAAGATAGCAAAAAACAGAGTATAGGAAATACCTCTATAAACAACAAATAAATATACGATATTCTAAAATCATGATTCTTTACCTTGCAGCCACAGCTTCAGGCGTATCTTCTGTATTCCAGAACAAAATATGGGCAGCTTCAGACACAGACAAACTGGAGATAATGGCGATCGGCAATGAATTCGAATTGGAAAACATAACACAGGCCAAAACAAAGCGACGATAAGCTGGACTTAAACCCACCAATCGAGTCACAATTTGGCTACTCATATAGTTTAAAATAGCATAAAGAAGATAGAAACAAGGGATGGGCCAAAAAGCCAAAAGTTTTTCAAATGAGATAATAGAAGAAATATTGGAGAACAAAAGACAGGGTGTAAAGAAGACCAAGTTTAATTTGGATAGCCACTAACCCATATATGTCATTATGTCATTCTTTCGCTTTCTTTCTCTCTTTCTCTTTTAACATACCTTTTGTTTATCCATGGAGAAATATCCATACTTTGCTAGGATACTACCACAAAATACAACCACCATGACTTGCATGATAGCCTAATCCACCTTGTCAAAATCAATTGAAGAAAGCATTTATAATTTACCTGTATGGCTGCTATAATAAGGTTAAGCATATTAAAGAAGTAATGTTGAGTAAAAAACAAGAGGAAAGAAACAAGAAAAAAAAGAGATTCTTTTTATAAGCATTTTGACGGCCAAATAAAAAAGAAAAATCTGCTAATTCTAATTCCTTCAATTTGGATCTGTTTCATCATTTACGATTATTTCATAATAACATACACAATTTCCCGAAATTGTTGGCACACTTGTGGTTTTAACTTCAGCATACATAAATATATATACTTGGCACAAAGTGTACTAATTTTAAAGAGGGTGTTTATTGAGACAGGCCTCAGATCTTAATGCAAAATATTGACAAAAGACTCTCAAATCGCTAAAGAGAATATCATTGAAAACGTCTGGTATTCTGATTGAACTAAAGTCTTGGAAACTCAATCTTTGAACTCATTTGTCAAATTCTCTATAGCCTGATCTAAAGTCCATATATTCTTGTTCCAAGAATAATTTAACTTTCTTGATCTTTCTAGTATTATTTGTGGACAACGTAATGAGCAATATCGAACTGCTTTACCAGGTGTCAATTCTTTCTTATGAACCAGATAAAAAGAAGGGTCTTTTAACATTTTCAATGTATTTTGACTTGTATCTCATTAGGTTAATTTGATTTTGGTTGCCACACACTCGATAGGTTTCGCATCCAAATACTGATAAAAACTGGTGATGTTATCGTTCTTCATCAGCTTTTATTTCGGTACTTATTCCCAAACTCATCAATAACATCATCTCTTCCATTCTCATAATGAAATCACAATAAAGAAATAGTATATCGTTCCCTTGTACGACACTTTTTTTTTTAAAAAAAAACCTTTTTTATTCAACGGTAAAAAGATTAAGCTGACTTGAACAAGAGAATAGCAATTTGACCATGATAGAAATAAATAAAATGCTTGGATTCTAACCGATCATTAGTAACTGAGTTCATTTACGCGTATGTCTTACCATGAGTAACAAAACTACCAAAATTGCGACCAACAACACAATGCCATGTAGGTCCTATTTCATTCTGTTCAATAGGAATATCCTTACATCCTTTTATTTCTTACCGTATTTACGATCAAACTCACGCTTGATGTGTGCAGCAATATCTTTTTCAATGTTGTATTTTTCTAAGGCTTGAGTAGAGCATTCAATAGCCTCTTGTTGCATTTCTTCGCTCATATCAACACTCTTAACAACTGCTTTGGTATCAGACATCTATGAAAGTTATTAGCGTACATGGTCGTGTCGAGATGAAATGAGATGATTACCTTGTAGTTTATAAAATAAAGGAAAGTAAGAAAAAAAAAAGAAAAGTTTACAAGCCGTAGTTGCTGAAAAAAAAAAAACCAAAAATTAAGGAGTAACACAAGAACACCTTTCACCACGTTGAATTCTAAAGAAAGGAAATCAGAACGCAAGCAAATCAATCAACTCGTTTTGTGACGTCGCTTACTTTTGTCTCTTTTTTTTTTTTGTGCAAGACTAACAAATAAAGATAGGATTACTTCTCACTATAAAAAAAAAAAGTATTCTTTTAACACAACAGGATGAAAATAGAAAGTTGCCTCATTTCTCTAAACATGTATTTTAATACACCGCCACCTGTCAAATTAAAACTAAAGTATAGTTCATGCCAAAGAAGCAATTCTAGTTTGGTTTTCAATAGGTAGAATATGTTAGAAAGGGGAAAAGACGTTCCTTAATTCTAGAATTTATCATCTGTTTCCGTAAATCATGATTGTCAAAGGAATGTTTTTTTTTTATATGGATAGAATTAAGATGATGGCTTTTTATGCAGATACTAGTAAGAAGGAATTTATTAACATGAAATATATGTATAAATGAAAGGAATTGCAAAATGATGTGTATGTACTTGAGTATTAGAAAAAAAAGGAATGTAAGTATATGTATAAATGACAAATAATAGACCTGCAAAATCGTCAGTAAGAATAAATAAGTTCATTTACATTGTTGTTCAAACATAAATGTATGGTTTGCCCAATACGCAGCTGTATTTAGGGTAGAAGTATCATGGAATTTGTGGTATGGATTTTCTTGTTGGAATACATCAAATACAGTATTATCAAGATAGATTTGTCGCACAGGCAAAAGAGTACCATTGTCTGCACCAGGAAAAGCAGGCTTAACCCAATCAGGTGGAGGTCCGACTGTCATAAGATGTTCATCAAGAAACCCTTCATACTGCTCAAAAATAGTATAATCAAACGGCTTGAATCTGTGCTCAAGTAAGCGTAAATCTTGACTATGTCGGTTATCTTCATATGTTCGACTAGATCTTCTTTTTTGTCGACAGAGCCATCCCATAACGCCATCGTTGTTTGGTTCAGCGGGTGGTGATGCTGCTGGCTCGTTTAAGACGGTCATCAAGTTTTGATTTGATAGGTAGTCTGATATAATAGCGTCTTCAATTGCCTCACTTGCAAGTGATGGTACATAGAGAGGTTGACATTGTTTGTTATCAATTTTATGCCAGTCAATATTTTGAAAAAAAGGGTGAGATGCAATATTTTTCCAGCCTGAAATAACACCATGGCCCATGCGCTTCTTGCTATCTTTTTCTAAAAACTACAGCTAGAAATGAGATTATTGTATAGAGCAATGCATGTGTACATACGCATTTAATTGCAGATACACATTTGGGCGAAATCGATTGTTTGTACGGATAAGGGATATTTCTATGCAAGACTTGTTTACTCAACTCATCAATATTTGTGCAGTGTAACCATGGCCTCTAATAAGGAACGAAAAGAATGAATATAGGCTAATATGTATATATATTTCACTTACTGTGCCATAAACACATTCATAAAAAGTGATTCCAAGGCTCCACCAATCAACATCTTCATTATAGCCATTGCCCCTGAAGATTTCTGGTGCTATGATAACATGAGTTATTGCCATTTAATGATCACAAACATACCAAAATAAACAGCAGTGCCAGATAAAGAAGTCAATGGTCTTTCATTCTTTTCAGGAATATGACAAGCAATATTGAAGTCACTAAGATGTACATGACCTTGTTGATCTAGTAAGATATTATCAGGTTTAATATCTCTAAAAAAATCGAATTAGACATGCATTGCCCTTCTTCCCTTCCCCCCTTTTTTTCTTACCTGTGAACGATGCCTTGAGAGTGTAAATATTTGATAGCGCATACAAGTTCTGCAATCCAAAATTTGATTACATTTTCATTGTGATCTTGAACCAAATGTGATCTCAAATCACCACCCGACCTGCAAAAGAAAGACAATGAGTCCATGTCTTATGCATTCGTTGACTCACATTAAATCCATGGCCATAAACATTGACTGTGAATCTTGAAAAGCAAATCGCATATTACACACAAGTGGGTGATCTACGCATTCTAGAATAGTTCGTTCTCGAATTATGTTCTTTACAGCATCCATTTTAATGCATTGCTCTTTGTTAATGACTTTTAACGCGTATAATTCTTTGCGTTTGATATGCTGTACTTTATAGACTTTGCCAAAAGCACCTTTTCCAAGTGTTTTTATGATTTTAAAATGCGATAGTTGGACTTCTGCTTAAAATTAGAATACAAAAAAAAAAATAGATTTATGACAAACCTTCTTTTTCTCTATTTTCTGGAATACTGTCGACGTTCCCCATACTGATTCACGATTAACAACAAGGTTGAAGACGAATAAGGTAGCTGCTCTCAAAAGGAGCAGAGAAAATAAAGCGTTTTTTTTTAAAGGTAATATTAATTTTCAAAAGAAAGAAAAAAGTGAGAAAAGAAGACCGTTTTATATCTCAAAAAGGGATTATTTGTCGGCGGCAGCGGCAGAATAGTTCTGTCACATGATTGTTTGTTGTGAAGCAAAAAAAACAACAACAAAGAACGCCCAGACCTATTTTTGCACACAACTCCATTTTTGTCCTGTCAATTGTTGTTTTTGTTTTATTGAAAAAGCTCTTGTTCTTTTACATGAGAAGAAAAAAAATAAAAAGTGAAATACTACAAGTTACACAATGTGTAATGAGTGAGGCATTACCTCATGTGTTAAACAGAAAAGATTTTATTATGAGCCAAAAGTCAAGATCTATGAAATAATGGTTAGTTTATGCAAAAAAAAAAAAAAAAAAAAAAAAAAAAGGGAATTTACCTCATTCACAACACCAGCAGCAACAGTTTCGCCATCCTTACGTAACATGATGCGACCCAGTTGTTTGTTATCTTTAAATGTCTCCAATGGAATTGGACGTTGAGATAGCTTCACTTGTACTTTGGCTGTCATGCCTTTTGTCAAAACACGGGGATTCTTTTTGATTACTTCACCTGTCGACTTGTCAAGAATCTCGACTAATTTCAGGATAGATGCAGGTTCATCTAAGCTGCCGTGATGAAGCACAATAGGGTAACCTGGTGTAATGGGAATACGAATGTCAAAAACGACAATTTGTGCTTCAAAAGTGGTTGTAACCGGAACGGGATTAGAGCCTGAGCACAGTACACAACCATTACTAGAAAACAATACATATTTTTAATTTAACCATATGCATTGGTATGACAAAAAAAAACATTTTACCTTAGGTTCAAAATATCCAAATTGACCAAAGTCATTAATACAGAATCACCAGCAGCAGCCCATGTAGATGGCTCTTCATTCACTTGCATGGCTAAAAAGAAAATGAGTACGAGTGTTGGAGCATAACTTACTTTACTCTTGACATAACCAACTTCATTTCCAGGAACAATCATGACTTGCTCACCTACTTGTACATGACCAGATTCAATATTACCAGCAACAGACACACCTCCACTGCTACCAATACCACCCTTAAAGAAATCAGTGACACGCATTCTCAAAGGTCGATCCAACAATCTTGTGGGAGCATCAAACTTGTCAATTTGTTCCATCAAAGTAGGGCCGTCCTTATACCAACTTGTCAGAGCAGGTTCTTTGGATTTCTTGACCAGATTTTCACCTGTCAAGCCAGATACAGGAATAAAGGTCATTTTGGACTTCTTGAACCCAACCTGTGAAAGATAGACGCCTAATTTACTTTCAATTTCTTGGTATCGTGCTTGGGACCATTCAGTCGTATCCAATTTGTTGATGGCCACAATCAATTGTTGTACACCTAGACTTCTTGCAAGCACAGCATGTTCTTTGGTTTGTCCGCCTGCATCAAACCCGGATTCAAAGGCATTGGTAGAGGCATCCACTACCAAGATAGCTGCATCGGCTTGAGCTGTACCTGAGATCATATTCGGGATAAAATCACGATGTCCAGGTGCGTCTAACAAGGTGAATGCACGGTGTTCTGTCTCAAAGTAGTTGGTAGCAATGTCCATGGTAATACCACGATCACGCTCTTCGCCCGTTTCATCCAATACCCAAGCAAAGGCAAAAGAACCTTTACCAATCTTCTGGGAATCACGTTCAAATTTACGCATGGTGCGTTCATTCACTTGACCGAGATCGTATAAAAAGTGGCCCATCAATGTGGATTTGCCTGCATCGACATGACCTATCACAACTAAGTTGAGCTTCGGTTTTTCACCGGATCGTTTCTGGAACTCTTCAGCTACATTCACACGTTTTGAAGCAGGAATCTTGGCTAAAGGTTCTGCTGGTTTGGGGTTAGTTAGACCCATAGCTTTCATATCTTGGGCCATTTCTTCTTCATCAGATAAAAATTCTACTTGATCGTCTTTGGGTTTTGATTTTGGCTTGGGTGTAGCTTTCTTTTGAGCTGCAGCAGCAGCTTTCTTTTCAGTAATAGCAGCTAATGTAAAAAAGGAAGGGTTAGTTTTTTTAAAAAAGTTTTTTTTTTTTTTTGGTATAGAGGAAAGAGGAAGAAAAGAATGATTATTGCGCTTTTTTGTTTGTATTAGCACCACTGCGTTGACTTTGTGCGGCTAATACGATGTCATCAGGGCTAGGTTGATCAAATTGAAACATTTGCATTGATGTAGGTTTCTTTGCTTGTTGAAATACAGTTTGTGGATCAAATTGGGCCTTGGGTTGTGACTGAAATAGAAATTGAGCAGCAGCAGAAGGTTTAGCACACAATGGGTTCTCAAATTCGGATTCGGATTCCAATGGCTCCTCAGACATGATAGATGCCTCGATTGGCTTCATGGTGGTTGGTGGAGGTGCTGGTGAAGATGTTGGTGGTGCAGGTTGCTTTGAAGCGAGACTGGCCAAAGGACTTGGTTTGGTTTGTCGAGAGGCCAAATGAGCAAGGCTATTACTTGTAGCTGAAGACTTTTGTGCAAGCGATACGAGTGAAGGTGTCTGTGTAGTGTTTCTTTGAGCAAGCGCTTGTAGTGAAGAGAGAGGCTTCTTGGGTGCATTAGAAGAAGCGAGTGAGGCAAGAGAAGTGGGGTTTTGCATTTTTTGCTTTAACTGTGCTAAACTGCTTGTGTTTGTTTGACGCGCAGCTGATAAACTCGAGAGTGAGGGTATTGTTTTCTTGTTATCCGACATATTCTAAACACACTTATTACTACTGAAGTGCTTTGCCATAGATACTGTACCCTGTTTGCAATAAGAAATGAAAGAAAAGCAAAAAAAAAAGTGGTGCGCGTGGAGTACGAATTTCTTTCTTCCCTCTAATATAAACACATTACCTTTCTTTGCTTCTTCTTTGGCTCTCTTCTTTTCTTCTGCTGCGATTTTATCTAGGGTCGATTAAGATACAACTCGAGTTGTGTAGAAACTTACCTAATGCCCAATCTACAGTCTCTTCTCTATCAAAATAATAATACCATAATGCTTCTTTAATTTCTTTGGCTGTCAAAAAAGTATCATAGCCAATAATACTATAGACATAAGCTAGACCATCGTCTAATTTATCCATGTCTTCATTAGAGAGTTGTGTCTCATCAACTAAGAGAAAAAGTGTCAGTAGTCTGATCTACTCGAGATTCACATACGTTCGTTTTCGTCGTATTCGCTGTTGTAGTCGTCTTCTTCGAGGACGTCTAGAAAGTCAAGTCAGTTCATGATCTCGAGCAAGGCTTTCATACCGTCAATATCCAAGTTTCGAACAGCTCTATGACGTGACATATTTTCTATGAATATAAGAAAGAAACTAGTTTTTTTTTTTTTTTTTTGGTGAAAAAATTAACTGCGAGGCGCTTATTGTCTGGACTCTTTGTCCAATAGAATTCAAGCATTCACCCTCTTTAGCTTACAGATGATACGTGAGACATATGTAACACTACACATTGTTTGAGTAGTATAACATAATGCACTCCTAGGAATAAGTGAACAATACATGCTTTCCATTAGACCTAATCAAGCCTTTTTCTCTTTATGTGAAGATTTGAAGGCATTGCTCAAATTGGCTCGCCTCTTTCATCTTAGTAAAGTCACTTTATTTTTTCTGGAAGTACCTATGGATGATCTTACCTGATTTCAGTATGATCAGACCTATATTGGGTCATTCCAAAATTTCTGGTCGAGTTTTGTCTTTTTTGTTCTTTTTTTTTCACCTTTACGAACCTCCGTGGATCCCCCATGGATCAAAAAATGAATTTCACCTAGCAGCCAGACCAATGATACCAATTGATTCCTATACTTGAAAGAACATGTTTTAAATGAAAAAAGAGGCCGCATTAGTAGTCTGGTTGTCGAGCAATGGCTCATCAAAGATTGGTATATTTAAGCTGTATTTTGAGCATTGTTACTGTATATGTTATATAAAACCTGTTAACAATAGTATTGCAGAATATACTACATGCTTTCTAGAGTGTTGAAAAACATACAAAAGTAAAAGTAGGATTGAATTCTTCTTTCTGCTACATCAAAATCAAGCTTTTGCGGTGAACTGCCTAAAGACGCAGTTATTGGGCTTTGCTGTAGTGACAAAAGTTGTAAATCTCTGCTTTCTGAGTTTATTGATATGGAACCCGCAACAATGTTGTTGCTAAAATATGGAGCAAAGAGGCAGACATATTTACGAGGTTTTTCGCCTATATCTCACCATTTGCATGCCACACTTAGCAATCAAACACTTTTATCAACAACTAGAGCATTTGGCGGTCATTTTGAGTATTTATACTTGTCGATAGCTCTATTTTTTGTCTTGTAACGTTAAATAGAAGTTCAGAGGCTGTCAAAATCAGGTTTTTTCATGAGTAGTACCCTTTCGTCAAACGGCATTTTTGACCATTTTTCACCAGTCGCTTTTTTTGAATATTATTTGTGGCTATTTAGAGCATTTATGCGAATACAAATAGACTTTATTTTACCTTTATACGTTCAAGAAAAAGACAAGGATTTGCATGAATTGTTGGTATCTCTGTTAAAAAGAAGAGGATGTTCACTCAGAGCATGATAGATATCTGTGCTTGCACTTACAAAGACAAAAATAAACCGAGTATCTTTGCCAGAGAAATCATTATACAAAAAGAAGCTCCTCTTCCATAAAAAGCTCTAATAGTTACATGATGGAAGCAGAGGCATTATGATTGAACCCCTCTAAAAAACAGACTTTTAGGTTTCTTTTTTATACAATCACAAATAAAGTGTATGATTACATATTATAAAAACATAAAATAAGAGAGAAAGTTTTGTAATTGCATTATCAACGAGCATTGGGATTTCTTTGAAGCTAATAAATAAAACTAGACAATCTTTATTAAGGATATCAAAATCTGATTAAACATTGATTTATTTGTGGTGGCGACAGGGCTCGCTAGCATAGTCACACAACATCTTGTTAGGGCTCCAGACAGTACCAGGAGCACAGTTAGTGGGACCAATAAGCTTTTGGTTGGAGTAATCACAACGATAGAAACTGTAGCAGTTGCCAGGGTTACCAACGAAGAAAGTGGGCTTGAAACCGACCTTCTTCAAACAGAGCTTGTAGAACATATCGTGTCTGTCTATGTAAGTGTATTAGAGAGAGTTTAAAAGATCATGTTATACGTACAAGCACTGGCAACATTGACGAGGAGGAAGACAAGAGCAAGGAAGACGGGAATAAAACGCATGTTGATATTACTTCAAATTAGATTGAATAACGGATAAATGTTTCTTGTTCTTTGGTCTTTTTATATCACTTTGAATCCTTCGTGAAATTTATTTTGGAATTACAACCGCATATGTTTAAAGAATTTGATTCTTGTTGTATAAAACTTTATTATAGCAGCAAGACGTAAATTTAAGTACTGAATATTTGTATGCGTATATCAACTTTATTTTTTTTTCTTGAAAATGAGACAAAAAGACGTAAATTTATCAGTTCATTTCCAAAATTTAAAGACAAAAAAGTAGGCGTAAATTTAATCAGTTTAATACCACACATACAATGTCAGAGGATCTTTTTTTTTTCTTGGGATAGAACTTTTTTAGGAAAAAATAAACTACAATGTGATCACTTGCTTTCAAAAAATACATTCAATGCATTGTCCACATCTGATAGGTCAGAAGTTCTTTTTTTTTTAAATAACAAAACGAACCAAGGTGAAAGCTTCTTTCTCTCTGTGTTTCTCGATTAAATTACAAAACTTTATTACAATAAATTTATTATCATTTTATTAACAATTTGCCCGAGAAACAGCAACACAGCGTCCAAGTGAAGGACTAAAAGCAGCGCCAACACAATTGCCTATAGTAGGTTCTGAGCTACCATATGTACAGTAGTAGTACTTGTGGCAATCTCCAGGGTAAGCATACAATCCCGCTGACTTAGAAGAGCAACTAAAGCTTCTTTCATCATTGTCTCTTTCTAAATAGTTCATTAGTAAATTAACTTGAAATTCGTAAATTTTTCAAGTCTTACTTTTCATGATGCTTGCAGATTGAACTGTATTCATGAAAGCCAGAATAAATGACAGTAGTAACAAACACTGCATGACATCTAAAGAGTGCTTCAAAAGTGGCATTTTTTCTATAGATAGGATACACAAAGAAGAAGAAGAAAAAAGGAGGTTGAAGATAGTTTGTTCAATCGTTCGCCCTTTTTATACTCTTTTTTCTTTTTTGCGTTTAATAAGCTCTATAAATGCCGTATGCATATACATGCTTTGTTGCTTGTATATATAGAGAGAGAGCAGCAGCAGCAAATGGTCAGGTGCAAACACTTGATTTGCATTTGCACTATTAGCATTTGGAAGATGCTATACATGAATACGATCTAGCCTTATATACATCTTACACATCATATAATGATAAAGATACCATATCCAAAGTGTCTTTGATCCAAACTTTTCTTGAAAGTAAATGTAAAAAAAAAAAAAAAAAAAAAAAAGGCATAAACAAACACAACCCCTTAATTTTTTCTATTCAAAAGTAGAAAAAGAAAAAGATGATGATTCAAACAAAATTTAATATTGTATATATGGAATTCTAAGGAGTCTCAAAGAAACGCCTCATAGTTGTATACAGGTATGCATAGAAAATCGTATATACGGGAGTTCCAGGGCAATGTTTGTGTTAAACATACTAGATAAAGCAGGGTTAAACATCTAGATACGCAAATATGCATCCAAAGTAAGCTTCAAGAATTTAAAGAAAAAAAAGCTATACCGATTCCCTTTCTCTGTATTTGACAATTAAGGTTTGATGGGTATGAATAGAGATAAAAATATAAAGGTTTTAATATGATGATGGTGATACAAACAACATCATTGCATTTCAGCTGCGCTTTAATGCAGACGAGATGGTACTTCTTCGTAAGGAAATCTGAAATAGATGCTGAACACAAAAAAAGTGGTAATTTTTATTGGGCTTTTGTACAAAATAATTAAAGAAAAGAAGACAAAGAGCTTTACAGTATATATCTATGTATAAATGAGTGTTTTGGATGCTATTTGTTTCTTCTTTCTTCTTCTTTCTGCAGAGATGGAATTATTTATAATGACATGAGTTTTAAAAAGGGTAATGATGATTGTGGTGTTTATGCAGTTGCTTCAGCGCTGAAAGAGGCAATTTGTTCGGGATTTTCAATTCTGTTTAAGAAGTGTGTATGAGAACCATCGGCTTTGGCTTGGTGGTAAAAACGAAGCAAGACATCAACATCATCAAGAGAAAGAGGGCGAACATCAGCCAATTCCTTAATCTTGGCAGTAACAGCCTTAGCATCTTCATCAGTCAAATCCAAATCAAGTTGTTCAACACGGTTCTTGACAGCATTCCAACCAGTCAAACGATGACCAATACTGACATAACGAGTCATACCAAAATCATGGGGGTTCAAGATTTCATAAGTAGAAGGGTTGTTCAAGATAGCCTTAGCGTGAATACCTGCCTTGTGTGTGAAAGCACAATAGCCAGTAATGTAGTTGTTGAAAGGAACAGTAACTTCAACAGCATCAGCAACAATATTCTCAACTTCACGAATCTTGGTCAAATCATACTTGTTCTTTACATATTCCTTATCACCAGTGTACATTCTAGCCAACAAACCACCCAAGGGAGTAATACCGTTACGTTCACCAATACCAAGCACAGATGTATCAATGTGTGTAGCACCAGCTTCCAAAGCAGCATAAGCATTAGCAATAGCACAACCAGTATCATTGTGGAAATGACATTCGATATCACAACTGACAACACTTCTTAAAGTCTTAACCAATTCATAAACTTGGCGAGGGTTAGCACAACCAACAGTATCAGCAATACCAACACGGTTAACACCAATCTTGTCGACAGCCTTGTAAATGCTCAAAAGATCAACAAGATCAGATCTGAAAGAATCTTCAGTAGAGAAACGGACTTCAAGGCCCTTGCTCTTGATGTAAGTGATGACTTCAATAGCTTGCTTGGTAATATAATCCATATCCTTGCCATGAGAGAATTCACGGAGAAAAGAAGAGGTACCAATAACAACATCAAGACCATCAACACCAGTATCAATAGCCAACTTGGCATCATCCATATGACAACGAACATGAGTTAAGATCTTGGCCTTCAAACCAAGGTTAGCAATAGCAGTACAATCATTGCGAGATTGTTCAGAAGCAGCAGGAGAAGTCAATTCAAGATAGTCGACACCAACAGCATCAAGTGCTTTAGCAATTTCTGTATTGCTCGTTTAGAAACCACACGCACACACACACTTTTCATTGTTTTACTTACCAATTTTCTTTTCAGTAGTGAAGAAAGCATTAGCGAATTGTTCACCCTCTATATAAACATGAGTATATTTGAATTGAGCTATGAATGACAATTACCTCTAAGAGTGGATTCGATGATCTTAAAGTTTGCAACATTAGAGTTGGGATCATTTGACATGTAAGGGGAGGAAACTTCCTTAGGCTTAGCATTGCCGTTAGCTTGAAGACCGTTTTGAGACATATTGTAAGTTATAAAATGAGAATATTAGTTCTATGAAGAAGAAAGAAAGGGAAATAAATCAGCTTGGACTGGAATGTTTTATATCATGCTGAATCAGGCTTGAAATCTATCCATCAAAACTGATTATCATGATCTTCTCAAAGTCACAGCATCAAATTTAGGATCGGTCATTTAAATGCCTTTTATGGTTAAGCCAATAAGATGGACAATCAGTCAAGGTTTGCTTGATAATCTTGTTTGTGTGACTGAATTACAAAACACATTTGAAACTAACTAAATAATTATCATTGGATAAAGCAGTTTTATTTTAGCCCAAAATTGGTTTTATAATTCTTTCCAAAACTTGTAGAATAAGAACTCTATTTAAATCAGGGTCTTGAATTCGTGCCCACATTCTATCCATGGCAGTGTTGCAATTCTGTTCACCAATTAACTGTCTGACAGCATTTGGAATCAATTCACGCATCATTAGCGTTCGAGCCTGATATTTGCTCTTTTCCTTGTCTTCTTGTGTTCGCTTTGTTTGTTCTTTTTGATCCAACATCCATTTACCTTCAGGCCAAAGCTGCTCTCCCAATTGATTTAATCTGCTTACAATAGCATTGGGAGACATGTATTGATTTACAAAATCACTGTATTGTTCAGAAATGAACTCGGTATATGATCGACGCACGATTTCTCGTAACAAGTTTAGAATAGATCTTCGCATCCATGCCTTGTTATTAGAAGTAGTGAGATTGAAGATTTCTACAACAAGTGCATAGGTGGTCTCAATTAAGAGTTCGACATCCATGGACGATAGGGCCTTATTGGTTGGCTTGGTTGTTTCTTCCGCTTCTTGTTGCGAACCAAGAGATGATGTTGAGTTTGAAAGTCTTTCATTAGGCTCATCATGATCTTCTTTGGTCACTGTAACGGCGCTGTCTTTTGACAAGTTACTATGTGTGCTTGAGAAAGAACCTTGTCTGGGTTTTGTTCTTGGTGCAAACCATTTACCGGGGGCGTCTTGATCCATACTTTGCCTTTCTTCAGGGGAAGCATGATCTGTCTTGTTTGTTGTAGAGGGTACATTTAGTGCAGCTGTACTGTTGCTCCGAGAAAATAAAGATCTTGATCTACTTGGCTGAGCCACAGTAGAAGCTTCAATCAAAGCAATTGAGCTGGCTACTTCGTTTTGAAACTCTTCTGAGAATGACATGACAGCTCCATCTTCTGCAATTTCAGACCTGGTCTCTTTTCTTAAGAAAGGCAGGATAAGCTGCTCTGTTCCCAACTCATCGTCTTGAACTACCGTGTCGAGATACTTTTGAAGACCTTGTCCAACTGCTTCCAAAGATACCTTTCTTTTTTGCTGTGTGGAGGGCTTTTTCAACCAAGATTTAGCTGCTGCTTCTAATGGTAATTTCAGTTGAATTCGAGTAATTCGCTTAGGATGTTTGGCAAATAGAATGGTATGAAAGCTCTCAAAGTCTGCATAAGTTCTTGTGATCACATAACCTCCGCCTTCAGATCCCGCCTGATCTTCCATGGCTGGCCGTTCAATCTGAATAATATAAACAAGCTCCTTTTTATCAGGTGTTTGATCGTTTTGTTGCAGTGAAGATATGTTCATGATAGTGAAGTTGACAGAACCACGGGGGAAAACCATTGTGGGTGGGCCATGTAGGGATGGAGGAGGAGGAGGAGATTGAAGAGATGCCAGCATGGTTGTTTCTGTCTTGGGTGGGCTAGTATTAATAGGTGTCGGCTTCAATGGGTTGTTCGCTTCAGGTGAACTCGGTGGAGTTACCTGTTGCATATCAAATCCGTCACTCTTACTGGTTGCATTAAGATCGTCATTTATGATTGGCTTTTGAACTACGCTATAACCAAGCAAGTCCTCATCGCTTGTAATCTCCGCTGTTGAGTTGCTTAAGACGATAGAAGACACAGTGGATTGAATTGAGTTTTTAGTATCCTTGTTTGACAAGAGGTCCACAATTTGACGATTGAGAAAGTCAGGATTACTGATGCTGCTTACGATGTTTTCAAGGACAAAATTAGCAAGAATCTCTTTTAACAAGCTTGACAATAAGAGTGAATCCCTATCAGCAGCAGGTAATGTACGCTTTAAGAAAACTTGACTCAATCCGCATAATTGATTGTGTTGTTCTTCCCTTGAAAGCAATTGCGCAAAAGGCGATTGAGGGTTGCTATTTACAAAATCTTTCATTGATAACTCTGATTCTTCAAGTGCTCTGCATTCTCTCTATTAAATAGAATAAGAAAAACAGAAAAAAAAAGACAGACACTGTTTTACCATATGTATAATCAAAGTGTTTGCTACACCATATACTGTAGACATGACGATATCATTTCTTTCTTGGTTTAGTAGGATTTTTTGAACATTTAGAGCAACGATATTTAGCCTTTCTCTAGCTAATCTCTCAAAAGTAGGATCATTATAATCATTCAACTTTGACCACCAACTAGACACAAAATCACGCATAATATAATCTAGTAATTGATTGACTACAATAGTCAATGGTGGATAGTATAATTGAACTTCTTTTGGTGGATTTGTACTATTACTAAACTATATATATATATATTAAATTGTTTAGCTTTGTGCTGCATAGGACTATATACATGCCTGCTCCAAAATTTGTTCTTTGTACGATAAATTTCTTTCATAACTTTCAATTTTTAGTGTACCGTCCTTATTATTAAAATAAAAGGCTCCTATAACAAAGCCAATAGCAAGAAATGTTAGAAAGTGATAGCCGTCTGCAATGAGCAAGCAACTATAGATGGCAAGAAAGGTTGTTATAGTGGCTGTTGACAAGTCCTTGATAGAGTCCGTGTCTTCAAATATCAAAGAATAACTTTGTATTTCTAATAGTGTATACTTGACTTGTTCTAGATACGACATTAATATGTATAATGAAAAAGAAAAAGAGAAAACCCCTTCCTACTCTTTCTGCTTGGTTTTTTCTTATTTCGTTAAAACCCAGCCTGAATACACACGCACATTCAAACAAACTCTGCGCTGCTTCTATACCGAAAAACCTTAATCTCACAGCCTTATTGTGGTTATTCTTGAACAATTACACAGCTGTTGATTTCATGTGACGAGCTCTATGTCTATAGAATACATTATTTAATACAGTGCTTCCACCGTCAATTGGTCACTTTATCGAACTTCAGTTAGCCATTTTTCGAAAACTTAATTGGTCACTTTTCCGAACCCCAATTGGCCAGCTTGAAGAATACAGTGAATTACCTTTGAAATTCAAAAATAGAAATCAAAATTGTTTTTCAGCCAATAAAGCTCATTTTTTCTCATTCAAATTTCTGTCTTTTTCGGTAACTGTTCAATCTTTTACTATAGATGATTACAATTTTACATTTGAAAACTACATTATAAGCATGATCATCTTCCACAAATTAGAATACTGAGGCCTCTCGATACCTTGAAAAACGCGTGGATCTTACTTTATAAAACCTATTAATCTTAGCATTTTGGGCTATTACCAGCGCCTTTAATGGCAAAAGTATATTGTAAGAATAATATGATGTTTATAGTGATAAAGATAATTCCTGTAAGAAAATAGGGTTCAAAAATACTGGTGCTGTCAGTGACCCATTTTAGTAATAAAACAACCATTCTATTTCATACTATTAATTGATCTTATCGGATTCATCTAAAGATCTGTGATTGTTCATTGCTAGAATACATATCTACTGTCAAAGCGTGTATACAGCAGTTTAAAATGGAGAGGTGTTTGAAGAGCCTGATAGACCAGTATGAGCATTTGTCGTATTGCTAGAGCTTGGAGGTTCTCAGAACAAATTAGGGGATAGTGAAGAGGTAGCTTATCTCATGAGTGTCGCTTGTTTAAGTAAATCAAATCGCAATCACACATAACACCTTCTGTAAATGCAAAAAACTTACAAAAATCTATTATGGAGGTTTCACTCAAAGACATTTACCAAGACTCTGTAAACGTGTTTAATAAAGGTTTACAAAGGAAGCAGACTTTATCTAGTTTAACGCTTCGGTTGGTCCCATTTCAAGTCATTTGCAGTGCGAATTAGTGGTAATGTAGTGCCTCTTCATCTCAGCTTTCTGATCTGTTTAATTCATTGTTTTTGCAAGAATCCCATGTACTGTCCAGTGAATTTGCACGCAACAAAAGTTAGCAAAAGAATCAAAGAAGTCTCTAGAAAGAAAGAGAGAGAGAGAGGAGTTAGTGTTAGCATAAATGAATGGTATGGATATAAATGTATTACCGGACCTGGTATTGCAGAGTAGAAGGCTTTCTTACAAAACACTAAACAGACCAACTTAGTACTCAAAGAAGGCATAGGGCTACCAATGTTCGCACAAAGCTCATCATGCTTTGTGTTATCTGTTTGTGCATTGTACTTGATCCAAGTAGGATATCTAACCTTGTTGCGTGAATGCCTTTCACAAAACGTGTCATAGCGCCGTAGCCAGGCTACTTGTAAACTAATTCAAACGTATGATGACCGAAAGCAGTTCACAAGTGCATTCACACAGCAAAAATTAGCAACGAAATCAAACTGCTCAAAGAAAAAATGAATTATACTGGGAGATATTGATTTATTTTTGCTTACGTCATTTTTGAGGCTATACAAAGGCTTGTGTAATAAGGCGAAATGCAATCTTTTCATCCCCTCAGGTTAAAGATTATATTTTATTAATAAACAATTATATGGGCTACTCTATGGAGCATAATGCCAAATTGTATGAACAGTTTTTACAAAAGAGAAAAAGGAGAGAGAGCGAAAAAACCTGACAGAAAACAGACAACAGGAAAAAAAGTAAAAGAGAAAAGAAGCAGAGACAGAAAGAGTAGTGTATTGATGCATGATTCCAAAGGCATGACCAACGGCTGGGAACTTTGATAATCACTTACCACCGTGGCAGCGCAGAGGAAAGACATGACAAAAATAGTTCGTCTACGACGAGACCAGAGGAGGAAGCCAACGATCAACAGGATCTTGATCAGGGCGAATTGTTGCAAGAGGATGTACAAGTACATCAATTGCGTATAGTAACTGAAGCAGCGCCGACCAAAAAGGAGGAGGACCAGAGGAAGCCTTAGTGGGCAGTTGACTCAGAGCATAATCAAGACAATGAACACCAGCAGGAGCAATAGGTAGTGCATCCCATAATGCTGGGTCAAGCGCCTGACATGACAAAAAGTGTTCACGGGAGACAAAAGCACCAGAGAGACAAGGACATTCTTCACGCATGTTTGCAAAACGACCAAGACGCCAACGCACCAAGCGACTACGAGAAGTACGAAGCATGGGCAGGTATAAGATTGGATCCGGCTTTTTTCATCCCCTCAAATAACTTAATGTCTAAACAATCCAGACGTATTCTCGAAGAGCTGTCTTTGGTTACGGAGGACAGATTACTTTTGCAAGCTGCCATTGACCGCCAAACTATCAGACGTTTACAAAATGAAGTAAATTCAATCATATTGAAAAAAGATAATTGATTATAAACTAATTAACATTGTGGTGTTAGGCAGAAGGAATTGAAGTAATGACTAGTATTATTAACTGTTCTATGTAAAAATGACATCTAATCGTATGTTTCGTAAGCAATCTACAACTAAAAAGCAGAAAAAAACCATTTCAAAGAAGAAGTATTTTCAAAAGTAAGACGAAATATTTACACTGTCAATATCATGAATCTTCTGTCTTTCTAAATACAATAGCTTAACGAAAAATCAAGTCACAGATTTTTCAATTTCAACACACGGTTCTCACATTGATGGTCTCTCCAAAGTCCAAGTCAAAAGATTACACAAAAATAAGAATGTTGCTTATGAGAATAATAACATAAACTCACTTTCAATCAAATTCAAAAAGGTAAACAAGGAATGCTTGCAGTATATTAACGTGCTGATGATCGCAACTTTCTTATTCATAGATCGTTAATTCAGGAAAGCTGAAAGTCGCATTGAATTCCTGTGAAAAATACAAGCCCACCACACCTGTTGAACATGTTGTTAACAGAATCTACTTGTTTGTGTAAGTCCAATCAGCGAACTGTTGATCTGTATTTATGAATACTAATGCCTTTCAATTTTTGTAGACTTCGGGCACATGTTGAAAAGCCTTGGGTGTTTTCAAGTGAAAACTTGAAGCGATACTCCGAATTTGATTTGCAGGTTAAATTTTGGAGTTACATCTTTGAATTATATCTTGGCCAATATAGACACATTATCTTACATTGATGAGTTCCAAAATCAGATGCGTTAACATCTATTCTTCAGTTTACCTTATCTTTTGTTTCATCTGTTAGGGGAGATACAATGAGTAGCACTTGTAAAAATGTAGGTTTGCGTTTCAAATTGGATCTTCGGATTCTGATTTTGAGGGGAGATGAAACGGTAGTAGATGGCGCGACAGGAGAAATAGCTAGAAAGGCAACCAAGGCAAAACTTTACAGCGACAGACTTAAATCTGTGCTTACCACGAAATACCATTTAAATGCATTTCTCAAATCGTTGATTCATATCAGAAGAAGCTATTATCAATGTGTGTATGCCTGTTGTTCAAGTCATGGGGCTAGAAGCGAAGGTGTCTTCTTTGCGTTTGATTGGAAAGAAACAATACGTAATGGAGGATCTACATTCGTTCAAATTTCCCCGAACGTCAGCACAGTTGAAATCAGGAGAGCTCGAATCTTTAATTAATGGTCTTACTCTGATCGAGGTAAATGCAAGTGCAAGGGTTTATATACTGTCAAACAAAATATTTAATCCGTTATTTATTTATTTTTTAAGGAATTGGTGAACAGCTTGGAGACAAAGTTTAACGACGGACAGACTGAAAAAGAATCGAGCATGGACAGAATCTTAAAGGAAACAAAGAAAAAGAAAAAAATGATATTGAAGGAATGGTTGAGCGATGTAACTTGGGATGCAAATGATGAGGAGAGCGATGACGAAGAATCTGAAGAAGACAGTGATGAGGAAAGCGAGAGCGATAGTGATAACCAAGGAATTAATGACGAGACTACCGATAATGATCTTGATGAAGAGTAATAATTAAGGTTGTCGAAGAACCCTCACTCGTACAATAATCATTTAAACTCAACAATTGACAGCAATTCTTTTATAAAGCAAACAAAGTAATCATATTGATACCACTATTCCACTATGTTTTAAATTGAATTTATTTATATTGACAAAAAGAATTAAAGGCTTTGTGGTATATGTCCTAATGATTCAAAATAAAAATAAAGCTGAAATATTAATGAGTATGCTTTAAGGTCTTTATTTCAGATAAAAAAGAGTAGGAAGTTCCCTTCTATTGCTACAATATTCTGACTATGCATATAAGTTTTCTATGGTCTAAAGTACGAAACCCAGACCATACCAATCATCTTATTAATGAGTGATTTCTTGGTAACATCTTGATATATCATTTGTCTTCTCAGTGCAACGAGCTGATTCATGATTATTCTACTGGCTCAAACCCTACAGTCTGTGCATCTATTAATTAGTACTTCAATATCTCCTCAACCTTTGATGTTATGAAGTAACACATATAGGTGTACAGATTATTTCTTGAGAAAGATGATTATTAGGTGAGAAAATATTATTCATGCATGTTATTAAATTGTACTGTAATTGTTTAGAACAGAAGTTATTCGTAAAACATAACCGAAGATTTTCCGTATTATACTTTAATTTTGCACCAAAACAGGGAATGGCCTTGCGCACACTTATATTTGGTTGATGAACCATTGCAGTCAAGTCATACAACAATCTTAGTTTTTTTTTTTAAAAGAAATAACAATCAGGTAGCACAACATTTCAAAATAGTAATCTGTTCTTTATTCTAAGCAAGTTAGCTACGCTTGTTTAGAATCTACTATTAATCAAGATCGTTCCTAATTTACCACATTAAGTACAATAACAGTGTTTATGTCTAATTTCTCAAACCTTAGATTCCTCGTTTTATGTAAATATCATCCTTGTATTAATAATAAAATCAAGGTACTATTTGGTTCCTATCATTCTAAATTATTATATTGTTTGAATTCTATTTATATTCTCGATTATTTCTTATGTGAATTACCCTCAAATACAACAGGCTTGAATGAATTAATACGTGTAACTTATACATGTATCAAAGACTTGCTGGATTCTGTCACTTGTTTATTATATCATCAGTGTTGTCATTGGATGTTGACACTGAGAAGGATATTATCGCTAGTTTTTAAAATAGACTTTATTCTGTTGATATTTTTTGGGGATTTTATACAGAGTATTAAATGAATCTTTGATATAACCGAAGGCTCTTAGATACAATATGTATATATATATATATATATATAAAGAATGAATCGAATTGAACAAGACTGAAAAAAAGGGTACTTTATTAACTACAGCACTTTTAATTTTCTGGCACAAACTAATTTTATAGGGATGGTCAAACGTTGAGTTTCAAAAAATAGCTTAAATTTTCTTATCAAATTATAAATATCAATGACAAGTGTACATCTTGTTTCTTTGGCCTTTTTAGAGAGGTCATGGTGTGGGTGGGCGGGGACTTTATCTTTCCTTTTCTATTCCGACGGTCTCAATCAATTCTAGCGAGAAATTGATTTCGACCTGGAATACAGGATTTTTGCAGTGTGCCAAATAATTTGTACTTTTGCCATTAAAGGCGCTGGTAATAGCCCAAAATGCTAAGATTAATAGGTTTTATAAAGTAAGATCCACGCGTTTTTCAAGGTATCGAGAGGCCTCAGTATTCTAATTTGTGGAAGATGATCATGCTTATAATGTAGTTTTCAAATGTAAAATTGTAATCATCTATAGTAAAAGATTGAACAGTTACCGAAAAAGACAGAAATTTGAATGAGAAAAAATGAGCTTTATTGGCTGAAAAACAATTTTGATTTCTATTTTTGAATTTCAAAGGTAATTCACTGTATTCTTCAAGCTGGCCAATTGGGGTTCGGAAAAGTGACCAATTGAAATTTAAAAAGCGACCAATTTTTCCAATTGACGGTGGAGCACTGTAATGTTCTTGAATGTCTATTGTTATCATTGTTCTTTTGGATGCACAGTGTCCTCCCCTTTCCTCCTTTTAAGGAAGATCTGTGGCTTTTTATTTAGCCAAAACTACTTTATTTTCAGGTAGATCACTTGTAAGTATAGGCAATTCTTTTGTGAATAATGGAATGAAAAGAGCGTCTACGATTTCCATCTCTTTAGGCTTTAAGAAATACATAAGCTATCCTAAAAGAATCCCATTGTTTATACCTCCTCCTATTTTGAAATCTCAGACTGCTAAACATAAATGTCTGCTATCAAATATACTTGAGTAATCCCTAAAAATAGTGTAAAATCTCCCATTACGTAAATATACAAGAGATCTTTTTTGTCTGCTTCAAAGGGCTATTTTTTTTTCGCTACAATGCAACTTGAAACGCGGCCATATATCACGGGGGAAGCCTTTTCTGTGCTGAGAATAAACAGGCTATTCTTTCGCCTTGCTCTCTGATTGATTGCCCGAAACAGATAACCCAGCTTTCTTTTTTCTCTTCTTGCTAGACAATAAAGAATGGAAGTATCCGACTATATCAACAGTGCCAAAACGTTTGCAGAGAGAGCAGCCAAGCTCTCACAAAAAATGTCACAAGGTCTTGTCGACAATGCGCGTGAACTAGGCTTTCCCGGTTCTGAATCAGGTGCCCAGTACTTTGATACCTCTGAGGAGAAAATGCGTAATATCAAGCGTCAACTCGATTCGAAAAACGATAGAGAGAAATTAGACGGGCTCAAGCGACTGATTGCTGTAAGTGCTTCCCAAGTTGTTCCTGATTACACTGACACATGAACAGATGATTTCTAAGGGCAGAGACGTGTCCGAGTTTTTCCCTGATGTAGTCAAGAACGTAGTCTCTCAGAACATAGAAATCCGCAAACTCGTCTATATTTTCTTATTACGGTATGCTGAGCAGGAACCTGATTTGGCACTGTTGTCCATCAACTCTTTCCAAAAGGATCTAAGTGATAAGAATCAGATTATTCGCGCCATGGCATTGCGTGTTATGAGTGGTATTCGTGTACCTGTTATTAGTCCTATTGTCTTGCTTGGCATTAAGAAATGTATCACAGACCCAAGTCCTTATGTTCGAAAAACGGCTGCTCATGCTATTCCTAAATGCTATAGGTAAGCAAAGATTGTGAGAGGGCATATATTTAATGTCTATTTGATATAGTCTGGATGCGAGTCAAAAGGAAGCATTAGTTGAGATTATTGCCACATTACTCAAGGACAGATCAAATTTAGTGATCGGAAGTACTATTATGGCCTTTAACGAAGTATGTCCTAATCGATTTGATTTGATTCACCCTTGTTTTCGGAAACTATGCAACATGTTAGGTGATTGTGATGAATGGGGACAAATGTCAATTTTGGGTGTTCTGTTACGCTATGGTAGAAACCAATTTTTGAACCCCAATCCTAATGTAAGTAGAAGAGAAGAGAGACAGTCTCTGATAAGAAAAATATAGGGGGAAGATCAAAGTCGTATTCCACCTAAAAAGAAAACAACAACAACTACCAGTAAATCGTTTTATTCCTCTGATTCTTCTAGCGAAGAAGAAGAACAAGAGAATGTCAAGGATATTGAGGAAGTTGAATTGGATGTGGACCATGAATTGCTATTAAAAAGCTGTGTTCCTCTCTTACAGAGTCGTAATAGTGGTGTAGTCTTAGCTGTAGCTAAATTGTACTATTACTTGGCTCCTGCTGCAGAGGCTGAAAAGATTGCTAAGCCCTTGGTACGTCTATTGCGTTCGCATAGAGAACAATCTTATGTAGTACTCTCAAATATCGCCACAATGGCTTCAAGAAGACCTGTAAGTAAGAGCCAAAGAAAAAGAGATAAGCACTGACGATTGCCTAGTATCTGTTTGAATCTTCGCTTCAACAATTCTATGCTCAATCTTCAGAACCTGTATTTATTCGTGATACCAAATTGGATATCTTGACAACTATCGCTAATGAATCCAATATCCACACACTACTTGTTGAACTTCAGGTAAGCATATTATGCTATACAAAGACATATACTGACCCATTTGACAAAAGCAATACATCAAAAGCCCCAATAAAGACTTTGTTGCTGCAACTATTCAAGCTATTGGTCGTTGTGCAACAAGTGTGCCTACTGCTACTGATCAATGTCTGCGCCTTTTAATGAAATTACTTCGTAGTAGAAATGGTAAGAACTTGCTAATTTTGCTATTAAATATAAACTATGATTGTATAGAACTTGTGGTAGCTGAATCAGTTCTCGTTTTGACAAGACTATTACAAGTTCCTTCAGAAGAACGATCCAAGTCAGTCATAACACTTGTAAAGCTACTAGATACAATCAAGGTGCCAATGGCTAGAGCCAATATTTTGTGGCTCGTAGGCCAATATGCAGGAACATTGCCCAAGGTGGGGCCCGACGTATTGCGTCAAGCTGTAAAGAACTTTATCAACGAGGTAAAACAGGACATACATCGTTTATCTTGTTGATTGATCATTTTTGCAGGACAATGCTACTAAACTTCAAACCTTGACATTAGCAGCTAAATTAATATGCTTAAATGCCGATCATCCTATTCTCAATAGCTTGAACCAATATCTACTCAATTTGGCTCGTTATGATACTGATTACGATGTGAGAGACCGTGCTCGTTTCTTGCGCGCTCTTACTTTACAAGGACAGAATGAAAAGCCTGGATTACAGCAAATCAAACAGCATTTGCAAAAAATTTTACTTTCTAACAAGGAGCCTCCTATCATTCAATCAGCTGATATTCAAAGTAAAAGCTATATATTATTACGCGTTCGTGTATTAACTTTGTTCATTGTAGATGCTTCTGATTACAATGTTGGCTCACTTTCACTTTTAGCACATCAACCACTTCCAGGTTATGAACCCTTAGCTGATTACCCAGAAGAGCAGCCTGATACAAGCGTGCGCGATGTTGAAGAATTAGAAGGATGGAGTGGTAGCCGTACAACAATGATGGAAACTGGGTTCGGAAGTGATAATTATCGTAAAGGAACCACTGCATTATCTGGCATTGAAGCTATGGGCAGTAGCAGTCTTACTTCCATGTATGCTCCCTCGGCCATAAAGAAAAAGGGCAATGATTATGATTTGGATGCATTTTATGAAGAATCAAGTGAAGAAGAAGATTCCTCTGCATCTTCTGAGCAAGAAGAGACAAGTTCCGAAGAAGAGGAGGAAGAATCCGAAGAGGGGGAAGTCGAAGAGGGATCGGAAGAAGATGAATCAAGCGGACTATATTCTTCCGAAGAAGAAGAGCCTAAGAAAGCGATACGAAAATAGAGAAATTTGCTACTTTTTTTTTTATCACTAATAAAAGCCTATTCGGTTAATCTTATTTTTTCGAAAGAACTGGCAATTTCTTGAATTTATGCAAAATGCATGATGAACGAATCAAATTGCTAGCGAAAAGTGTCGAATTTTCTCGAAAAGGAAAGTGATTAATTCTAGAAGGGTTTGCTAAAGGTATAAAAAGAAAACAATGGACACTGCTCGCTTTTTTTTTTATATCAACAAGAAAAAAATGTCTCTTACTCAACGCTTTATTTCTGACGCTTTCCGTGATATGCAACGTGCTATGGCTTTGTTTGATCAGCCATTATACAACACTGCTCGTCGCTCTGTATTGTCAAGCCCTGGTGGTCTTACAAATCAACTCCTTCGCTATCCTGCTACGGATATGGTTGAACATCCTGATTCCTTCGAACTCAAGGCTGAACTTCCTGGTTTTGACAAAGAAAAGATCAAGATTGAATTGGCCGACAGTCGCACATTAGTCTTGAGTGGTGAAGTAAAAGAAGAACATGCGACGGCCAGTCCTACTAAAGAACCAACTGATAAACCACAAGAGGTTACTGACGCTACTACTACAGTAGAAGGTCAACAGTTGCAAACTACTACTAATGAAAAAGCTGTTGCTAAACAAACGGATTCTCCTCAATGGTGGGTAAAGGAGCGAGTTCAAAGCTCATTCTCCCGAGCATTCTCCTTCCCAACTCCTATCAATCCAGAAAGCATCAAGGCCTCTTTTGATAACGGTGTTCTCAATATAGTTGTGCCCAAGACGACTGAAGACCAAGCCAAGCGTATTAACATTGAATAAGCAAACCTTCTTTTGAAATACCAATAAAAAAAATAATTTTTGGAAAATTCTAGAACACGGTTAAGGAATCTTTTTTTTTTTTTTTTTTTGTAGATGGGCTATCGACAAAAGTCAGCTCAGCGTCGTCTTCCCAATTGTTGCAGACAGCTGAAAGTGGCAGAGCCATGCAAAAGGTTGCTAACAATGATATTTAGGCTTCGTTTTTTGGTTTACATAGTTTTGTTAATACATCCATTGTTTCAAGGATCGATCCAAAGATACCATCCTTGCTTAAGGATGTTTTGTATCTAGAATTAAGAAAGAGCATAATGGATTCTGGGCTTGAATTGTTGGTTTCCGCTTGAAGGACGTATATCATCATATCATATAGGTACTTTGGAATTTATTTGTACTGCTTATAGTTAAGTAGAGAATCAATGTATTTCATCTGTAGAGATCCTTGTTGAGCAAACACGTTTAGCAGTTCCAGACCCCCTTTATCCTTAGACAATATAAGACATCTTTCCTAACTTGCAATTTTTTTCTCATCGGCTATACAGTATTTTCGGAAAGTATTCGTGCACTAATAATTTTTCGTTTCGTGCAATAAAAATAAATAAATCGTGCGGACTTGGAAAACAATTTCGAGCAAAAAAATTAAAGTCATGGTGCAAAAGTAGAAAAAGAGTTGGGTCAAAAAATTCATGCATGGTGCACGAAATTAATGTTTATTAGATTGGCTTTCTGTTCAAACAATCATCAAACATAGACATAGAATGTCTACAGAACCCCTTCAAGTCGCTCAAAAGGACTTTGTTACAGGCGTCTGTTATTCTGGAGGTGAGTGTTTCCTCTTTCAAAAGTTTCTCTCTTTTGACCTTGCTCTTGCAAACAGCCCAAAATTCTTCAATAGGGTTAAGGGTTGGTGAATATGGAGGAAGGTAGACGCAGCCATATCCTCTGCTTTCTATATACTTTCTTATGTCTTGGTGCGTATGGATAGGCGCATTATCCATGACTATATAGCTATCCTTGAAGATCTCGTGACGATCCAAAATATCCAAGCTACTAGCAATAAAGTTGAAGTAATGGCCAGTCACTGTTCCTCCTTTGCCCTTGTTTGCGACAGTTGAGTTTTTTCCTGTCAACTTTCTTTTCTTTGCGGGCTCCGCTACCTTGGGCTGTTTGATCTTGATATTGACAACACCATGAGCAGATATAGCACCAAGAATAGTCGTGGTCTTTGCTCTTGTCTTTGGGACTGTGACAATGGCAGGATCACCTTTTTTAGACCAACCATAAGAGCGCTTCAAGTTGATATGGAATGCAGATTCATCAATAAAAACGCAGTTGCTCATATAATCCATGTCAGTCTCTTCCCAGTGTTTCACTCATTGATATCTAGCTTCAATTTTCTCAGGAGAATTTCGCTCAACTGAATAAAGCTTTGCTCGCTTGAAGCTGAGATTGCACTTTGTAGTGACAAACTCATACAAAGCAGTCTTTGAGATCTTCAGATCCTCAAAGCTACTCGTAAGACACTCCATCATCTCTTCCAAGACCATTTCAGGCCTTTCATCAATAGCTTCAATCAGACACTCCTTATGAGCATCATTGAGGATTGCAGGTCTTCCAAGCTTCCGCTTACCATCTACAGTCCTTTCCATAGCGACCTCACTGTCCTTTGCCAAGCTCGCCTCTCCTTGCTTGAACCATGTTTGTGCTGTCGTTGGTGGTATACCAAGCTGTTTAGCAGCACCTCGGACACTCATATTCTTTTCATACACTAAGTGAAAGAAGTTACTCTTGTCCTCAGGTTTGTACTTCCGATAGGTCTTCTTAGAAATCCCACCAACATCTCCCGCAATAGGGTTTGTGGTGTTGCTTTCAGTCTTCATAACAACATCTTTGGCTGCTTTTTCAGGAGGCTTGAGATCAGTGTACATTGCGAAATCTGTAACATCTCCTAAGGGGTAAGCTTCGTCATCCACTTCCATTGCAAACTCAAGATGCTCTTCTTCATTCTCATTTGTTAGGTTTCCGTTTCCATCTTCATAAACAAAGTTACTCATTTTCAACTACGTAGAATATAAAATTGCACTAAGTAAAAACTACTTTTGCACCATGACTTTAATTTTTTTGCTCGAAATTGTTTTCCAAGTCCGCACGATTTATTTATTTTTATTGCACGAAACGAAAAATTATTAGTGCACGAATACTTTCCGAAAATACTGTATATTGGTAGATACTTGGGTTCAAAGTTGAAAATATAGCTTTTGGTGGTGGTTTCAGTCTGATTACATACAATAGTTCTGCAAGTATGATTGTGCTGGCTACATTTGCCCTACCGTACATCGAGATGTTTCTCGTTTTGAAAAGGGCCACTTGAGTTCTGATTCTTCCGGTCATTTCAGTTACAAAATATCACTCTGTTGTTTTGTTACATATATTGGATAGCCCAGGTATTTGATGTAGTCAGGAATGCTATAGTCATACCATTCCATACGTTGTTGGATGTATGGCTTTAATCTCACTCCAAAGAATCCATTCATTTTGCCTCCATGAAGTAGAAAGACCAGAAACTTCTCATAGTCTATCTTGGTGTTTGAGGCTTGACTGTATGTCTCGAAGCACTCTTCTATTTGCATGTATTCCAATTTGGATTTGACAAACATGATGATATCATCTGCATAAGTTATAATCTTGACAGATGGTGGTGAAGTGAGTTGAACTGTTCTTTGATCTGCTGATTTGGTAGCTTGAATTGAGCATCCAGACATGATATTATCGTCGATAATTGATAGCAGGAATGACTCTATGGTAAAGCTGAAGAGTATTTGTGATATAGAGTCTTCTTGTCTTAGTTCTCTTCGTTGTTTCACTGGATTGGATGGAAACCCATTCATGATGATGGAAATTTCATTGTCAAAGAAAAGATTCTGTATGCATCTAACAAATTCATTAGGAAAGCTAAACTTCAATAGTACTTGTGTAAGATAGTGTGGGTGAACTCTTTCATAAGCCTTGTTATTATCAAGCATCACTCCAACATATCCTTTAAATTCTTTGTTATTTCCTGCTCTGGTCATTTTAGCATTATCGATCATAATTCCAAGTGCTAAACCTTGGTTTCTAATAAAGCGCCCGGGCATAAATCCAGCTTGAAATTTGGTGATAAGCCAACTGAAAATCTCTATCATCCTTGTGTTCATTAGCCTAGTGAATACTTTACAGTCTGTGTTTATTAGTGTAATTGGTCTCCAGTTTCCTAAGTCTGATGAGCTCCCCCTTTTTTTTTGTAGCAATACAACGCACGCTTGCTACTATAATCTTGAAAACCTTCCTGGTTTGATAGCATTATTGTAAATTTGCGTTATGATATCTCGAAAGCTCGGTTGGTGGACAATGATATTGAGTATCTCATATGGTATGCCATCTAACCCTAAACTACTTTTATGTGGACTTTTTTGTGTACATAGTATGATGTCTTCATAATGAACTTCTTCAATCAAACTGCCACTCTTATCTTTAGACACGATCTTGTTGATTTGGTTCAACATAGATTCTAAAATGTTTATGCTAATTCTCCCATTCTTCCATCTTTAGATACTTTGACTTCCTCTAGATTTAAAGCATTATTAGAGCTGATTATTCAGCAATGTTGTGTCCGGATTTCTTGGTGATAGTTAAACTTGAATTCCATGTTGTTTATGGTTTCCTCAAGGGTGAGAGATGGTATATTGGTTTCTTGACGTATAAGCGCACTCAATTTCTTGCTCTTCAGTAAAGCAATAGAATCATCTATGGTTTGTTGGTTAGTGTTCATGTGTAGGCTTCTGCAGTTGACAGGACCTATCTTAATGTGCAAGTGTTTGCATGGTTTTTTTTTTCTTTTTGATTTAATCTACTTTTAAAATTAAAGACACTAAAGCGTAAACGATGGAAGAAATCTTTTATTGGATGCAGAAATCTTTCATCAAAAATGGAAGAAAAATGCAACCGGTTACGCTATGGTGATAGTTACTTTACTTGGAAGTAGCAGCCAGACTAGTTAGATAGTAATTGACTGGATCAGTCGGGTTGCCTTTCTTATGAATTGGGATTACTTGTGCGATTCGTCGACAGTGAGGCGTGTATAGCCAAAATCAACAAAGATCAAAAATATAAAAAATAATGAGACTACTGAAATTTGTGATATGCATACAAAAAGTAGAACTAGAGCCATAAAAGGATTGTAGCAATAGTCGTATATGTTAGAAACATCTCATGAATGTAATGGATTTACAAAAACTATTTAAGCTCTGCTAGTATTTATGCCGACTTGCAAGTATGCCATTTGTGTACTCAAAAAAATATTTTTGAGAAAATAAATCAAAATTATTTTCTGCAATGACAAAAAAAAAAAGTAAAAAATTCTTAATTTTTTGTTTTAAATTAATAAAAAAAGCTTGTTTTTCAATTTTTCTGTTTTAAATTAATAAAAAAAAGCTTGTTTTTCAATTTTTCTGTTTTAAATTAATGAACGAGTCTACCAGATGTTGATTTTGCTTTTTTAGTTTAAACAGATATTACTACTTGGTAGACTCGTTCATTAATTTAGAACAGAAAAATTGAAAAACAAGCTTTTTCTAAAATTTTAAGCAGAAAAATTAGAAACTTTTTACTTTTTTTATTAATTTAAAACAGAAAATTAAGAATTTTTTACTTTTTTTTTTTGTCATTGCAGAAAATAATTTTGATTTATTTTAAAGTAGTGGTTTCTATTTTTTTCTCAAAAATATTTTTTTGAGTACACAAATGGCATATTTGTAATTTCGGCATAACTGTTAATATTTTTATTGATTTCGAAAATTCTTCTTTTTTGTAAGTCTATTGCACTGATCACAAAGGCCTGAGATCTAAGAGCCTTTGCATAATTTTCCCATCGATCTAGCTATCTTTCTCGTAGAGTTAGCACTACAGCATAAGTGATGGAGGAAAATCCAACCGCTGACGCTGTGGTGTATGATTGCCATGGCTACTACGGGTACTACGATTTCTATGCTTACTATGGCTGTCGTAATCACTTTGCTGCATCAGGGAACCTGGTCAAAAATTGACAAGAAAAAGTGTTCAAGACAAAGCTCAGATTGTTGGAGTTGTCATTTGGGATGTAAAGGCGCTGTTGATGTCTGACAGCTGCTTTCCAAATAGGATCTTTAGCTGCCGCTTGCTTGATTAGAGTATGCTAAAATTTATTCAAAGAAAGGGTATAGCTGACTCGTGAGCCCGATTTCAAATAAAAAATAGAAACTAATAACTTGGAGAAAAGTATCATGCGCTGGCTGAATAAGTTTAGATGCTGAACCATACCTTTCTTATTCTATTTTTCTGGCCCGAGCATAAATTTTGGTGTTCAGAGCCACTTTCTAAAGATTGCGATAACTCTACGAGAAAGATAGCTAGATCGATGGGAAAATTATGCAAAGGCTCTTAGATCTCAGGCCTTTGTGATCAGTGCAATAGACTTACAAAAAAGAAGAATTTTCGAAATCAATAAAAATATTAACAGTTATGCCGAAATTACAAATATGCCATTTGTGTACTCAAAAAAATATTTTTGAGAAAAAAATAGAAACCACTACTTTAAAATAAATCAAAATTATTTTCTGCAATGACAAAAAAAAAAAGTAAAAAATTCTTAATTTTCTGTTTTAAATTAATAAAAAAAGTAAAAAGTTTCTAATTTTTCTGCTTAAAATTTTAGAAAAAGCTTGTTTTTCAATTTTTCTGTTCTAAATTAATGAACGAGTCTACCAAGTAGTAATATCTGTTTAAACTAAAAAAGCAAAATCAACATCTGGTAGACTCGTTCATTAATTTAAAACAGAAAAATTGAAAAACAAGCTTTTTTTATTAATTTAAAACAGAAAAATTGAAAAACAAGCTTTTTTTTATTAATTTAAAACAAAAAATTAAGAATTTTTTACTTTTTTTTTTGTCATTGCAGAAAATAATTTTGATTTATTTTCTCAAAAATATTTTTTTGAGTACACAAATGGCATACTTGCAAGTCGGCATAAATACTAGCAGAGCTTAAATAGTTTTTGTAAATCCATTACATTCATGAGATGTTTCTAACATATACGACTATTGCTACAATCCTTTTATGGCTCTAGTTCTACTTTTTGTATGCATATCACAAATTTCAGTAGTCTCATTATTTTTTATATTTTTGATCTTTGTTGATTTTGGCTATACACGCCTCACTGTCGACGAATCGCACAAGTAATCCCAATTCATAAGAAAGGCAACCCGACTGATCCAGTCAATTACTATCTAACTAGTCTGGCTGCTACTTCCAAGTAAAGTAACTATCACCATAGCGTAACCGGTTGCATTTTTCTTCCATTTTTGATGAAAGATTTCTGCATCCAATAAAAGATTTCTTCCATCGTTTACGCTTTAGTGTCTTTAATTTTAAAAGTAGATTAAATCAAAAAGAAAAAAAAAACCATGCAAACACTTGCACATTAAGATAGGTCCTGTCAACTGCAGAAGCCTACACATGAACACTAACCAACAAACCATAGATGATTCTATTGCTTTACTGAAGAGCAAGAAATTGAGTGCGCTTATACGTCAAGAAACCAATATACCATCTCTCACCCTTGAGGAAACCATAAACAACATGGAATTCAAGTTTAACTATCACCAAGAAATCCGGACACAACATTGCTGAATAATCAGCTCTAATAATGCTTTAAATCTAGAGGAAGTCAAAGTATCTAAAGATGGAAGAATGGGAGAATTAGCATAAACATTTTAGAATCTATGTTGAACCAAATCAACAAGATCGTGTCTAAAGATAAGAGTGGCAGTTTGATTGAAGAAGTTCATTATGAAGACATCATACTATGTACACAAAAAAGTCCACATAAAAGTAGTTTAGGGTTAGATGGCATACCATATGAGATACTCAATATCATTGTCCACCAACCGAGCTTTCGAGATATCATAACGCAAATTTACAATAATGCTATCAAACCAGGAAGGTTTTCAAGATTATAGTAGCAAGCGTGCGTTGTATTGCTACAAAAAAAAAAGGGGGAGCTCATCAGACTTAGGAAACTGGAGACCAATTACACTAATAAACACAGACTGTAAAGTATTCACTAGGCTAATGAACACAAGGATGATAGAGATTTTCAGTTGGCTTATCACCAAATTTCAAGCTGGATTTATGCCCGGGCGCTTTATTAGAAACCAAGGTTTAGCACTTGGAATTATGATCGATAATGCTAAAATGACCAGAGCAGGAAATAACAAAGAATTTAAAGGATATGTTGGAGTGATGCTTGATAATAACAAGGCTTATGAAAGAGTTCACCCACACTATCTTACACAAGTACTATTGAAGTTTAGCTTTCCTAATGAATTTGTTAGATGCATACAGAATCTTTTCTTTGACAATGAAATTTCCATCATCATGAATGGGTTTCCATCCAATCCAGTGAAACAACGAAGAGAACTAAGACAAGAAGACTCTATATCACAAATACTCTTCAGCTTTACCATAGAGTCATTCCTGCTATCAATTATCGACGATAATATCATGTCTGGATGCTCAATTCAAGCTACCAAATCAGCAGATCAAAGAACAGTTCAACTCACTTCACCACCATCTGTCAAGATTATAACTTATGCAGATGATATCATCATGTTTGTCAAATCCAAATTGGAATACATGCAAATAGAAGAGTGCTTCGAGACATACAGTCAAGCCTCAAACACCAAGATAGACTATGAGAAGTTTCTGGTCTTTCTACTTCATGGAGGCAAAATGAATGGATTCTTTGGAGTGAGATTAAAGCCATACATCCAACAACGTATGGAATGGTATGACTATAGCATTCCTGACTACATCAAATACCTGGGCTATCCAATATATGTAACAAAACAACAGAGTGATATTTTGTAACTGAAATGACCGGAAGAATCAGAACTCAAGTGGCCCTTTTCAAAACGAGAAACATCTCGATGTACGGTAGGGCAAATGTAGCCAGCACAATCATACTTGCAGAACTATTGTATGTAATCAGACTGAAACCACCACCAAAAGCTATATTTTCAACTTTGAACCCAAGTATCTACCAATATATAGCCGATGAGAAAAAAATTGCAAGTTAGGAAAGATGTCTTATATTGTCTAAGGATAAAGGGGGTCTGGAACTGCTAAACGTGTTTGCTCAACAAGGATCTCTACAGATGAAATACATTGATTCTCTACTTAACTATAAGCAGTACAAATAAATTCCAAAGTACCTATATGATATGATGATATACGTCCTTCAAGCGGAAACCAACAATTCAAGCCCAGAATCCATTATGCTCTTTCTTAATTCTAGATACAAAACATCCTTAAGCAAGGATGGTATCTTTGGATCGATCCTTGAAACAATGGATGTATTAACAAAACTATGTAAACCAAAAAACGAAGCCTAAATATCATTGTTAGCAACCTTTTGCATGGCTCTGCCACTTTCAGCTGTCTGCAACAATTGGGAAGACGACGCTGAGCTGACTTTTGTCGATAGCCCATCTACAAAAAAAAAAAAAAAGCTTAGTCCAATGTCTTTTCGATCATGTTTTTTTGACCAACCGGATTTTTTTAGAATATAATTGGCTCGTAATGCTATCCAAGTCAAAGAGAAATACCGCCTAAAACACGCTGCAATTCAAGCAGTTCTTCCTGCAATTCAAGAAGTTCTTCCTGCAACACATTGAAGAAAAAACTGAAGGAGAGGCTCAACAACTCCTGAATTTCTAGGCGTATTTGAAGGAAATAAAACAAGAAAACAAAGCAATTATAACCTTAGACAATCAAGACATTCATAAAATAATGCTAGAGAGCATTCCGCTACAAATGAATTTCAATATCAAAGCGTTTTTGCTTATGATATGTGGTAACTTTTTTTTTTATAAATACAATTTGACAATTAAAATCAGATAAAAAGTAATTGTTTAAGATATGATTCGCTCTATTAATTCACTAGCAAGCTTTGCACGTTGTAGGTTGAATTTGGAATTAGCACCAAAAGTGGAATCGCCTAATGCAGAGAACCCCAATCTATCTAATAATATTCCCAATGAAGGTCTATTTTTTGTATCAGTGAAGACGGGATCCGAACATACTGTTATTAGGATGGATTCAACAGATTCCAAAATCGATTGGGTCTGGCTACTTATAACAATTTGATTCATTTTAGGTAGCAGAGAATCATATCTAGAGGTTTATGAGTTTCGCTTTGCCATTTGAAGTAATAGACTTACACATAATAAAACACCTCTGGCAATGTTACTGCAGCTTCTGATAGAAGACCATAGATAAAAAGTCTCTCTAATTCATTGTCTGCTGCATTCAACATTGTGGCAAGTAACGAAATCAGAAGCAAAGCCGTGCTATTGTCCGTAATCTCCAGTTTATCAATTATTCCGGTGTATGCTTTTCCATTGAGTGCGTGACTATCAGCATCTGTTTCTGTAAGTCCAGCCATTCGCAACAATTCGTCAACGGATTCATTTTTTGCTGCAATAGGGAGCATTTCAGCTACATATCCCAAAGTTGATGCATCAATTATGCTGTTTCCTTCATATAATTTGTCTCGAATAGTTTGCTTTCGCTCAATATCCATAAAAGTCAAGAGACCATGATATACTGCATCTTTGACATCGCTATAACGAAATCCCTTCATAAGAACACCTGCAACAGCAAAAGAAAAGTGGCTATCGAAGTTCACACCACACAAGGTGTCTAGTTGACGAGCAACATCAGCTATAGGTTCCCGTACTGCTAGCAGTACGTCAGTCATTGAGTCGCCTGTAAAGAAGCCATTGGAATCAATTGCCCGAAGGACAGACTGTAAGAGCTCAACAGCCATAGTAAACATAGAACCTGTGTTTAGTTCAACTAATGCGACAGCTACCCAAAATAATTGCAAAAGATAACGAGAATCGCCAGGTAGGCTACCAACAACATTTTTCAAACACATCATAATACTTGTCACAAGATATGTATCGGATTCGTTGAATATAGCAAGTGCGCCACGCAAAGCAACCAAAATTTGATAGAGTAGGTCATCGTCAATTTCCTCTCTTCCTAAATAGCCAAGGACGACGAAAGCTCGGGGCTGTACAGCAGGATTGAATTGGAAAGCTGTACTTGCGACTAAACTCATCCATCGTGCTCTCCAGAAATTGGCAATATCTACAGGCAGAGTTAGATAAAGGCGATTATGCTCTTTTTTTTTTTACCTGATGTAGGAGCTGCATAATTTATGACTTCTGATAACTTACTGACTATATTCTCTAACGACATGAGAGGTATAGGCTCAGTTATATCATTCAAAGTTTCCGAACTTATTGTAAATGCATTTGTGTTGGATCTATTGAGACCGAAGAGTAGGCGACACTTTGATTCTGATAGTTCTGTCATTATCAATTGAAGCTTCTTGATGTTTGCTGCAGAGAGAGGTAATGTTGTACAAATTGATTGTATCATATTTACAACAATACCATGAACAGAAGCACGAACTATGGTACATCCTACGCCTGCGACAAGAGAAACAACGTGAAGTATTTCTGGTATAATCGTCTTGACTGGACCTCGGTTATTAAACGATAGCATTAGCTCAAACCGTATAAGAATCGCAATTTCAGGCCATGAGGGATGCTCAGTAAGCGACTTTGTTGGTTTAAAGGAAGAGCGATGAATTACATTACGCAAGTAAGAAATGAGCTTTGATCGAACAGTGATATTGGATAACGTGACAAGAGTATCAGCCAAAGCTTCAGCTTGTGCAGAGCCAAGCCCGTATTCGTTTGATACCTGAATAAATGTTTCAATAATCAAATTGAGAACGTCATCAACTTTGGCAAGTGTCTTCCAGATTTTAGCTTGAATCAACTTCGACATCTACAAGAAAAATAAGAATAAGCTATGTCTCCTTATGATCAATTTTTATATACATCTCCTGTTAATGTAAGATCGATCAAGAGTCGCAATAATTCTTTAGTCTTTTGAATATCTGGAGAAAATTTGCCGCAATAAAGAGATAGGTTTGGAAGCCATGGAATCATGTAAAGTAGACATAAGTAACGTGAGCTTTGTTCTGACTTTCCATATCCCACAATACATTCATTCAAGAATTCAAGGGTAAGAAATGGCTCTTTCACGGCTATTCTTTCACTGATATTTACAATGAACTCAGTACTATTGGAAGGAAGACATAAATCTATCCAAAAAGAAGGGTTAGATTGAATAGGCATAATTCAGCTAATTGCAAGCATACCTTTTGCGTTCATAAGTTGCTTTCCAACATCAAAATTAAAAACTCGACTCAGCGCGTACAATAGATTATAAGATGATAACCGCAAGTTAGGATCGTCGCTACCCAGATTCAGTAATGCCATATTTAAAAGTCTTCCAGGAACGTCACTAGGTTGAATCGTTCGCTCTGTAATGTTTGTAGGTCGAGTCATCTCATAACAGCGTTTACTATGACGAATCGTCTTATGTGAAGTTAGTATCGTTTGTTCTTTAATTAAAAGCATACAAACATTGACAAGGGCGTCTCTTTTTGGTGAATTGAAAACAAGTACTGCATTTTCACGAGTGCACCTATAGCTGAATTCATACGACTGATCAGGAGTTCGATCGTTTTGGATTGATGTGATATCTTCTATCTCTGACATGTGATATATGTCATTAACTACAGTGTTAAGTCCATAGTAGATTTCTTGTTTTCGAGCAGACATTACTTGAATAAATTCGGCACTGATTTTAAGAGTGACAGGAAGTTGTGTACTGTATTTCAATACTTTGTTGACAGGAAAGAATGCAGCGTTTGGATCAGTTTCTAGAGAAGCTAGAGAGATATTAAGATGAGTAATCACATTAAAGAAAAAAATGTGTACTGTTCTCTTACTTGTAGATTTGGGAAGTTTCACTTCTGAAGGAGATATATTTTCATGTACTTCAGCTAGGGTAACTGCAAAAATAACTCGTTTAGTGAACTTGTGAGGTATTGGTCTTGAGAGCTTCTTCGCGTAAGTTCTGAGATAAGTATCTGGATTGTACATGTGGCATACAGCAACATTTTCCAGCTTGTCTTCGCCCATCAACTGTAATATTTGGTTGACCCATTGAACGGGAATTTCGTTGTTGCGACCAAACCGAGTTATATCAATGAATAGCTCATATTGACGATTAGAAGCACGCTCTAGAGTCTGAAGAGCATGATAAACTAGCAATTCGAAATCAATACTATCTGCTATGATTCGGCGCATAATTAAGTAGAATACAGGTCGACCAGCTTTAGAAACACCGCCTTCATAGAATATGTTTTTTGAAACGATTGACTCTACGTTGCGATGACTATTACGTCGCATAAAATCAGCATAGAGTTGATTTGATGCAGTGTAAACATAGCTTTTAGAAACAGTCGAGTCTCTCTGGGTCACTTCGGGAGGTCTACCTAATTGAGCAAGTAAAGTAGAAAACTTGTCAAAGTCTCGTTTCGACGCACTTATCAAATCTTCGTCTTTGAATTGGTGGATTTGCTGGGTAATAGATCCTGCAATACGTCCGGTGTTCATGTTATTATACAATACTCGATGCAGCATTACGTAAGTTTTGTCGTCTAATTGAGGAATCTCTACTAGTTCTTCCGTTATAGAATCGGCAGGAACTTTTGAAATTTCTCTTAAGAAATTAGCAACCTTATAAATATTTGTCGTAAGGAAATCATTGAGTACAATCATGTAAGTTTCTTTGGCACCGAAAAGAACATTGTTTGCAAGGTTTTGAATTACTTTGGTTGAAATAAGAAGTCCCCGACGCATTTCTCGTGAAATAAATGCTGTATTTTTTACCAGTCCTTCTGTATCAGGAGACACGATAGCAGGGCAGAAGAAACGTAAGAATATGAACGAACCAACAGCTGTGTATTTGGCTTCTGGAAATTTTGCAACAACAGATGTAAGAATAAAGTTACATATCTCTCGAAATGATCGTGGAGTTTTGTTCAAGGAGCTACATATAGCGTTGAGAAACATTTCAGTAGCCTCAGTCACATTGTTTCGATTCTTGTTGATATCTTCTTCAGGACCAATTTTAGACGGATCCAGCTCAAAAAATTTTGCTTCGCGAGAGCGTTCAGAGAGTTTTTGAAATACAGGAAGTAGAACTGATCTTATATATTCAGCCCCACTTTGCTTGGTATACAAAGAAAGAAGACGAGTTGCTATACTGGTTTTTCTGAACAGGTCTGCTTCGTTTTCTATAAGCAAATATTAGAATCGTATATTTAGCATATCATATATACTAGCCAGTTTTTTGAACTTCCAGCTGAATAACAGCTTTTAGAAGCGGCATGACTTTGTTCCTTGAAGCGAAACATGATAGTAATACAGTTGCAGCATGATCAATATCTGATGAAGGACAGATATCACACAAAGAGAGTAAAATGAGTTCGTTTTGGACAAGCATCTAGACATCAATTAGTTATAGCTTTTCCAAGAAGATAACTTACATCAATTAGCTTTTCATATCTGTCTGTCATGACTGTATCTGCCAAAGTTTCAAATTCAGTACCTTGATTTAAGATGTTTGTCAAGACTTCCATGAAGGCGGATCGTGTTCGATTATCCTCGTGATATCCCATTGAAAATGAGTACTTCAGACCTGCATCAACATTGGCACCTAAAAGATTCGATAATGCTAATATGGTGTAGTTCTTCAAAGATGCCAATCCAGGCGTCTAACAGCAGAAAATGCATTAGTGTATTTCAAAGTATTATCACTCTTACATTTATAAACTGGGAATCAAAACTGTGTGTCTGTGAAAAGTCGGACTCGGCCTATAAACAACTTGTCATTAAATGTATTGCGTTTTTACATTCAGCTTACCTCTGAAATACGACATCTATTGAGCAGTTTAAGGAAATAAGTAAAGTATTTGTAAAAGATTTTACTTCTGACAGCCAATGCGTCAGATTCTACGACTGGTTCTGAAGGCTGAAGCGGTAAATGATGAAGCAAGACAACAATTGTTTTCAAACAAGCTGTATCGAGGTCATTCTGTAGCTTCTCTATTTGTGAAACATCAAAGCTGGACGATTGAACAGCAGTATCGGGTTTCTATTTTGTTTGTTAATATGCATTGAATAATTGTTATGCAAATACATGCCAAAGAAAAATCACTTGTCCATTCTACGATGATCTCAAGCAATTTGTTTCTTAGCTTGAATTCTTGCCTTAATATAATGCTCTCCTTTTTGCTCATCAAAACTTCTACTAATTGACACATTTTGATTTTGATTTTGAGTGACGTTTGATTCAATTCTAGTTTGTTCAAGTAGAGCGCATATTGGTTGATTAATACACTAAAATCAACTGTAAAAAGATTCTCTGTCTTGTGCTCAAGCCTATCTAGCACTTGCTTAAGAACCAAAATTGCTTGCTCTACAAAAAGAGTATATCGAGGACTGCAGGTTGGACCATTGCTAATATCTGATCCAAAACACTTTGATAATGTATTTTCCAAATGATAAAACATGATATGACAAAGAGTTGGAGATAGATCTGCGCCTAGTATCTCTCTGACCCATTCGCGTACAATTAGGTTGTCGCAAGCCAACAGTTCAACCATTTCCATAATAAATTTGTCAATCATAGACGATGCTTCCGTAGGCTGCATTACATGCTTGTTGTGTGAAGAAAATTCAGTTGATTTAGAATGAAGTGAGGTAGGCGATAATGATTCGGGGGTATTGCTTGCCATTAAACATACACCACCTAAAGCAGCAAGAAATCCAGCGTAGTTTCGCCATTCAGAAGATCTTTCATCATCAATTATATCCACACGTGCGGAATTTACACTAGGCGGTGTCATATGTCGTGAAGAAAGTGATGTGTTACTTCGAAGTTTATCATGCCATGTAAACCCACCGCCTTTTCGATTGATTTCATAGACAATATCTTCCCTTGTGTTGTCTTCTGATGAACGAGCAATGATAGGTGTCATAAATTTCCATCTTTTCCATGCCTCTTCCCATGCTGCCAGCATACCAGGTGAGCTGTGGTTAATTCTACGTAAAACTCGACGAATGTGGCGCTGTTGTGATTTTCTTCCAGCAACGACACCTGTTTGTTTTGTTAGTTCAAGATAACAATTCATATTGTAGACAATGGTGATTGATGAAGGCTGAAGGTCGTCAAGTCTTTCTGTCAAATGCACCTCTGTACAAAGTAACTTAAAGCAATCAAGAGCCAGTGTACATATGTCGACATCAGAGGAGCATAATGAGACTAGAAGTGCTACTTCAAGGCCAATTGAAGCTTGCAGTCTTTCTCGGGTGTAAATACCATACATTGTCAGATCACGGTGTCGCTCTAAAAAGTCGTTTCGAGAGACAAGTAAGCGTTTTAAGAGATCTAATGACGCACGAAGACCATGATCCCGTTCTCTGTTATCTAAAAGTTGCTTCGCCATTGTAAACAAAATTTGTGATGAAATTTTCCAAAAGCTCTCCATGTATTTGTTGGGTGCTCCCCATAGCATAATGTATTCAGGCGTATGTAGCTTATAAAGACAGTCTGCTGCTGCACTTCTTACCGATGAGCTACAATCTTTTAAACAGTTTGTTATTGCCACCATTACAGCTGCATTTTGCTCAAAATTATTTTCGTTATTGCCCTGTTAAAATATCAGAAGCCAATCTTTTTTTAAGAAATTGTACACTTACAAGAACAGCCAACTGGGGATCTGTTTTGTATAGTTTTAAAACATCTAAAATTAATTCATGACGTTCACTGGCAGTAGATCTAACGTCTCTTTTGCTTTGGAGAGTACGCTTTTCAGGGTTGCTCATTAAGGTCTTTCTTGAGGATGCGGAAGACTGTGAATTAGAATAATCCAGTTTTTCTTTGATATCACGATTATAGAACTCCAAGAATAGCATTCGAATACGTTCGCAAAGTGGCACATATAAAGTAGAAATAGAAGGTATCCATGGTAGTCGATTTTCTTCTAATGCAATAGCTACAGCAGCTTTAACAACGCTTAGCTTGAAAATGGTTGGTGCTCTACTACTAAAACATGTAGGAATCAATGAATTGATGGTTTTCTCAATATCCGATCGAAAAATTGCAACAACGCAGTCTGCTCTTAAGCATCTTTGGTCAATAGAGACACCCAAGCTATTAGAAAGAGGTTCGTTGTCAACAACACGACTTGAGTCGAACAGCTTTTCAATGATTTCATTTTCCGCATCAGGAACAACCTGACGAATTTCGTATGCGTCCTCTTTTGATGCGTAAGTTGATGCTCTAATCAAATCTGCGTAACATACAGCTGCTAATTCTCCCATTTTTTCGCCTTTCATTGCTTTTCTTAGTGAGCTGAAAAAAGCACTCTATCGACATATTAAAAGGGTGCGCAAATACAAACCATGCTGAATTACCTTCTTATTGTTTACTCGACCACTAGCTAATGATGTTGAAAGCATAATGTCAGGACAAAGCACAAGTAGCATTGTTTGAACAGGCCAAAAAACAGCCTTCCGCACTGTCGTATCCGCCAAGGAGTTGAAAATATCAAACAAAATCTCGGGAGATCCATCAATTCGATGTTGGTGATGACAAAGCAAAGCAAATTCTGCAGTATAATTTTCGATCCAGTTCCATATTGCTCTCCTGAGCATAACTGCAATAAATAATTGGGCTGGTTTTTTGAGATGTAACGCAGAGCTGCATAATTCTAGCGCGGCCAAATTTAGCAAGTGGTGTTGTACATTGCAAATAACATTACCTGTGAGAACCATGCTCAATCTTTTGCGGTTTAGGGAAGAACACTCCAAAAGCATAATATCCATTATTTCAGGCGCCTCTTCTGTAGTCGTTGTTAGATAGAGAATTCGGCTTTTGATTTTAGCGAAAATGACAGGCCAGTTACTGGCACTGACATAAGCAACAATCTTGCTTGCAACCTTGAAAATATCGACCATAATGTTTGTTAGTAAAGATTGTCCAGTCGAAGCGACACATGAATCTACGGATATCGCACTTGCTGGATGATTTGCTATTAATCCATGCTCTCGTTCGTCTAAAACACCAATTTGATATATGAATCGTGACATGACATGAACAATATGCTTAGCAAGACTATCGTCAAGAGGGGGCGGATCAATAGTAGCAAAAGGCAAGTCTTCTGGAGCTGCCCAGGATTCACGAGGTGTTGCATTGAATCGATTTAGAGCTGGTCGCCTAGGTGACGATGAACCGTTACTATAACTATATTGCTGCTGCTGTGTTGAGCTATCCAAGTCTTGACAGTATTTCCAATGATGCTGCATACATGCTGACAGAGTACGAAGCAAGAAAAGTTGTGACTGCATAACATCGTTTGGGATTATTTCATCTGTTTTTGAGAAAGAAGCCTGTATACGTTTAGTTGAATACAAATAATTAATTTTTCACACCTTTGAGGTGTTTTCAAGAGTTGTTAAGATACTTGATGTAATCGCTGATATTCTGAATTTTGATAATTCAATTAAAGTATTAACTGAACAATTATTAGTGCTCTTTTTTTTTCTTTTTAGAAAATTGCATATCCACGTACCACTGACGTCAAGTTATAAAGGTAGTCGCGAAAAAAAGTACAAAGAGAGAGCGTTAGCACCTTGATAAATTTGGCTGTCAAAAGCATATTTACGTTTGTTGTATTAATATATCACTTTCAAAAGTGTCTATTGGTGAGTTGCTATTGACAGGAAGCTATGCAGGATAGTTAATAGCATATCAACGAAAGATGGTCTTGTTACCCTAACAGCTATTCTATTCACTAGACTGAGTATAAGTTTAGTATCACTGCTCATAGATAAATAAAAAATGCGCCATAAAGTAAGAAAGAAAAAGAAAAAACAAAAATATGCTAGTGAAAAAAAAAAAAAAAAAAAAAAAAAAAAAAAGTTGACTTTGTTTTCTAGAATGTTAAGGGAATCTATACTTTCTATTTGTCATTTTAAATTCAACTGTCAAATTCAATTAAAGCACTGACATGCTACACAAAAAAAAAGTCCAAGCTATTAACGCGCGGGAATACATTATATTTTCCATTTGTTTGCTTCTCAAATAAAACTTGAGTAAGATATATAAGGTTGAGGTTTGTATAAGCATCAAGATATTTACCTTTTTTTTATGATTGGTGCCATTTTACCGAACTCGCTTAGTACTCATTCTACCCAACTTTTAGCCAGATCTGAAACCTGTACTACACAGGTTTGTCGTGATACTGCGTCTTCCATTTTGCATGATTTGGATTTAAATGCGGATCCTTGCAGCGATTTCTATCAATACACATGTAAAAAATATTAATGAAAGAAGGTGTGGCATCTTGATTGACTTTTCTTTTATCGCATAGGTGGTGGCTGGATGAAATCAAACCCAATTCCTGATTCTGACCCAGGTTCGAAGAGAAACATAGTTTATTCCTCACTATGCTGATAATCTTTTTTAGCTATTGGAACCTTTGCGGTTTTGAGAAATGCTAATTTAGATGATTTGAGTCAAATTCTCTCTAGCACTTATGATAGTTATGTTCAAGATATCAAAGCAAACAGCACTAACAGCTCTGACTTATTGAATGACGCCCAAGCCCTAAAAGACCGTGAAAATTTTGACAAGATCAAGGACTTTTATCAATCTTGCATGAATGAAGATGCGATCAATAGCTTAGGGCCTACTCCAATGTATCCACAAATTGCACAATTACTTGCTAAACTCGGTTATTCAACTGATTTGCCTGACACCCGATTCTCTTTGGACAATGTTCAACAACTTACTGAGACGCTAATTTATTTGGGCTCTGAAGGCACGGATGCTCTTTTCGGTACTGGTGTAGGACCCGATGACCAATCTCCTGATAAAAATTCGATTAGTTTGTACCAACCTGGACTTGGTCTTCCATCCCGCGAATACTACAGCCAGCCAGAAATAATTACTAACTATCGCGAAGGTCTTGTTTCGATTCTAGGTGCTATCTTAGGAAATCCTACTGGTAATAGTCCTATTGACGTCTTACGCCGTGAAAAGATGGCTGAAAATAAGTTGCAATTACTAAGCCCTGAAGATGTTAAAGATATGGTGGATCGTTTTATTGAATTTGAGTCTCAACTTGCCGAACTCACTGTACCCAAGTAAGACATGTTTGAAATGCTTATTTGTATTGATTATGTTGTAGTGATGAACTTCAAAACCCCATTGAATTGTATAACCTCATGTCTATAGCACAACTCCATCAAAACTATCCTATTGTGGATTGGCTAAAGTTTTTCAGCAGCTTTACTTCAGAAGAGACTTCATTACCTGAACATGTTATTGTTACCGCTCCAAAATTTATGCAAAGGCTGACTGATTGGCTTTCAAACAGCTCTACTCGTGGAGATGGTGCTACTACTGAGTCCTTAAGAGAGTTCCTTGTTATCAGGACTATTATGTCGAACATCGATCTTGTTGATGAAACTACACGTGAACTTTATCGCGAAATGAATAGCAAGATTGCTAGTGGAACAACTGCTCCTCCATCCCGCGCACGTACTTGCGTTGGTGCTACAAGCAGAGCATTCGGTCAACTTTTAGGCCGCTATTTTGTCATGAAGAACTTTGGGGGCGAACCTCAACGTAAGCAAGTAGCTAACTTTATGGGAAACATTCAGAAGTCTTGGTCTGAAAGATTGGGTGAAATCACTTGGCTAGATGATGAGACTCGCGCTCAAGCTGTAGATAAAGTTCAGAAAATTAAGCATAAGGAAGCCTATAGTACTATTGCTCCTGATGTTCGCTCTCCTGAATCTTTGGGCTCTTATTATGCTGGGGTCAGTGTTAACACCGGTGATTACTTTGGCAACAGGAAGTCTGCTCGCGTTTGGCAGACTAGACTTGAATGGAGCAAAGTTAGCCAAGAAGTTGATAAGGCTGAATGGTACATGGATCCTCATGAAGTGAATGCATATTATACACCTACGTTTAATGAGATTGTTGTCCCTGCTGGTATATTGCAAAATCCCTTTTATCACTCTGATCTTCCCGAATATCTTAATTATGGTGGTATTGGTGTTGTTATTGGGCATGAAATAACAGTGAGTTCTTCTTTGCGCAACTGTCGTACTAACACTTTGAACCAGCATGCTTTTGATAACTCGGGCCGTCTTTATGATGGCAATGGCCGCTTGAATACCTGGTGGACAAACGCCACTTCTGAAGCATTTGAATCAAAGAGCCAATGTTTCGTCAATCAATACAACAAGTTTACAGTTCAAGGTCCAGGTAATACAGAGTATAACGTAAACGGAAAGGTAAGAGGAAACCATTCAAATGTTTTATCCAGACATCTTACTTTTCTATAAAAGATGACTTTAGGAGAAAACTTGGCCGACAATGGTGGTGTTCATGCTGCTTTGATGGCAATGCGTAAATCTCTTCAGGAAAATCCACAAAACAATTTGGCTTTACCTGAACTTAAACAATTGTCACCTGAACAACTTTTCTTTATCAATTTTGGTCGAGTATGGTGCACTAATATGCGTCCCGAAATGGCTGTCCAAAGAGTTCGTAGCGATGTTCATTCACCTGCTAGGGCAAGAGTTAATGGTGCAGTTCAAAATAGCCCCGAATTCGCTCAAGCTTTTCAATGTAAAGCAGGAAGTCAGGCTATGAATCCAACCGATAAATGCCAGATTTGGTGAAACATTTAACTTATTTATACTAAACATTGCTATACAACTTTCTTGATATGGCCCTTTTGTTTTTTATTGTTTATCAAGCAAGTTTATTCAGTGAAAAGCAATCGTTTGAGTACGTTCCAGATAGCTTCATAATGTATCAATCTTTTTTTTTTATTATTTTTTTGCTTTGAATTGTATTTTCATTTCTCTATCAATTTTATTTCAAAGGATGCCCTAACAATCTACTGCCCTGACTATAGCCAGAGCGATACGAGCTCCGAGATCCTATTGACGCATTGTCATCAAAATAGGCGCCTCCATTCATATCATCTTCATACATGCTTCTTTCGTATTCATCCCAGGTCATAACAGGAATGCTTCTGCGGTCGAATTTTCCTTCATTCGCCATTACAAGCTTCTTTCCTTTATCACCCATGACAACACGAGTATTACCCCAAGAGAAATCATCAAAATGCCAGTAAGAATAAATAGGGATCAAGAAAGAAAAGACAGGGATAGCAAATATAGATACAATCATCCAAATAATGTGCTCCCACTTTCTATGAATGATAAAAATAATAGCCTGTAGACCATAAACACCAGCAATAGTAAGGATAGACATCACCGGTACACCAGAAGTAGAAGTAGCCAAGGTATAAATCAAGTAGACAAGATAGCCCACAATAGCAGGTTGAACTAACGTACTGAATAAATCAAGCATAACCACAAATCGCATAGAGAAACAGCAGAACCCACAGAGCTGTGGCAAAAACACAAGTTCACCGAGATTGTGGATAGTAGAATTAATCCAACGACGACGTTGAGACAACAAAATGCTCCAACTATCGGGTGCGACAGTAGCACATTTTGCATCAGATACAAATTTAGTTTTGTAGTTAGGAAAGTGCTTCAGAATCAAAGTGGTCAAGTAACGATCTTCACCCAAGTGAAGCAAGTTTTTTTTGTGCAATGTGTCAACCTTGTTGATGGCATAGTCATTGATAATTTGGTTTGAAATCAATAAAGGCTGGTTTTTTTGAGGAGCACGTATACGATACATACAAAAACAACCAGGCAAACAAGTGACTGAGCCAAAAAGAGATTCAAATGCCTTGATTAGATAGTGAGAAATAAAGTATTCGTAGACTTGGATCATGGTAACCCAACTATCTTTCTCATTTGACAAAACCGTCTCACCACAAAGACCAATAATCTTGGCATCATGAGCAAATACAGACACCATGCGATTCAGACCATCAGGCATAACTTCAGTATCAGCATCCACCATAAGTACGTATTCATAAAAGCTGGGATTGACACCAATTACATTTTTGATTTGGTGATATAGTTCAAGTTCAAAAGGCGTCATGGGTGAGTTGAAATGAACCTTGTTGAGGAAATTCATCAAGATCAATTGACTATCACGTTTACCTCGATTGCCTGGCTTTTGCCTTTCAGTTGGCTTTCCAACTTTTGAAACAACGATATAAGGAACAACATGGCCACGACATTCATAAAGGCCAGAATACACTTTGCCCATATTATGCTGCTTTTGGCCTTCACCAACGGAGAAGAAGGACAAGGCTTCAGGATCAATACTGGGATCCACACCTAAAATATCAAGTACAATACGAGGTGTAGGACGATCATTACCACCGCCGATAATCATTCCATCACAAATAATAAAGAGTAATTTGCGCTTGTCGTCATATTGTAATGCACTGATAGAATCAATTGTCTTTCGAAGTTCTTCTTCACCTTCTGTATAACAAGGTACTTGACAGATAACAAACTTCTCATGCTTTTCGGGTTCCCGACGTGCACGGAATTGAAGAGCAGCTAAAAATTTGAAGACAATGACGGAACACAAGAATACAGTAACAATCAAAAGGAAGTATTCTGCAAATAGACAGCGAGCAGAATTACGTTGATCTACGGCACCGGCATAAAAAAGATTTCTTAGGCAAACTTCTTGCCTTGCTTTCACGCCAGCATCTAAGTTAAGTGCATTCCATCTTTCAGTGATATCTTGACCAGAATATTGGTTGAACAGTAAGAAAACATCATTATGCAAAAAGTCTAAATCAGCATTACTAGGTGGAGACATTCCTTCAGGCATAAGAAATCGACGACCACCAGAAATATAAACTGAAAGATCATAGACATTACCCTTCAAAATAGCCCAATGACGCACTGATTTTTTACCGTTCAAGTCAACAGGGTTTGTAGCTTGGTTTGCAATATCTTTAGGAGTGTAGCCCATTGTGCCCAACTTGTAATTTTGTCTCAAGCGAGTCATTTGTTGGAAATACCAATCAGGACGAGAATCGCCCGTATAAGGTAGAAAATTGTGGTATTCAGCATTAGGATCTGTTACATTGGAGTTGTAATCAAGCGATACATAGGGGGATACTGTGCCAGTTGACCCTGAACACAAAGCAGAGACCTGCACAGGAAATAACTGAGAAGCATCCTTGCCACCATAAGATAGAATAGCTGACGATGGAATAACTTGAGCAGCCCAATGATGAGGAGCGAATTTAGTTAAATCGAACACTTCGCCACGAATGGCTATATAAGCGTTATCAGAACTAGAATGGCTTTGCAATTCAGAAACTGAGAAGACATCTTGACGAGGACAAATCAACGAGCCAAAAAACACAAGGAACCAAATGACAAAACCAGATGTCAAAAAGATACACATACATAAGGTCATTTTTTCACGCCAAGCAATCTGGATATCAGGACGTTTCATTTTACCACACATTACCAAAAATGTTGCAGGGATCCACCAAGTCATGAACCAAACAAAATTCAGCCAGTGGCGACGAACACTGGATACTTGCTCGTCATCGTCTGCAGGGGCCTCTTCTTCGATCACATCTTTAGGAAGCATTTCTTTTAATTCATTATTGGTTCTACCATAGATTTCAGAGCCATATTGTGATTCTGAATCGTGATAGCTACCGGGCTGTTGATAGTTATGAAACTCATCATCTGAAAGGAAAGAGCGTTGGTCATCTGTGTAGACGGAGCCTGGTGCTCCTGGTGGCAAGGGAAGGCCTGCAGCAGCAGCGGCAGCGGCAGCGGCAGCCGTGTTGTGTCGACGATCCGAATAGTCCAGTTGGCCATGCTTGTTTCCAGGAGGCAACAAAAAGTCTGTATTGGATCCAAATGATATGTTAGATAGAGTATCCGAGCTTTGATCTCTATCCATGTTAATCATAGGGGTAGCGAGTGTGGCCATATTCTCAGTAACACGCTTCTCATCTTTTAATTTGCGTTGTTCTGCTTTTTCTATTGTTCGCAGCCTATTTTCTAAACTTTGCCAGACTGCTTCATTCAAAAAAATCTATAAACAAAAATTAGTAAGATTAGCTACTTGAGAATTTCATACCTTTGATTCGCCACAAATGGCTTGGTCTGATGTCCACCCTGATAAGGATATAACAGACTCACATTGTTCTTTTGCGCTTGTCGATTTGTCTATTCCAAGACTTGTTAGACTGTCTGAGTATCTTTCCAAGAACTCTTCATGGAACATAAAACTAGTATAATGCACTTCTAAACGTTGACATATCTGAGGGATACCCCAGGCTCGAATTTGGGTTCGAACACGATGACTATCGAACTGATTGGGCGCTGCATTATCATTGGGCTTTATACAAAAAACAAACCAAGGCACTGTTTCATCTAGAGTTACAAACAAGTCATCTAAAGCCATGTTGAGTTGAGATAAAACCATAGAGACATTCTTTTTTGGCTTTGATGGTTTTTCTTGTTGGATTTCTTCAATTATAGTGGGCTCTAATACTGAGTTTCTTTTGCGTTTTGTAGATTTAGTCCTACGCATTGAGGGTCCTCGAAGAGGTCCAACGGGCTGTTGAGCATTCATAATAGCGTTTGTTTGTTTTGGATGAGTTTCAGTATGAATTGAGTCGTTTGCAAAGAGTTCCAGAACGAAACTATTATATGAAGCAGGTGAGGTTTCACTGCCTCTTATCAATTGCACCAAGTCTGCATTCAGCATGTTCTTATTTGCTTCTAAAAATCCATTAGGGTTGTATGTCACTTGACTTGCGAAATGCTGAATACAGAAATGTCGTTGGCTAGTTTCAGATTGCTTAACACCAAAGGAAGCATGATTGTTGTTGTATTTTACAAATGTGTCAAGCATGCTCAAGTCTGTGGAAGAAGCAGATTTGGCATGATGATTTACAATGTCTGATAGACCGTGCTTATGCTTCGTCAATAGCTCAACACAAGCTTGGTTGTTAAAGTAAGGTACATCAGGTATCGTCAAATTATCATTACGGTATTCTTCAATGTCGACCTCAAAGATAGAGCGTTGACAAAAGTTCTGAAGACGTTCATTGGCAAGATTGATACAGAAAGAGTTGAAATCGGCAGAATGGATTCTAGGCCCCGGTAGATCTAATATACCGATAAAATTATGCACATTGTCGCAGCACAACTTCTTGTTTATGTACTCCACCAGCCATGTAAACAACAATGAATATAATGCTCTGACAATTTCATCTCTTTGCTTAGCAGCACCAGCCGAGTCTAAAATGACTGTTGTTACATCTTTTTTTACCAGTTGGGTCTTGTAGGTCATAATGCCTTCTAAAGCGCGAGGATCTACACCAAGAAAATCGGCACAAAGATCTAAAGTGGCTGAATTTCTGACAAATGCTGATTCTTGTATTGTAGGATCATGATCAAATTCAAGTTGACCAAGGTGTAATAAGCAAGCTAGGAATTGCCAAATACGGGCTTGGTATTTTTTGTTGATCCCAAGTGCCTTCATTGCTTGTTTGAGGCCCTTGAATTGGCTAGCCTCGCCGCCTGATGCAGCCATATGCCTGGGTATATATTTGTAATGCAAGTCATCGTTTAGTTGCAAGATCTGTTTCTCTTCTGCTGAGGCTCCACCAAGGAGTTGATAAAAAATGTGAAAGGTTTGTTCGTTGCCAGGACAGGATGTAATGCGAGATTTGTCCAACAAATAATTGAGGAGTTTGGCACCTACCATACGGCCCCGCTCATTAAATTGTAACTCCAAGTATTTGCCAAATCGAGACGCATTTGTGTTTAGGCTTGTACGAGCGTTACCAAAGGACTCCAGAACTGTCTGAACATTGGTAATTTGTGCTTGAAGTTTAGATTCTTTCTTTGCTGACGAGAGCTGAACAAGGTGATTCAATACTAACTTGAATGATTCTGTTTTGCCACTGCCTGACTCACCACTATCAAAATAAGTGTTAACAAAGATATTTTTTCACTTTATTTTAATCTCCATTTGTCTCCCCGATCCCCGTTTCGTCCCCTTTCCATCTTTCTCCTTTATAAAAATAATGGTGATCAATTTCATTGATATAGACATGAACACAATGGCTTCTCTTTTGTTTGATCTTCAATACATAGTCTTTTCTCTTACGGTTTACTGTATAGAAGTCAAATGATAAAGCCATTGTGTGTATATATGCCTCATCATCAGTAACCAAAGCCTCTCTTTCTTTCTCTTTTCTTTTACAACTCCCTCTTTTGAATTTATATAAATATAGTAATCAACTTACTTGAAGATAATAGATTGATCTATACCAGTTCGTCTCATGTGCAAATAAGCTTGATTTGTTAATTTATATATGTGTGTTGGTAAGGGCTCCAGGGCATCCGAGCCTGTGTCTTTGTATTCCGCTACATATTGCAAACTTTGATTAGGAAACGATTTGTAAGGGTTGATGGCAACATATGTTGAGTCACTGATACGAGAATAAATAGTGTTGGTCTGGAAAGCAGCTTTTAATGTTTGCGTCAAGCTATCCTCTGTTTTTTGGCTTGTATCAGCTAGCTCGAATTTGTTTTTCACTACCATAACAGTAAATGAATAATTGCAAGAGAAGATAAATAAAAAGGAGAAGAAAAAGAGAGAAAAAAGATAGAGCCACGGAACCAAATAATGCAACTATCTTTTTTTTTAAATTTAGAAAAAGATTTTCTTGCAAAAAGTTTATTTTTATACATAAGGAAAGGGGGAATTGGCTTAGAATCTGACTTTTCTTTTTCGACCTGTAAATTTTGAGTCATTTGCAACCACTTTGTCGCCCTTGTCTCGAGCGATTCGCTTTTTATTGTTGATCCAGTTTCTATCTTTCACGCCCTTTCTATCTGATCTTCTTTTTCGTGATGCTTGTCGGCGATTTTCGTATTGAATTGATTTGATATCGTCAGGGTGAACTTCACCATCTTCACCCAGTGCTTTTGGCATTTGGTTCTTGATACCTGTTTGAGTACCGGCAAATAAACATAAATAGTATTTCTTGGCTTTCTTTGAATTAGGATAATCAACCAACAAACCACCTTCAAAACCACACTTGGTAGCAACGTCAATAATTAATTGGATTTGGTCATCATTCTCGGGATAGAACTGAAACACAGCTCTTGCGCCTTTTGTCAAGGATGCGTATAAAGTTGAAAAGAATCGCTGGATTCTTGCCTTGGGTCTATTGATGGCCTTGTCTGCATTGCAAAGCCATTGAAGCACAGAAACACTGATGCAGCCATCAAAGGTACCTGGACGGAATGCCATACCTTGACCAGCATCTTGCAAAAATAAATCGCCTTCTACTTCTCTTTCGTTGGCTACATCCAACATGGCTGATGAGATATCCATGCCGACCCAAACATGGCCTTCTTCTTCAAGAATTTCACCACTTAATCCAGATCCACATCCGATATCCAAAATGTATTTAGGTCCTTCTGACAAATTTAATAATTCTAATGCACGATAAGCCATTTCTGCTTGAATGGCAGTAATACGAGAACTGAAAGAGAGAAAAAAAGGAGGTTAATGTATTGAGTATGGCTTTGATTTGTTTTCTTCTTACTTGTCAGTGTATTTTCTGGCTTCATCTTCGCCATAGAACTATAAATAATGAAATGTGAGTGATTCATATATCAAAACAAATTGACTCACAATTTCTGGTGGTGCAATATGTTCAGGACGAGACATGAAAAAAGAGAAAGAGAGATCAATTTTTTTTTTTTTTTTTGGTTGAGTGTGACTTTTGTCCTGCGAAAATGTCATTTTGTGGTGCTAGCAGTGGCTTTGACTGTGATTGAACCCCGAGAGAAATAGTTGAGCTAGGGTCCGAACTTGCTGTTTTTTTCTCCTTTTCTCTCTTTTTTTTTTATACATAAAATATGTTGCACTTGCTTGGTGTCAATCTACCTGATAGAAAGCTAGTAAGGTAGAGAGTATGTTAAATCCTTGATTCAATACTTAAAATATAATAGCACAGCACTTCAATACTTTTATGGTATTGGTGAACCTACAGCATACAAATTATGTCAAAAGTTATCTATTCCCTCAACACTAAAAGTAGCTGAATTAAGCGAGGTTCAAGTGAATGAATTGACGAATACCTTGGCCGGCATGACTATCGAAACTGACTTGAAGAGACAGATTAGAGAGCATGTGATGCACCACCGTAACATTGGCAACTATATCGGTAGAAGACATGCTATGAGTTTACCTGTTCGTGGACAAAGAACAAGAAACAACGCCAAAAATGCAAAGAAATTAAACGGAAGATGGGTTCAACGTAGAGGTTTTTCAATGTGGACACAGGTGCAACAAAGCCCTTTGGCCAACTTTTTAGAGAAATACATGTAAAATAATAAATAACTGATCAAGGAGAAGAAACGTCTCTTTTTCTTTATTTGTGAATGACTTTTATGAAGATTTGAATATGTTTGCGATAAACGTATAAACTATCTTTCTCGATTTATTAAAGACATTCTTTCTTTCACCTACGCGTTGTTGGAAGCAACGTTAAGCATAGTTATGTTGCTCAGTTGTGAAGTTGTCTAGAACGCCTCAAATGCTCTCGAGAATGATATTAAAGCTAGAGGGGATAGTTGTCTTCAAAACATAATGACTATTATCGAATTAGACATGACTTTTGTGACTTTACTCAAAACATACACATTAATTGTCCTCTCTAATTTAAACTAACCCAATCTCTGCATTGTGATGTTCAAAACAAATTTATACAAATTGAGTGTTTATTCTGCAGTCAAAAGCTATTGCTGAATGTACAATATCTAACAGGTTTGTAAAACATGTTTATGTGAATACACAATGTAAAGTTAAAAAAAAACCAGTTGATTTAATATAAAGAATTAATTAAAAAAGAAAAGAGCGAGAGAAAGGGAGAGAGAATACTAATAGGAAATGGGGTATTATGTCAAAGGCAAACACATATTAAGATTACAGAGGTATTAGTCATGCTGACCGCCAGTGCAAGTCAAGAAACCAACAAAATGTTTCCAAAATCCTTGTTTTTCTCTTGCATGTGGTTTCGTTTGATCATTGAGGGGTACATAGGCAGGAGTAGAGGGCATATCGTTGTTGTTAGCATGTTTGGTTGTATTTGTATTGGCTGCTTTTGCTCTTTTATTATTTTGATGTGCTTTGGGCTGTTGTGTTTGATGGTGGTGACCAGATCTTCTAGCACGGGCTTCTTTCAATTGCTTGAAGCGGTTCTATCATGAAACAAATCAATATTTGTGTTATAAGGATTTTTTTCTTTCACTCACCTCCCAGCCTTTGCCTTCGTTTAAGAGAACCCAATCATAAAGATTGTCATCGTGTTCATTTTGGCGTTCCAACACTTTATCAAAGAGCTCTCTTAAGAAGTCGTAGTCAGGTGTTTCTTCAAACCCTAACTTTCTGACATATTGAAGATAAATGCCAAATTCCTCTATAATAGACAGCAGTTAGCATAGGACAAAAAAAAAACACAATTTGATTTTCCATACCTGGAAATCCTCCACATAAGTCTTTGACAGCTGTCGTTTGTTTCTTTTCGCCAATTTTTTCGTATTTTTGTTTGTTTGTGGCTGCTTTTAAACCTTGCCAAGGTAGAGAACCTCTCAAGAAATACATAAAGACATGGCCTAAGGCCTCTAAATCGTCTCTTCTTGATTGTTCTATAAACTGCTTGTGAGTAAAAATTAAAAGGGAGCTCGTACTGTACCTCTTCCTAAATGAGTATTAATACTCATGTAACGTGCAGTGCCTGATAAGCTCCTGCGTTCCCTATAAGGAATATGCTTCTTTGTCTTGGGGTCACGATACAATTTAGCCATACCATAGTCAACTAAAAAGACCATATTGGCATATTTTGTTCCCGGTCGTCCAATCAAGAAATTGTCAGGTTTAATGTCTCTGTAGATCAAATTGCGTTCGTGGACACTTTGAACGCGAGAAATCTATGAAACCGTCAGCTAAGAACATGGCTAAGCTTTTTATATGATTTTTACCATTTGCTTGGCTACCATGGCGACAGTTTTGATAGACAGCTTACGGCTGCACATGTCAAAAAGATCTTCGAGGCTTGGACCCAATAAATCAATTACAAGTACGTTATGGAGTCCTTCATGACCAAAATAATATGCGCTTGGCACACCGGCTTTTTTGTAAATTATTATTAAATGAAATATTAAAAACATTGTTTAACTTACAAGTGCCTGCTAACATTTTATAAGTTCTATATTCATCTCTTAATTGAGGCACTTCGGATTTTCTAGGTTCAAATTTGATGGCAACAGATTGATTGTTTAAGAGATTTAGGCCTTCGTAAATAACACCAAAACTGCCTTCGCCTAATTTCTTGCCCACTTGATAATGAGCGCCTACAATAGTACTGGCAGTTGATGTGTTGCTGTGGCTACTGGCTTTATCTGGTGTAGAATGATAATTTGATTGTGTTATTTTCTCCATTCTAATAATATACACACCCGCACAAAAGATAGAAAAAGAAAAGGAAAATAAAGGGGGGAGAAAGTAAAAAGGTAAGAAGAAGAAAAGAAAAAGAGAAAAAACAAGGAAAAATGGGACGAATCAACTTGGCCTTTTAAAAATAACACAAGAATCAAGTTGCACGAGAAAATAAAAACGGGGGTTAAAACTATCATCCTGTTAACTCATGGTGGCGGCTTTTCAAAAGCAAATTCCAATTAATTGTGCGTTTGCAAGCAATGACAAAGAACATCTTTGATACTAGAAGAATTAGTAGCTATTAGATAACAGTACATATTGAATTTGTTACTGATCTAATCAGACTGCATTAATTGTAGCCTTGTTTCAAGCTGTTTAACCAATAAAAAGCAAGGATTGTAGATTCAATTGATCTCAAGTTCTTGTGTTTCTCTCGGCAAAAGAAATGGTATGATGTCGCAGTGTATTTCTTTTTCTGCAAGATATGTTGATTGACACTCTATGTTTTGACTTGAAGTTTTTTATATATAAATATCTCGAGTTCGCTTTAAATAGATACATGAGCAAACCAAATCTGCATTAATGGTTGCATAAGTGCTTCAGTGTTTTTGTACTACTTACAGCGTTATATTCGGTAGCTGAAAAGAAGATATTGTACTACGAACTATAGAACTCAAGAACAATGCAAATAAAATAAAATTTTGAATCATCATTTTCATAGTAAGTAACACTGATAATGAAGCATATCTTCTGAACCAAAAAAAAAAAAAAAAATTTTCATTAACTTTACTGGTATAATAAGTAAAAATGAACGGCTATTGAGAATGATAGATTTGAAGGAATTGACGGATGATTTACAGAAATTATGGAATTAGATCTGCATCCAACTTCACGTGGTCAGTTCCTTGACTCTAATGTTTGTTTAGAGGAACAACAACATTTAGTCTTTCAGGGTGTCATTTTATAAAATCCGCCAATTGACATCGTGAGCACAATAATAATTTAATAAATTGATGATTTGAACAAAAATAGGTTCAAAACGAGCTTTTTCTACATTCATTGGTTAATCTTCTTTTTTATTTTGTTATCATATCTTGCTTGCTTCTTTACGGGAATAAAGTCTTTCTGTAACCGACAATAAAGAAAAGAATGTAGACTTATAAATAATAGGAAAATTTCTGCTGCATGTATAAAAGAAGAAGATATCCATCGAGTTCTTTTTCTTCTCTCTCTTTATTTTTTTCTCCGGAAATTTTATAACAATGAACAGAATCTCATTTATTAGTTTTGCATTGTTTACAGTAGCTCAAGCGGCTTTACGTCGTTTTGAATTTGAAGTCAACACGATGGATTTAAACCCAGATTGTCATGTACAAGGTTACAGCTATCCTGTGGTCAATGGAAAATTCCCTGGTCCTCCTATGCATGTCACCATAGGCGATGATATAGAAGTTTTAGTCAAAAATTCTGATCCAAACAGAAATACTAGTATTCATTTTCATGGTATTCGACAGATTGGTACATTAGATGCAGATGGTGTACCTGGTATCACACAATATGCAATTGCGCCTGGTGAATCATATTTGCATCGATTCAAAATTGATGGACAAGCAGGAACTTATTTTTATCATGCCCATGTCGGTTTACAAGATGATTCAGTCAAGGGTGCTCTTATTGTCTATGAATCAAGCGAAGCTAATCCCAACATACAACCTTCTGACATGCCTCTAAAAGCAGGACCCTATACATACAAAGATGACCTAACTCTGCAATTAAGTGAATGGTGGCACGAGGATCTTGCAAGTCGCGAAAACTACTATTTAAGTCCTAGTTTCACCTTTGACCATGGTGCTGATAGTGTTTTGATGAATGGGCGTACCATTAACAATCCAGAACAGACAGGTTTATCTGCCGAGAATTGTGGAGGATATACAACTCTAGATGTAGAACCTAATTCAGTCTATCGTCTTCGGGTGATTGGGGCTGCTACATTCAGAACATTAGCTATGGCTATCAAGGATCACAACATGACATTGATTGAAATAGATGGTGAGTTAACACAACCATATGAAACTTCTTTTTTGGAAATTGCACCTGGACAGCGATACTCTGTACTACTTCAAACAGGCAATTATTCACCTGGTACGACATTTGGTATTGGTACTGGCTATCTTTGGAGAAACAGAGGTCATGGCCTGACAGAAAATGGATTTGGATACATTCGTTATAAAGCACCAACAGAGTTACGTAGAGAATCAGAAAGAGATACACATTTGTTCAAGTTAATGGACTGGACTATCAATAATACCACTGCTGCTACAAAAACTAAGAGGCATCAAGATCTTTTTGGTACTGACATAGAAGAAGAATATGACGATGAAGATGAGAGTGAAGAAGACGAGGAGGAAGATGAGGAGGAAGATGAGGAGGAAGGTAATATTTACAGTTCTTCATGATAAATATACTGATCATTGAAAAGACTCTGACTCAGAAGAGCAAAAGATTATATTAGAGATTAATGATTATACCTTTACTTCCAGTAAGGAAATTTCTTCCGGTCAAGGTAGAAAAAATGTCATAAACCCTAGTGATTATGTTTCAAGACCTGGTGCTGAGCGTAAAGAGCCTGTAATCAGTGTGTTAGAGTTTCAGAAAGATAGAGAACAACCAAAAACCAGTAATACAAGGCCTGCTACTGAGACTGAAGGATCTGAAAAGGAAGTTCCTAGTGTTGACGCAGAAAGATCTGCTAGTGGTAATTGGGGCGGTAGACCTGGTGGTGCTGGTGGAAGACCTGGTGGCGCTGGCGGTGCTGGCGGTGCTGGTGGAAGACCTGGTGGTGCTGGTGGAAGACCTGGCGGTGCTGGTGGAAGACCTGGCGGTGCTGGTGGAAGACCTGGTGGCGCTGGCGGTGCTGGAGGTGCTGGTGGAAGACCTGGTGGTGCTGGTGGGGGACCTGGCGGTGCTGGTGGTGCTGGCGGTGCTGGTGGTGCCAAGGTTGAGAAGTTTTATCCTGGATTACCTATATTCCCTAACATTGACGAGCCAGACTGGTTTTATCACCAAATCAAGCCCTTGGAGTCTTTCGGTCCTCTACTAAACTCGAGTGATGCTCGTACTATTATCTTAAATACAGAATACCACAAAATGCCTGATAACACAACACGATACATGGTGAACAAGCGTATTGCGCCTCATTATAACCGACCTGCTTACTTGAGATACCAATCACTCGATAACACGTTACGGACAACATCTCTTGGCGAGTATAACTCTTTATTAGATACTTATCCGATTCAGTACAATGAAGTAATCGATTTGGTCTTCCAGAACAAAAAGTCTGACTTTGGTTGTTTACTGCATCCTTGGCACACACATGGACACTCTCATTATGTGATCGCTTCTGGTTCAGGTGATTATATACATGAACGAGACCAGGGAGTTAGAAACTTTGTAAATCCATTGTTCAGAGATACTACAGTTGCCTATCCTTCAGTGGAAGTAGGCGAGAATGGGGGTTGTGGATGGACAAAAGTGCGCTTTTTAGCTGTAAGTTAATATGGCTTTTAAATATGCTAAGCTAATTTATATGTATAGAACAATCCTGGCTTTTGGGCAGTTCATTGCCACATTACAACACACATGCTTCAAGGGAAAATGATTGTCCTTGAAGAAGCACCCGAACTGATTCATGAACATAGACGATATCAGCTTGTTGGTTGATTTTATTTTTGAATAAGAAGCAACTACATCCTCTATATATATTCTATCTGAAAAAAATAACAATAATAATAAACTTAATCTTCCATTGCATCTCCTTTCTTCTTTTTAGCTTGTTCGCTGATAGCTATTAAAAAGGATTCAACACTATTACCAGCAGAAGGATCCAAACCTAGTTGAGTCAACAAGGGACCTAATTGACCTGTTTGAAGAGCAGCACTCAAGCTTTGTAAAGCTTGACTGAATTGTGGACTTCTCACTACTTGTCTCACTTCTTCTACAGATCTTTCGGATTCCTCGGGCAAAAATGGAAATAATGATGCACAGATTTCAGGATCATTTAATAGGGGTGTGATTGTTTGTGTGGTCAAGATGTCGCTTAGTGAGATTGGAGGTCCGTCTAAAAGAAGTGTAAGAAATCGTATTGCGTCTGCCATCATACTTACTACTGGGTCTGATATTGGAGAGAATGTGGCGAAGTTGATCCAATTGTTCTGACGATTGTTGAGTGTTTGGGGCCTCATTGACTTCAGGAGCAGATGCTTCTACAGTGGTTGGTTCAGTAACTTCTCTTTGAACTTCGTTTTCTCTAGGCTGAGAAGCTTCTTCGTTATCTTCTTCCATTGCCTCGTCATTGTCATCATTCGCTTCACCTGCCCTATTAAACACATGAGTACTGGGCCCAAAAGCGTTTGAAAGGATTACCCGCTCATACTGTTCAAAAACTGCAACAAATTCTCGGGAGTAATATTAGGATCTAAAGATTCATTAGAAGCTATTAAAACAAGACTTAATTAATTACCTTGATTGCCAACGCCATTCAAAAGACGCAATAGTTCAGCATGGGAGGCTGATTCATCGAGTTCTGAAGTTGCATTCATACTAGCTTCAGGATCGCGGATCAATTCGTTAACACGTTCGACTGTTTCTTGATCCTTCTCATCATTCTTGCTTTGCATCCAATAAAAGTGGCGTTCGTTGGAAGTTTTGAACTTTAGCAAGTATACGCGACCAGTTGTACATTGAGAGACTTTGGTGAACTCAGCTTCATCAGGAAAGATGATTAGGTCCTTTAGTTCAATTATTAGTATGTTCGTCAAATACAAATCGACTTACGTCTTCAGGAGTGGCTTGGTTCTTGCGTTCTTTCCAATAGAGATGCAAAAGCTGATCATCGCCCTATACAAAGTCAACAAACTTGTTATTTTTAAGTCATCCTAATACCTGATCCATGTACACTGTGCTATTTAGTAGAAAATTAATAAGCAATATAGATTGTTTCCTTTCGTACCCTTTTCTTGTATCTGGTTTAATCCAGGAGCCTTCTACAATGCATTTACCGGCATTGAATTCAACTAAATGCTTTGTAGTTGGAGCAACGTTAAACAAACTCATATTTGTTAATTCAAGTTAGCAAAAAGCAAAAGCAAAAAAGTCAATTGAAAATTTGAATAGGCTGCATTGCACAGCAAAACGCGTCACGAAAAAGTTTGGTTTGTGTAATATCTATTGCAACAGTTGTTATGGCTACGGGTTTCTCTTTTCTCAAAACATTCTCTAGTGTACAAAATCCTGATGAAGAGCGCTTATTGGCATACTTCTTACTCGCTACACATAGTTAATATGGGCTACATGTGACCTATTCAGGTCCAAGAACAGTCCCGGCTAAGAAGTTTCCCACGACCATGATATGAATACTTGGCTTGATCTCACACTTCCTTTTCTCCTTTCTTTCGTCTTCTATCAAGAAAAATACATCTAGCTTGCAAAGACGCGCGCCCTTTTTGTTCAATATTTATCTTAAAGCTATGTATTTCAGGACATTAAAGTCATTTTCATCCTCCGTCGTATCTCCTTTGACACGGCCTTCCAACAGAATATTTCTCACGGTAAGTCTCTCGTGTCTGTCTCAGGGAAAATGATGCCTAATCATAGCAGCCTCAACGTCTTTGCTTTCTCGGTCGTCGCGGCTTACATTCATCTTTTGGCTTGCAGGCAGTGAAGCCCTTTCTTTTGGCAGATATTGGTGAAGGAATTACTGAATGCGAAGTAATTCAATGGTACATCTATAGTAAGAATGTAAAAGCTATCGTACTAATTCTGTTATAGGTTTGTTGAACCCGGCTCTACGGTTAGCGAGTTTGATAGAATTTGTGAAGTACAATCAGATAAAGCGTCTGTAGAAATCTCATCACGTTTTGCTGGCAAAATCTTGAAGTTGCACTATGGATTAAATGATATTGCCAAGGTTGGATCACCATTGGTTGACATTGAAACAGAAGACGATGAGCAAGATGATGCTGTAATCAAACGTCCACTTGATAATGTGCCTGAAATTGTACTTGAGAAAGCAGAAACGAAGGACATATTTCAAGAAAATCATAGTCACAAAGCAGAACATGCTAATGGATCTGTTCTCGCTACGCCAGCTGTTAGGAAATTGGCCAAGGATAAAGGTATTAATATCTCGCTGGTAAAAGGTACTGGTAAAGAAGGGAGAGTACTCAAAGAAGACATTTTGTCATTTGAATCAACAAGCCAAACAGGTATCTGCAATATAAAGAAAAGCCCACGATATTCATTACTCTAAAATAGATCAAGCTACTAAGAAAATGAGTGAAAACCTTTCTGACAAGACCGAATCCCTTAGTATGATCCAAAAGGCCATGTACAAGTCTATGACTCAATCTTTGAGCATTCCTCAATTGGGATATAAAGATGACATTGAATTAGATGCTACTACCAAATACAGAACAGCTCTTAATCAACACATTGCTAGTCACCCTGGACTTTATCCTTATAAGAAGATGACTTATTTGCCTATTTTTGTGAAATGTCTTTCAATTGCACTATCTCACTATCCTATCATGAATGCGAAGCTCTCTGGTGACCTTAATGATGTTAATTCAATTCGTATCAACTATCTGCCCTCTCATAATATTGGTATTGCTATGGACACACCTCAAGGTCTAATTGTTCCCAACATCAAGAACGTTCAAGATAAAACTATTTTTGAAATTGCTTCTGAAATACACCGTCTATCTGAACTAGGCAAAGCTAATGCTATTCCTCTTGCAGATCTTAAGGGCGGTACAATTACTTTGTCTAATATCGGTACAATCGGCGGTACATATGCCAATCCTGTCATTGTTTCTTCCGAGTTGGCTATTGTTGCATTGGGAAAAATGCAGAAGTTGCCTCGATTTGATGAGCAAGAGAATGTTGTTGCAAAGCAAGTTATGCCTGTTAGTTGGTCTGCTGATCATAGAATTATTGATGGAGCTACAATTGCTCGTTTTGGAAATCACTGGAAGAACTTGATCGAGAATCCAGCTTTGTTAGCTAGTGAACTTCGTTAAAAAAGGAAGAGGATTAAATAGACATTATTTTCTTAATAAACAATTGGAAGATTAATAAAAAAAAACAATAAAAAAGTGTGTACTGTTTCTTTGACTACTTTATCAAATGGAATATACTCTACAATAAAATGTTTCACCTTAAAATAAAAAAAGCATGATGAATAATGCTGATACTTGTTGAAGTTCAATAGCTACATTAAAGCGACAATGAGAATTAATACAAATAGTGGTTTAGATAGATATTTGGATAATCTTGTGAGTTCCTGAAGAATGGCTTTTTAAGGACCCAACCCAAATTTCATTATGTAATTTGGAAGATTGGAAAAAATGATTGGTTCAAGATCACGTGCATCATAAAAATTTTACTATATATCAGTTTAAAAATCGTACTTTTCAAAAAAGTCGCTTTGTCGGAGTGGTTAACGAGCTGGCCTGCTAAGCCAGTGCTCTTTGAGCGCGCAGGTTCGAATCCTGCAGGCGACGCTCCTTTTTCATGTAATATCGTCGGAGTTTTGTTTTGTCTTGATGGTTGATCTTGCAAAATCACAAAAAGTCTTTTTTAATTATCACTTACGGCTGTTATTGTAAGTCTATAAGATTTTATGTATGCCATGTCAACTGCTTTTTAAACCAAGAACGTAGAGTGCTTGATAAAGAATTGAGAAATTGCTTGTAAATCATAAGGTTGCGAGTGTACCATAGGAGCTTTCAATTATCTCTGGATCACCTTAATACCCAATTACCCAAAGACTTGTTCTAAAACTATTTTTATGGTAACGATTCAACCAGCTCATTTATAGTTACGGACAAATCACTTGATTTTTTCGACAAAAATAAAGTCAATTCACTTTCTTAAGAAATATTCGTGAATGTCTATGTGTAAATAGTCCTAAAGTGATACTAGATCGAAACTTCTTGCATCAATATAGTTCAAAAATAAAGCTTATTTTAGTTGAACTTATGCAGGGGCACTATGGAGGCTGTTCTTAATAATATGATTGCTGAAGTCATTTCAAATTCGACCTCATTCCTTGATGTTGCGAACAATAGCCACTCATTACTATAGTTTACAAGTAACTGTAAGGAGATCTTTTATGAATGAAATATTTCTTCTAATCTGTAACCAAATAATAGAAAACACAGGGCTTAATTCATTAGACTTCTCTATTACTACAGCTTTTTTTATATGAGTCAAATGACTTGTGAAAATGTACTTGCTATTCATTCATACATAGGGATAAAGGAACTCCCATACTACCTTCCTTACACCATGATAGTCCTTTCTCCTTCCAAAGGCCATAAATAATATGAAAAGGGGAGGGAGTAAAATATTTCTTGTAGAGACAAGTAAAATTTATTGCAGTTTTTTTTCCCATAATGCAAGATGAATCATGCACGAAAACGGACTTGATTACAGCATTTTGTTATTCTATCAATCAGATTTAATTTAATTTAAAGCCCTTCGATATAGTCAGTGCTTATCATTTAAATTTTATACTCTTTAGGTGATATATTTATGTGAATTGCATCATTTCCATGCTATGCTTGGCACTACATACTAAACCAATTATATAAAATCAAGGGAAAGTCTTTTTCTCAAAGAAAACGACTAAAAAACGAACGCGCTTTACCTAGCTGCATTTTACATGGCTACCATTACATTCAATTATCCCTTTACTTATTGTGAGTGCTGACTGATTTTATATATCCATCTTTTTTAGCTCCAATCATTCATATATAGTTGTATATTTTACTTTATAGGTAAAGCAATAATCAGCTTCTAGAACAAGGAGCAAAATAAATCCAAACCAATCATTATGAAACAGTTTAGAGTATTCTCGGCGTTTTTTTTTTTAGTAAACGTGTTGTCCCCATGATAAGCAAGTCTATCCAGTTCTCTTGTGATCATGTGCATGACTTAATTTTGAAATAGAAATCACCTTATTTGAGTTTATACACTGACCCGAAATAAAAATTAGCCCAGTTTTTTGTCATTCGAATTCAGCAACAAAAGTATCATGATCCAAGAGTCCTTTAATATGCCAAAATGATACTTAAACGCGCTCAGTTTTTTGTGAATGATATGTTGAGATATCTATTTTAAAGTAATATAAGTAGAAAAAAAAATCAGTACTTGAGGATACAGCCTTTGATATCAATCACAACTTAGTATTGGTTGGTCATATTGTGTAGTAGTATGAATATAATGAGTTGAAGCAATTATACAATTAACAAAATAGTGGTATTCAACTACCTCCTCGTATCCATGTAAGTATTTTACATGTACCGATTAATATCTGTTACTGATTCATCTCCCTTCTATTCTCTGCTCTTTCTTATAATCTAACGTAAGTAACAATATAAATATTATTCATGTTCTGCTTAATTTCTAGTACTTATTTTTTTCCACACGAATTGTTTTTTTTTCAATAAAGTGTATACATACTCTTTCTGGAAATAGATTGTGCACCATTTTCGCGTAAAGATATTGATTTTAAAGAAGAAAGTTGCTATAAACTTGAAAATATGTCGACTCTTCCCACTTCATTCTAGAATGGGAGGTTGATGCAAATAAATTGTTTAAATGCATAAAATGAATTACTGGCTTCTTTGTATTATAAACAACAATCGAAAATCTGCCTATTTCTGGAAATGTAGCCAACTGATAGAATGCACTCTTCCTTGCTTCCTATATCTTTTTCTTTATAAAATGCTTACAATTATTCGGTTTTTCTAAAAAAAGAAATACATGTTGATGCAGAAATTACCTCTTTTTGGAGTAGATAGGGTGTTTCATTGTATTATTCTTTATTCTAAGGATGTTTGACTTACACCAAGACAGACACGCTATATTGACTAAAAATATAGCCTACTTGACTAACAATATTGTCAACGAAAGTAACATGCTGTTTTGTTTGGCTTCAGAAGACAGAACAAAGAAATCTATTTTAACTTGATCTGAGTCTTGTAAAAGTTTTAATGATACATTATCTCAATTAAAAAGAAAATCTAGCCAATGTCATAAGAAAGTATACGAAGATCTGAAAATTTCTTTTGTAATGAACCATCCATTTTTGGAAAGAGTGTAGTCGGATGAATAATAAGGCTGGTTTATGCAATTTTTTATATCTCAACCATTCTTCCGCACATAAACATTTACTATTCTTATCATATTCAGGAAGCGGAGAAATATAACACCGTACAGAATCTCCTATAGATCGAATTGAGAGCTGTCATGAGATGTCTTTTCTCTTGACCTTTATATGAATGATCTAATTTATCCTAAGATGTCAATAGATTCACTCTCTAACGTTATCACCCTCAAAAGAGAAAGGCTTCATACATCTTCATCAACATGAGATGCTTACAAATTGAAATACGCGCAGCTCTGATTGTTTCTAGATTGATTTCTAAAACTGTGACTTGAATTACAAAATTCATAAGCTTTTTGTATCATTCTGTATTCAAGAGCCGATTAAACAAAAATTTCTCGCCACAGTCATTTGAGTCATAAAGGATAAAGGGCACGTAAATACACGGTTAACCAATCAAATCAAAATACGATTTGGTCATTGATTAAATTACTTTTCCATGTTCTTAATGATAGTAAAAATTGTAATAATTGTTCTTAAAATTACATGATATTATGAATGTACCCACGGTATTAGTAGCTGAATAATATATGCCAGGTACCAATGAAATCGCAGCATTTCCCAAAGCAAGAATAAAAGGATAATATAATAAATAGAGCTTATTGTATGTTTAGCAAGGAGAAATAAGAAGGAGAAGGAGAGGTCATACATGGCCAATATTGACCAATTCAGCCATACAATATGAATTTATTGCTACTTTTAGAATTTCGTCATCTCATATTTGTTCACCAATCAGGTGGAAAGGAAAGCACGAGAAAAAACGGAAAGATCATTTCATCACTATATAAATACCCTGCTTCCCCATTACTTTTTCATTCTTTTTTGTTTTATAACTTCCTTTTGGTCCCTTCTATCTATTACTCTTTATTATTTTCTATATACTTATATTCCAACATGTATTGAATTGCTCTCTAAAAGCAGACTCAACCTCTTTTTTTTTGTACAAAAACAGATAACAACAAGAAACAAATACCAACTTGGTAATTTTTTTTATATAACACTATGAACCTATTTGAATCTCGACATACAGCCCTTTGGCATTATTCGACTTAGTCACTTTTTATCAAACAACACGCAAACTTCCTTCTATATATATAATTCTTTATAACAACATCAACAAGTCTAAATTATTTTGCTCTCTCTTTCTCTCTAACTGAAAAATATACTCCTGATACAAATATGGTCAATCAAGATACATACTGGTCTCAACTCTCTGCTTCTATGGTCGACAAGATTGTCGGCGAAGAATTTCAACTCCTCGAAGTGCTTGGCCATGGTGCCTATGGTTGCCTCTTTTTAGGCCAATCGCTTCAAGATAACTCCTACGTCGCCGTCAAGGTTCTTTCAAAATCAGGTCTCGACCTTCAACAACTTCAACTCCAGCAACTCGAAATTGATATTCAAATGTCTCTCAAACATTCTAGTCTCTTGGCTCTTCATCGCGTCATTCAAGATACAGGCTACATCTACATGGTCATGGAACTTTGTGACCAAGGTGATCTTTTTGATTACGTTATTCGGGACCAAGATGTGAATCCTATTCGTGAAGAACACATGGTCAAGAAGCTTTTCACACAAATTCTCGACGGTGTTGAAAGCATGCACGCTGCCGGTGTTTATCATCGTGACCTCAAGCTTGAAAACATTCTCTTAAGGTGTGAAGACGATGAAGACGAAGACGAGTTCACCTGTAAAGTTGCTGATTTCGGTTTGGCTACTAGAGAACGCTATTCTATGGAGTTTGGTTGTGGCTCTACTTCTTACTTGGCTCCTGAACATTTTGATGACGACAAGCAAGTTGAACTGGTTCCTTATGATGCTGCTGCTTCTGATACATGGTCCCTTGGTATCCTTTTGTTGGCTTTGATGTTTGGTCGCAACCCTTGGCAAGAAGCATCTTCTGCTGATCCTGCCTTCAACGAATTCAAACGCAATCCCATCATGCTTAAGCAACAATTGTTCCCCGAGTTGTCTGATGCTACCTATCGTCTCCTTGAATCTGTCTTGACTATCGACGGTTCTGATCGTCCTTCTGTGGCTGAAATGAAAGAACAATTCTTGGCTATTGATCGTATTTATGATGATCAAGACGAAGATTACTTGGACGACAAGAAGGAGTCACCTGTTTCTATTCCCACTGCTACTACTAAGCATGCTGATATGAACTCATTCGATTCTGCCTTCTTTAGTGGTGGTAATGGTTCTTCTTGGTCTGACATGGTCGAAGAAGATGAAGAATTAGCCCGTAAATCTGATTTCGACCATTATGTGTCTCCTGCCATGTCTCATTACGATGAAGACGATACTGAAATGTTTGTCCATAGTGGTGAAAAAGAATCATGGTGGTTGTAAAAAAATATCATACCTACACTATACAATTAATACGATTTTCTTTATTCAAATAAATTTAATGGCCAATAAGCATATAGCTTAAAAGCTGAATTCCCCTCTGATATACTTTTTAAAGAATGTAATGAATGAAGTCAATGATAATGATATTTTTTTTTATTCATCATCATTAGAGTCGGTACACACTCCCTCATATGGATCAAATCAGGGATTTTTCTTCGACTAATGGCTTATAATTGATTTTTACCTTTCTTCGTTCTTTTGTGGAATCTATGCAGATTTGCTAAAGATCTCTTGTTAATATACAACAGAAGCATTGTTTTGTCATTTTCTACAAACCTTAAGCCGTTGAATAATCTATGTATTTTACAATGCTACTACCCTTGATACCTTCAACAGACGAGGGAATGTCTATGTCTTTTGCCGTCTCCACAATGCATCAGTCTTCAGGAACGAGCCTGATTATATGGAGATCGATTTCTAAACCTCCACAGATCAGGAAGGGTAAGGCGAATGCATTTGTTTCTTGATAGTTAAACTTTGTATGCTTAATATGCTGTTTGAAATGAATCAGACTTGCCATAACTGCTTTTGACTGGTCATACTAGAACTTCCTTGGCACTGTCTTCTTGACATATTTAGAAACACACAAATTTGGGCTGTTCGGGCCTAGCTGGAAATAGTTCTTAATTTGATTAATCCCTTTTTACAGAGCGCGATGCTTGCCCTTCTTCGGGATACAAAGACCCAATATGATGGCCAAGACCACCTTGCATTCATAATGAATATGCTCCGCGTTGAGCGTTGGCTACAGAGGTATCGAGGCAGCAGCTTAAGCATTATTATATGCTCTAATATTTTTTCCCGACTCTTTGCTCTCATTATTGTTTCCAGTGGGAAAGGTTTAATCAACTCAAGCGTAGGATTAAGTGGCTGCCTTTACTTTAAATGCCATTTGTTTTTCAGGAATCATCATTTATTCTTGAAAACAGATCCGCCGCACCGTATGTTGTTTTGTTTCCTTTTTTGTGATTTCTTGACCAGTTGTGATTGGTACATTGCAAGAAGTTTCACGAATATCAAGTGATCATCGATAACATGTCTAATTCATAAAGTGAAATTCGAAGTCTAATTATGGGAATATGATCATTAAAAACAACGTGGTATAGTATGAGTGTGTGATATAACTAGATCTGCAATTCATGCACACTAGCCTTATTCACGTCGTACAAATAAATGCATAACATCTTGGATAATGAAGAGTAGTATTTATTAAAGAAAGGTAGTAAGTTATGTAAAGATAATCATAGGGGTTACAGTTTCGCGAATCAAAGAGCCCAGCATATTTTCATCCTTAAGATAGTCAAAGGGAAACTGAACCAAGTGTCCACGTACACGCTCTAATTTCTGACGTATGTCTCTTCCATGCAGCTCAGGATTGGCCACATGAGCGTGTGGGACCTTGGCTGGATCAGGTACAAATTTGCGGTGCTGTTCAAATGTATGGACAGTATCATCAGGCACACATCTAAATATCTCTCGGTAAATAAGCGTATTGTTCTTTGCTGTTGCATTCCAGATATCACGGTGACAATGAGGAGTTAGAGGGTCAAGTGCTTTAGCATCTAAACGGATTTGTGTTTCATCGGCCTGAATAGGCTTATCGCCTGAGCGCTTTTCGTTATTCAAGACCATATTGGGCCCAGCAGATTCGTACGTGCGGATTTCTTCTTCTGTGATGCGTTCGCTTGTATGATGATCTTCTACAATATCACCGTCTACTTCAACATTAGGCTCTACTCGTGCTTCTCCTTTCATAAGTGAGTCCCAGTCGTTGAAGTTTAATAGACCCAGATGTTCTTTAAAGAGTTGCATACGTAATGAATGAGCAAATTTGGCAGCTTTGTACTCCTTTCCGTCCATAAATGAGGGGATCATTTCTGTATCTTCAATCAACATGGCAATTTCTGAATCTCGGTTACCTAGTTGAGAACGATCGTTGATGTTTGCTAAAAGAAATGCAGGTTAAATATCGACAGACATTGTAGTCGTGTTATACCTGAGCCAACCAACACAATACGGTCATCCACAATCAATAGTTTATCATGGATATAAACCAATTCACTCACATAATGTTCACGATCATTATCATCCCAAATGAAAGTAGTTGTATTTGAGCTACTGTCTGAACCTTCTGGTCTTTCTTCTGGAAAAGCAGGTGGCGTATTGGTGGATGTCTTTTTACCAGGCACAAGTTTATCCCAGTTACGTAAACTGTACCAGCCAATATATTCTGATGGATCAATGCCTGCTTCTCTGAGCTTTTCAATAATGGAATTTCCACCTCTAGAAATAGTGATGTATTGAAAGTGCATGACATTACGAGCAGCAGCAGCATCTGTTGTGGATAAATCACCTTCAAAAGCGGGAATCAAGGGAATTAAAATGAATGCCTTGTAGTTTTCGCCATTGGCATGAGCACGCTTGATACGCTCCACAATAGCTTGTGCAATCTTGTTTCGCAACAATTTATCCTGCGTGGTTGAACTGACTAGAATGATATGAGACATTGTTGTATACTATTATAAATGCACTTACTGAAAAATTGGTTTTCAATGTAAATGAAGTGCTTTGATTTGCTAATACATTCCATGTACGCATTATAAATAGAGTGCTCGCGCTCAATACCAGAACTCCATTGAGCAGAACTACGTAAGAGTTGAACACGACATGTCCCTTTGAATGAGGACTCATCGCGAGCAGCCACATATTCACCTTTTGGCATCAAAAACGGTACAGTAGGACGATGCATACCCTTGCTAGCTTTCAGGAAGTTCCAGCGTTGGATAAAGTGTCGAGCAACATCACGAGCAATAGGACCTACCATACCAACTGTCATATCATGCCAGGGCATGCGTGGGCTAATGTTTTTATCAACAAGTGTTAAGTCATATTGAGCTACATTAGCAAAATCTTTGACACGAGGATTTGAATAATCTTGGCCGGGAAAGACCTGATCTGTATGGCCTTCAGCAGGATAATCAGTGATACGATGTTTATGAGAATCATAGCGACTATTTGTATCTGTGAGTATTATATCATTTCATATTCGTCAAATTACCCCCAGCACAAATCAAGGCCACCAAGAAAAGCCAGACGATTGTCTACAATGACAATTTTCTCATGATGAGACCAAAATAACACATTGTTGTCAATGGAACGGTGATCAGGATGTCGTACCACTTGTATATAATTTGTTAGAAAATGTTACATGCATACTATGTAGTTTACCAATGATATTGTTATGCAAGCTTTGTAACCATGACTTTGTATGAGCAGAATTGATAGTTAAAGCGACAGCCATTTCTTTATAAACTATTATGTAAATCCTGACGCCTTCTTCAGCTTTTCGCTTTAAAAGTCTATCGATTCTGAATTCTTGATTTTTTTCAGGAGGTCTTCGAAGATACTATAATCATGTCAGTATATACAGCGTTTGTCTTATCACTTACCAATTCAGGCGATAGCCACCAATCCATAATATAAATTTCAGATTTTGCAGACAAAATAGCTTCTCCAACAGCATTAAAATGATCTTCACCGTCAACAAACCATCTAACTTTGGCATTGTGTCGAATAGGTGCAAATGAACCAAACCTGTGATTTTTGACCCAAGGACTGTTTGTCAAGACACGATCGATGCTTTCTCTCCACTCTTCAATCTCTCGTCTGCTTCCCTTCAATTCAATTCGGCGAAACTTATTTTCCATGACAATATGGTTATGGTATTTACCCAAAATACCTGGTGCTTTACTGCTGACAACCAACGACTTGTCAAATAAAAACACATCGTTTATTTGCTTGGAAGCAATACCTGAAATAAAAGCAACATAGGAATCTCTCAATAACACCCACTGTGTATTCCATAAATGTGGTTTCAAGACATGACATAGGCGAGGCACAACGAAATTGACCTTGTGCTCTAGGAATCCCTCTTTACCTTTCCAGCCCATGTCTTCTACAATACTGGCAGCTGAAATTTCTAAGAATTCACAAATGTCATAATTGGCTCTCATGTGAGCACGGATTAAGAGTTTTCTAAGGTATTTTGTTAATGCTTTACGACGCTTGAGTGCAATTTGGTATTTTTCGTCGTCTTCACCGCGTTCTGAATCTACTATGCCAATGGTACCTTTAGCTGAGCTCAACCAAGATTCCAATTGGCTAGGAAAACGAGGAGGACTTGGAACAGAGTCGCTTATGCTGGACTTGAATTTAAGGGTATAGTGAAGACTGACAAAGTCGGCAATCGTACGCTTAATGACCCATTTCAGATCGCCATACTGTAATTCGATACGAAATACCCATTGATTGATACCTTGCGTTGAAAGTGCAGAATCAGTGATAGCAACCTACAGAAAAAACAATGATTAATTCTAGTCTCGTTTATGTTTTTTCTTGCCTTCAAAAAAGGAAGCAAGACAGGTGGCTATAAATATAATAAAATAAGCTTTAGAATTCGATTGAATTATGAATGTTACCCAAGGATTTCCATGTTGATCTTTAGAAAGAGCAATAAAGACTGGGTCAAACAGTGGTGGATAATAGGGCACAAGAGGGGAAGTCGAATTGAGGTCGCCTACTTTTAATTGAAGAGGCAATGCTTGTAAATTAGCGATAAGTCGAACTTTGTCAAGTGTTTTGCTCCAATGTGTTTTAGCTTTTCCTTCAATAGGCTGATTGAGCTGTGTACTTGTGTTACCACCGCTACTGTTACTGCTTGTGCTTGTCGTACTAATTGGATGGACAGACTGACTGCCTTGGCCAACAGCATCAGGTAATGGAGGAGTGATTGGTGCTTCAGTGCCTTCTGTTGTCTTTGAGTTCGTGTCACTGGCTGAATGATCAAAAGGATTGACGAAATAATTGTCAGGCTCATGTTGCTGTTTTTCTTGTGGTTGAGTCATGATGTCACTCTCTTCATTGGTTTCTTCTTGTTGATGCAAATGATTTGTGTCTGGCAACTCGTCATCTTGATCATTATATGATTGATGATAGCGTCTCATTTCATGATTCTCTTCTGTTGAATAATTATCATCAGATACATATTCTACTTGTTCTCGATTCAAGTGACTCGGATGGTGTCGAGGTAAATGTTTCAAGACTCGTTGCCATTGTAGTTTAGGATCGAAGTCAGATAAATTACGCTGTTGAGGATGAGGTCTACGGCTCTCGGGTGACTCTGGCGACAAAATGTCGTTTTCATGGTAAGTAGAAGAATGTTGTTGAGAAGGAAAGATACGTAATCCCGGTTTTGTTAGATTTTTATTCACAGGTCGTTGTTCTTCTTTTTCTGAAAAGTAGTCTGCTGTGTCAGCAATTGGATTCGACATTCTACAAACTAAGAAAAGAAGACAAGAAGACAGAAAAAATGAAAAAAAAAAAAGTAAAACGCAAAAACGGGTTTCTTTCTTTTTTAATATCGGAGATTCAATCATTAAATGTATTCATGGCAATGGTTATCATCAGGCACCATAGTTACTTTAATGAATCTTGATTTCGAAAGAAGTAGATTTCATATCACAATTATATAAATGAATCTGATACTGCAGCTATTGACTGAACTGAGCATTGGATTTATGACGAAAAGGCTTAGAGTATTATGTATGTTTAGATAGAATATCAAATTGTTACTGAGAAATGAAGCTGTTTGTATTGTTAGAGAAAAACACAGCACTTCTTTTATTGCTCTCTTGTGATAATGGTGGTGATGCTCAAGACAATGCTTTCCCCTATTTTTTCTGTATAAATTTCTCGGTCATACTACCAACTTTAGGCGATTGTATAAGTTAAGTGAAAGCAAGTCTATTTTGGAAGAAATGAGACAGAATGAATTCTATAAGCAGCCCTGGATGAGAGAAGCTGTATTTCATTATTTAGCAACAAAGGTAAACAAAAAAAAAAGGATGTCTCAGTTTTTTCTAAACATATCATCTAGACATAACAACGCATGCAAGAACTACTTGCCAACATGCAATAAACAAAGCATACTATCTAATATATCCGCATTGAAAATAAGTGCTTGTTCTCTATCGTTCTTTGGAATAGTTTATTTCTTCTGCTTCTGTCTAACATAGCTTGAGACGCTTCAGATTATCACAGCTTCACCCAGCAATAGCCTCAACCTTGTGTATTGCTTCAAGTGAAGTATCCCTTAAAGAATCTCCAAGTTTAAATTAGTGTTCTCATGTTAAAAACTAAAATCAAAAAAATGGAGAAATTTAGAAATTCAGATTATGTATGTTTTTTATTTATATGGATTCAATTATAGAATTTCTTTGATTTGATCTATGTTGGCTGACTTTATTTTGGAAATGCCTTTTGATGTAAAATCAATAGGAAAAATACTTACCACTTGACAGGGATAACGCATCGACAAAACTTGTGCTTTGCTTTAAAGCTAGTGTAACAACCATTGTCCGACTGTTTAAACAACCCATGAAGTATTTTTTCATGCCTTTATCCTATAGCTTTTAACTACTTTATGTTCTTGTAAGTAAAGCAAAAGTCCTTTTCGCGGTTCACAGAAACTCAATAAGTTTCGTGTGACTTTATAGTCATACTTCGAACCACCTTTTCTTCTTGTTTATTTTTTTTTCTCATATGGCACAAGCACTGTCTCATATTAATGTCTTTGAAATGGCGGGGCTCGCTCCTGCTCCCTTCGCCGGTATGATATTATCTGACTTTGGTGCCAATGTTATTCGTATAGACCGTCCTAAGGGGTCGGGAATAGACTTATTAACAAGGTATGCTCTATATTCTACATATATATTATAATTAAACTCGTTTGGAAAGAAATAAGCGTTCCTTGTCCATGGATTTGAAGCATCCAGATACTATTAAAGTCTTACTCAAATTATTTGTTTCAGCCGATATTGTCCTGGACCCTTTTCGTCCGGGTGTCATGGAGAAATTAGGACTTGGTCCTAATGTTTTACTTTCTGTCAACCCTCGTATTATTTATGCGCGCCTCAGTGGATTTGGACAAACAGGACCTGCTTCTCAAGCAGCTGGTCATGATATCAATTATTTAGCTATCTCGGGTGCATTAAGTGTACGAAAGAGACGGTAGTTTAAGTCTCATTATTCATCCTTGTTTTAGTTTATAGGACGCTACAAGGAAAAACCATTCTTCCCTGTCAATATTCTAGGCAAGTACAGAAAAAAAGCTTGGTCATAAAAAAGACTCATATGATATACATTAGCTGATTTTGCTGGCGGTGGACTTATGTGCGTAATGGGTATACTCATGGCTCTTGTGGAGCGCTTAAAATCGGGAAAGGGGCAAGTTGTGGATGCCAACTTGGTAAATATACCCAAGAAAAGGATTCACACTAATATTTGTCGCAAATAGACAGCAGGCACTGCTTATTTAACAACGTTTCCTTATTTGATGCAAAAGTATCAAATGATATTTGATCAGGAAAGAGGTCAGAACATGTTGGACGGTGGCGCTCATTTTTATGAAGTTTACGAAACCAAAGACAATCAATTTATGGCAGTGTATGTGTACTTTTAGTAAAGCATATTTATTTACCTGGTAATAGTGGTGCTATTGAACCTCAATTCTATTCTTGTTTACTGGAAAAACTAGGCTTGTCCCAAACTGAGTTACCAGACCAACTTGACAGGGAATCATGGCCTCAAATGAAAACCAAATTTCAAGAAATCTTTGCTACAAAAACTCAGCATGAATGGACGCTTATCTTTGATGGTTCTGATGCTTGTGTAACACCTGTTTTATCCTTTCAACATCCCATCCCTAATTCAAAGAAAGTCAAGAAGGGATGGCCGAGACAAGCTGCTCCTCCTCAACCTGCACCTATTTTGTCCAGGACACCTGCTAAATACAAAGAAACTTCAAACCCTTTAATAGAGTCAGGCACGCATTCGATTGAAATACTCAAAGAGTTTGGTATTTCAAATGATCATATCCAACAACTACTTTCATCTGGTGCTTTAAAGGATACCAAATCAAGGCTCTAAAAAAATTTTCTGATCCTTCAAACCATAAAAAGATAATCACTTTCTGAGATTTAAATGACTTTGTTTTTTTAGGGATTATGAAGAAATGTGAGTCATCGTTTGGAGAAATAAATAGCATAATTTTTGTTTTATCTTTCTTTATTATCTTTATACTATGACTGACGCACCAAAGAAACTCTGGGGAGGACGATTCTCTGGCGCTGTGGATCCTCTTATGGATGCCTTTAATGCTTCTATTCATTTTGACAAGCGCATGTATGCAGCAGACTGTATTGGTTCCATTGCTTATGCTAAAGCACTTGCCAAAAACAACATCATCTCAACAGAAGAACGTGACCAACTCGTACAAGGTCTTCAACAGGTCATGGAGGAATGGGAATCCGGTGCATTTGTGATCAAGGCTGGTGATGAAGATATCCATACTGCCAACGAACGTCGCTTAGGTGAAATTATCGGTTCAGTTGCAGGCAAGCTTCATACAGGTCGCTCTCGTAATGATCAAGTAGCTACTGATATGCGCCTTTGGCTGCGTGAAGAAGCCACCAAGATCTTGGCTCACTTGAAAGAATTGATTTCTGTGGCTGTCAACCGTGCCGAGAAGGAACTAGACGCACTTATGCCTGGTTATACTCATTTACAACGTGCTCAACCTATTCGCTGGTCTCACTTTCTCTTATCTCATGCTTGGCTTTGGCAATCAGATGCTGATCGCTTAGAGCAATTGATTGAAAGACTTAATGTGCTACCCTTGGGTAGTGGTGCTTTGGCTGGACATGTTTTCAATATTGATCGTAGTTTCTTAGCCAAGGAATTAGGCTTCCGTGACTATATTCATAACTCACTTTATGCAGTTAGTGATCGTGACTTTGTTGCTGAATTTCTGTTCTGGGCTAGTTTGACCATGGTTCATATCTCTCGTATTGCTGAAGACTTGATTATTTATTCTAGTGCTGAATTCGGTTTTGTCAAGTTAGCTGATGCTTATAGTACTGGATCTAGCTTGATGCCTCAAAAGAAGAACCCTGATAGTTTGGAATTATTGCGTGGCAAGAGCGGCCGTGTGTTTGGTAGTATGTCTGGTTTTATGATGTCTTATAAGGGTATTCCTAGTACATACAACAAGGATCTTCAAGAAGACAAAGAACCTATGTTTGATGCCGCCGATACTTTGTCTGGCTCTCTTCAGATCACTGCTGGTGTGTTGAGCACACTCTCAATTTTCCCTGAAAAAATGCTTGCTAGTTTAAGTGGTGATATGTTGGCTACTGATTTGGCTGAATATCTTGTTCGCAAGGGCGTTCCATTCCGTGAAACACATCATATTTCTGGTGCTGCTGTCAAAATGGCTGAAGATCGTCAATGTTCTCTTAGTGATTTGACTGTGGATGATCTCAAGACATTACATCCTTCTTTTGGAGACGACGTTGGTTCTGTCTGGAGCTATGAAACTTCAATTGAAAACCGCAATACACCTGGTGGTACTGCCAAATCTTCTGTCTTAGACCAGATCAACCTTCTGAAGACATGGTTATCTTCTAAAAAGCATTAGAAACCCCCCCCATTTGTAAAATCTTTGTTTTTGTAAATAAATTTGTTTATTATTAGTTATCTACGACGTGGAGAAGCACTTCTTCGTCTTCTGTGTCGGCTTGAGTGTTCTCTACTATCATCTCTTTTTCTTTTACTACTGCGGTCATGACTATGTTCTCGTCGACTACTGTGATATTTGTGTTCCGAGCTCTTCTTTTTCTTGTCTTTTTTCTCTCTTTTTTTGAGTTCTTTTAGTTTTAAAGGATTTTCAACAATGGCTTTGAGCGCCATTTGCTCTCGTTTTTTGATCATTAATAAAGGATCTTCTCGAATTTTAGCTTGAATATCACGTTCTGAGTTAGCATTGGCATTTGAAAGAGTAAATCGACTTTCTTCCGCAGCAGTAGCAGCTTGCTACAGAGAGTGAATACATACAGTGTTCAATCACACACTTACCACTTGTTCTCTTTGCTTAGCACGAAGTAGATCATCAACATTCTTCTTGCCCAATAAGAAGTCTTCCATGCTGTTATTTGAAGAGTTGTTTAAATTGGCATTAGGTGAAGCATACATCCAATCCAGCTTATTCGATCTCTTTCTATGGATAATGTTAAATGATATACTTATCTATCTATAACTTACTTGGTGCCTGCTTCTTCTTGCATACGTTGCAATTCTTGAAGTTGTCTTTCTTCTGTCAGCTCTTTTTTGAGCTGTTCGAGTTTACGATCTTCTTCTTTGCGTTTTTGTTCTTCTTTCCATACACGCTCTTGGTTTTTGAAGGTGGCAGGATGCCAAGATTTTTTCAAATTAAGATCAGATGAACCCATAATGTGCTAAAGTAAAGAAAAGAGAGACTGGCATTTTTAAATTTTTTTATCCTTTTTATTCTCTTTATCCCATGTCAAAGAGCGAAAGGAATAGGACACAGAGCTTAGAGTATGTAATCAAGTCTGGTATAGCTGGTGGTATTGCCGGCTGCATGGTAAACAAAATGAAACATTGAACATACAAGTTAAGACTTACTTAAATATTAGGCAAAAACAAGCGTAGCGCCTTTAGATAGGATAAAGATTCTTTTTCAGTCTAGAAATCCAGCTTTTGAGAAATATGCAGGTAAAAAAAAAAAAAATAGCATAATAGATGAGATGCCTTATATTTTTAATAGGTACATTTACAGGTGCTTTCAAGGCAGGTAGAGACATTTACAAGAATGGCGGTCTCTTGGGTCTGTTTCAGGGTCATTCGGTCACTTTATTGCGTATTTTTCCTTATGCAGCTATTAAATTTGTTGCTTATGAACAATACCGAGCAGTAAGTTATTAATATTTTATATATACAATTATTTATTCATGTTTTTCATAGTTACTGATGCCTACAAGGGCACAAGAAACACCTACAAAGCAGTTTATAGCTGGCTCGTTAGCTGGTAAATTCCAGTTGATTATTTTAGGCATGTACTGACTCTTGATAGGTGTTACATCTGTGTTTTTCACTTATCCATTGGATCTTGTGCGTGTCAGACTAGCTTATCATGTAAAAGAAGTTGGGAGCAGTCGACCTACACTCACAACAACCATTCAACATATCATTAAAGAGCCTGCAGCCCTTCATTTTCCCCCTCTCAATTTTTATCGAGGCTTCTTTCCTACAGTAGCAGGCATGATACCCTATGCAGGTGTTTCCTTTTGGACATATCATATTATTACACAACTATTTCGATTCAACCCTATAATTTCACCTTATACAAAAACACCTTTATCTTTTCCGGCCGATTCTCCAGTGACATCCAGTCAACAACGATTATTAGAGAAGCCACCCTTGAAGACATGGGCAGAACTACTGTGTGGTGGATTAGCAGGTCTAGTAGCACAAACAAGTAGTTACCCGCTCGAGGCAAGTAGAATAATTAGAATACAACATAATGAATAATACAAAATAGGTCATAAGAAGACGAATGCAAGTAGGCGGTTTGTTGAACCCACACAAGTTTGTAGGATTTATGGATACAACAAAAGAGATATATCGTGTAAAAGGTCTAAAAGGATACTACGTTGGGTTGAGTATAGGCTATATTAAAGTGGTACCTATGGTGGCCATCAGTTTCGCTGTATATGAACGAATGAAGCAACTTTTAGATATTTAGATATACAATAAATGTCTTTATTTGGTTTTAGTTTTTCTATGTTAATAGTCAATCAAATGTGTTTAAAACCAACAGGAAATAGAGCAGTTTGCATATTTTCAAACACAAAAGAAAATCGCTTGGGAAATGCAAATGTGGCCTTTCATCTCTTAACTTCAATAAGTAGTTCCCTCATTTTGTTTCAGATTGGTTGTGTATTTTTTGGTTCTTGATAGCCTGGACTGATACTTGTAGTAAAGAAAATATTAGGCGTTGTAAATGTCAAAGTCTATGTACCTACAAATTATTGATTAACGGTACAACGCTGAGCATATTAAAAATCCGGCCCGGATTCATTGAGACAAATATTATCCGATCCGGACATTTTTTTATATCTACATAATATTTTTTTTGTATTTTTTCGCAAATTGCCCGGTTGGCCCAATTGGATAAGGCATCCGTCTTCTAAACGGAAGATTACGGGTTCGACCCCCGTACTGGGTTCTTTTTTCTTAAAAAATGTAGTGTGTGTAGCGAGTCCCTATCATTTTGTACCTTTGGAAAAAATTAAAAATTATGGCTTCTTGGTAATGCATAATGCATCCTAAGCTTGTAATCATGCTACTATACAAGTATGATATACAATACAGAAATTTCTATTCAAAGGGTTTAACACCTGACGTAAAAAGAAGAGGCTTCCATGCATATTGCATAAGTAAAACTATGATTCATATGATTCCAAATTCTTGTTTCTAAAAACTTAGAATCCACATAATGTTTTACATACAAGAAAATGGCTAAAGCCTATTTCGCTAGAGCTGTTGTTTTTTTCTTAGTTTTCATAATATTTTTGAGAAAAAGAGGTTTATCTGATTGCTTGTATTAGTACAAAAGACTGTATCATGGTACTAAACAGAAACGTTTTAAGTCTATTCTAGATTTTAGTTCTCAGAGACATTTTGGAATAATATAGATGCAGAGGACAACCGGTTAAATGTGCATACTGTCTTACAATGCTGAAGGCTGTAAATGTAGTACCAAATACAATACATATCAAAGCTTAGAGAACTATTGATCTTTTATGGTCAAGAAGACCATTCTTTTGCAACCCCTTTACTTCTATATTTTGTAACTTGATTTCAAACTGTTTTGTATCGCTGTCACATTACACTAAGTCTTCAGTAAAACTAGTTTTGTATAATTTCTTTTCTATGTATATCTTAAGCAACTCGAGATTGAATACAATAACCTGAACTTTGTCCCAGACTAGTAGCTTGAATAACTCTTCATTTATTATTCTATTGAGAAGCAAACCTGATTCAATTGCTTCCCCCTTACGGATTCGATACTCCTTTGTTATACATCATGTTGTCTTCTGTATTTCTGTAAATGTTTATTTATAAATATGCTTATTTTTTGTCAAGTGCATGTATTGAAAATACGCATGATTTTTGCGGTAAGGCTTCGTCTTTGGGATATTAAGTTTAGAGATATGTTTCTATTAGCTATAATGACGCTAGACAATCCAAAATAGATATATAATCTACCTACCTATCTTGGATCATGCCTTTTTGCTCAAAATTTTTACTGGATTGCTGAAAATCCGTGCTCAACTTCCTTTTTATTTTTACCGTTTGTACAATGTCAATGTGACCGAAATAAGCTGGTTGTTTGATACAAATGCTCAATTGTATGCATAATAAGATGGTTTCTCTTCAGCTACATACATAATCTCGCATAAGGTCGATGAATATTTCTGATATACATGATCTATAGTGTGATAATCATCAGCATATCTAGATCAAGAAAAGAGAAATGGAAGAGAACAAGAGGACAATAGTATTTTCTGTAAGGTTCTTACTACCTCTCCCTTTTCTCCTTATGCCTCGCTTTTTACGGAATCTGAAAACGAGCAAAGTAGAGAGGTCAGGGGCATATCCAGCTCTTTATTGATACGTAAAAGCATACCAAGTATTGGTATTGTATTACAAATTTTTTCTGAAATCAATTTCTTCGTTTCTTGTCTTTCTACTATAATATATACTAAACAGCATATATAACGTTCTGCATTAATACTAGACATATAATATACATGAATCATAATGCATCCAAGGCATCAATTTCTGTAAGCTGTTAATCACTGATTATGCAGGAGAAGGAAAGGAAAAGTCTAGCATCAAACTAGTTACTCAACTATGCAGCTTTTAAAAATAGCTCTTTATAAACTTAATTATGTAGTAATGAGCACAATTATGAAATGTAATTTATTGGTGTCCGTAGATCATTTATTAGCACACGCAACAACAACAATAAGAAGCTTTACTAAAAGGAAGAATTTACCAAAAATGAGCAAAGAGAAAGTGGTTGATGACATAGTGAGCACATGAAAGACTGCTTTATTCCAAGATTATTCAGTTGCTCTTACTGATAGCTCTCTTATCTAATCTGAATACACACACAAAGTAGGAAGGTAGAGTGATCTCTTCTCTGTGTCTACAACAAGTAAAAGCGTACCATGTGTTCATATTCCCATTATCTGATTCGGTCGCGTATGTGATTCAAAATCAATATCATTGGTAAAGCCTTTGTTGATTAACCGAAGCAGCTCAATGAATTCACCGCCTGTCATACAGGCAAAATCAAAGCGCGATTCTTTTTTGTAACCGTAGAGTTAAATCAAATACTTTCATACAGCAGCTATTTTGCTGTAAGACATTTGATCTCTCTTTGACTGAGCGCTTATAAATATCATCAAAAGAGAGAGTAGGAAAGAGAGTTGTATGTGTCATGGCTACAAGCAGCAAATTTCCCAATTTCAATTTAAACTCTAAATAAACCGATTCAGGTATCTCCGAACATTACAAATCCAGAAAAATCCAACTCCACTATAAGAAAATAAACAAATCAATGTGCAGCAGACTTATAATGAACTTTTGCTATATATGGCGATTTGTTTGGACATTGAATTGGAAGAGAGAGATATAAACAGAAATTTCATTTTAATTCATTAGCTTGACAGACTTTTTTTGTCATGATGTACCTTGATTAGGCCTTGAGGTTTATCGGAGGTAGTACATGTATAAAATAGTTCACCCCACAACTATTATGCAATTTTCTTATTTTATTTTACAACCAGTTACGAAAAAAAAGCTTCTTGCTTACTGACCTATTCCTTGTTCTCTTCTTGACATTCTTTTTCTAATCAAACCAATACACATCTTTCCTTTCGTTCAACTTTCGTTCCATAATGAAAAGTGTGAGTAACGGACTTTGAACCATGTCGAGCCATGGATATAATTCTATTTGAATGTGCAAGAAGGCTTTTTTTTTTTTTCGTGAATCACCATGTATGTGGTGTAATGATGGGAAAAAATAACTGTAACTAAACTAGTCACTTACACGCTCTTTTAAAAGTTTATTTTTTATACAACGCAAACATATGGTTACTTGATCCATTATTGTTTACCTAGTGACTAAATTGTTAATTCCATCATATGTTTCAAGCGAATAGTAATAATCCCTCAAAAGGACTCTCTTTTTTTTCTTCTTCTTGTTCTTTGTTTATAGCGGCGACATTAATGAATAGAAAAACGTGGTCGCGGACTTTGCTCAGGGAAAAATAAGATAAAAAATAGAGAGAAAGAGTCCTAAACGAAAATACGATGTGGAGGGTCAATCTTTATTTACACGTACATCCGCATATACATTGACATACATTATGGAGTAAGGATGATCTTTTTCTATTGTTTATCTTTTACTTATAACTATTTATTTCGTAAATAATAAATAGAAAACCTGGAAATAGGATTCCCACTACTGCCTGTCTTTTTTTTCTCGAGCAAAAAGTGGCCTGTATAGCCTAAAGAGCTTATCATTCTCAGAGTCGCGTGCGAAATCAATCATATACTGTTTATAAAGATGCTATCTATGTGCAGACGATACATATTTCCAAAACTTCTTTTTTTTCTCTTTGACCGTAAAAGTTGAGGTCTCCTTGAATTTAGTCAATTACAATTCATGATAATGTAATTATGAAGTTAAATAAATTATAAACTTCTGACTATTTCGCTTCTTTACGTAAAAATACTATCAGAGCCGAGAGGACCGTCCGATCGACCGACCCGAGTCTTCTACCGAATAGACATGTCTTTCTACGTCAAAAAAGTGGTTTAGAAAACAGACCATTTACGGGGAGTCGAGGGTAAGGGAGCAGAAGGGGAGGGGACAAGATATGGTGGCAAGCTTAATAGGAGTTGTGCGGATTAGGCAATAAGGGGGCAGTGTAAAGAATGTCTATAGTCAATCAAGGGATCTATTCTTTCATTGTTGATACACTACCAAAATAAAATCATCATCAAATCAAATCAACCTTTTACTAAATGGTAAATGCTTCACGAGTCACTTTTTTAGTAGACGTGGCACATGTTTAAATCAAATTCAGATAAAAGAGGTGAGAAAGTTAAAAAAAAAAGAAAGGTACCGGATCGACGTCAAATCAAATCACAGTTTCATTTCAATTTTGTCTCGGTATACTACTACATGACGTAGTCTAATATAGATGTAGATGTACATCTTAAAGGAAGCGGGAAGGACGACTTACAGAGCGGGCAAAAGCGGGGAGAGCAGAAAATAATTAAGAGAAGCAGAGAGCGACAAGAGAGAGAGAGAGAGTGACAAGAAGCAAACCCTTTGTGTGAGTGTGTGATGAGACAAAAAGTATATAAATGGTTTATCATTGGTACATTTGTATCGCCGACCTTAATACTAAATACACCATGTAGCAATGTTATTGTAAAGTACCATTCAGGTCCAAAGTTTTTTTTTTGAGGGAGTCTATACAATTTGGGAAAGTTACATTACTTTTTTCTTTTGGTAGCCCCTGCCCGTGCTGAGTTGTTGTTTTATATTTTGTGCAATGGATCTGATCTTTTTTATAAATACTTGATGGTTTGATTTGATTTTTCTTTTTCTTTTTTTTTTCTTTTTCGTTTCTGTTTGACCAACACACCAATACATTCATTCTCTCTTTTTATCTTTTATTTTTTATCTTTTTTTTTCACCTTTGAAATAGATATATAACAAAAAAGAGTCAATTCTCTCTTTTTTAGAAAAAAGATTTATTATACATCACACACTCTCTTATATAAACCATGACTGAGAAAACCGAAACAGTCGTCGAAGAGGTCATTTCTGATCAACCTGTTGCTCACAAAGCCAACATTTCCGGCAACGTTACCTCTTTGACCGTCGAAGAACTCTACGACAAAGAAAAGTTTGATTTATCCACTATGGAGCCTGGAGACATCTTTGAACTCTTGCAGTACGTATCTCCTTTCTCTGTTCTCCTTATTTCATAATCAAATAATTCTTAATTTTCCTTCCCCTCCTCTCCCCTCTCTTTTCTCCCCCTCTTTCTCCTTTCTCAAATTCGCGAAGAAAAAAATTTTTCTTTTGATTTGATCTGCGAGAATTTCGAAAATTTTTTTTCGGGGATCAAGCAGATGTAGTAGCCGTAGTAGTTTATTTCTTGTTATTTTTAGAAATGATTGTATTATATAATTTGCTAACCTCACATTTGAACCCTGTAGAACTTCAACTGAAGGTTTGACTACCGAAGAAGCTGCCCGCCGTATTGAAAAGTTTGGTCATAACAAGCTCGAAAGCAAGGAAGTTAACCCTATCCTTCAATTCTTGGGTTTTATGTGGAACCCTCTTTCTTGGGTTATGGAAGCTGCTGCTATTGTTTCTATTGCTCTTTCTAACGGTGGTGGTCAACCCCCAGACTACCCCGATTTCATTGGTATCGTCCTCTTGTTGCTTGCCAATGCTACTATTGGTTTCTTGGAAGAACGTCAAGCTGGTAATGCTGTCAAGGCTTTGATGGCCTCTCTTGCCCCTGAATGTAAGGTTAAGCGTAGTGGTGAATGGAAGACTTTGGAAGCTGCTGAACTTGTTCCTGGTGATGTTATCAGTATCAAGCTCGGTGATGTTGTTCCTGCTGATGGTCGTCTTATTGCTGCTCACGGTCAAGTCTCTATCGATCAAGCTGCTCTTACTGGTGAATCTTTGCCTGTTGGTAAGGAAGCTGGTGATGAAGTCTTCTCTGGTTCTACTGTCAAGCAAGGTGAAGCCGAAGCTATCGTTATCGGTACTGGTACCAACACCTTCTTCGGCCGTGCCGCTAAGCTCGTCGGTGATGCTTCTGACGATGTTGGTCACTTGCAAACCATTTTGGCCAAGATCGGTAACTTCTGTCTCTGTACCATTACCCTCTTTGTTGTTATTGAAATTCTCGTCATGTATCCCAAGTTCCACTATGCCTACAGAACCGGTATTGATAACATCCTTGTCTTGCTCATTGGTGGTATTCCCATTGCCATGCCTACTGTCCTTTCTGTCACTCTTGCTATTGGTGCTAAGCAACTTGCTGAACACAAGGCTATTGTTACCCGTATCACTGCTATTGAAGAAATGGCCGCTGTTACTATCTTGTGTTCTGATAAGACCGGTACCTTGACCCTGAACAAGCTTATCGTTGATAAGCCTACCATCAAAACTTATGCCGAACAAAACGGTGATGAAATTATCCAATTGTCTGCATATGCTTCTCGTACTGAAAACCAAGATGCTATCGATTTCTGTATTGTCAACTCTTTGCCTGATCCCAAGCTTGCTCGTGACGGTATTGACGAATTAGAATTCAAGCCTTTCAACCCTGTTGTCAAGCGTACTGAAATCACTTACAAGCGTAAGTCTGATGGTGCTGTTCTCCGTGTTACTAAGGGTATGTCCCACACCATTTTGGATCTCTGTACTCGTGACAAAACTGAAGAACAAATCAAGGCTCTTAATGATGATGTCGATGAATTCGCTCGTCGTGGTCTTCGTGCTCTTGCTGTTGCTATTGATGAAGTTCCCTCTGGTGGTATCGAAGATGAAGGTTTAGGCTTCCGTCTTATTGGTCTCTTGCCTATCTACGATCCTCCTAGATCTGATACTAAGGAAACTATTGACCGTGCTATTGCTCTTGGTGTCTCTGTTAAGATGATTACTGGTGATCAACTTGCTATTGGTAAGGAAACTGGTCGTCGTCTCGGTATGGGTGATAACATGTTCTTGTCCAAGACTTTGAAAGATGGTCCTCCCGCTGGTTCTGGTTACTCTGATGTTGATGAAATGGTCTTGCACTGTGATGGTTTCGCCGGTGTCTACCCTGAACACAAGTATGAAATTGTTGAGCGTCTTCAAGCAATGGGTCATATGACTGCCATGACTGGTGATGGTGTTAACGATGCTCCTGCTCTTTCCAAGGCTAACGTCGGTATTGCCGTCGCTGATGCCACTGATGCTGCTCGTTCTGCTGCCGATATCGTCTTGACTGAACCCGGTCTCTCTGTCATTATTGAAGCCATCATTGGTTCTCGTCAAATTTTCCAACGTATGCGTAATTACTCCATCTATACCTGTTCAGTTACCATTCGTGTTGTTGTCGGCTTCGCTATCCTCTGTTTCGCTTTCCAATACAACTTCCCTCCTTTCATGGTCTTGATTCTTGCTATTCTTAACGATGGTACTATCATGACTATCTCTACTGATCGTGTCAAGCCCTCTCCTTACCCTGATGCCTGGAACTTGAAAGAAATTTTCTCTTATGCTATCGTTTATGGTCTTTACCTTACTCTTTCCACTGTTGTCTTCTTTGCTGTCATCATCAAGACTGACTTCTTTGAATCCCACTTCAGTCTTCCTCACATCTTCAACGAAGATGGTGTTGAAGGAAAGTATGCCAACTCTGGTATTTACCACTCTGTTATCTATCTCCAAGTTTCTACTATCTCTCAAGCTTTGATTTTCATTACTCGTTCTCGTGGTTTCTTCTTCTCTGAACGTCCTTCCATCATGTTGATGTGTGCATTCATCGTTGCTCAATTGGTTGCTACTTTCATTGCTGTCTACGCTAACTGGGGCTTCACTCACATTCAACCTTGTGGTTGGAACTGGGCCGGTATTGTCTGGATTTGGAACATCATTTGGTTCTTGCCTATGGATTTCATCAAGTTCGCCATGCGTTACGCTTTCGAACCCAAGTCCAACAACCCCAAGGATGTCAAGGCCAACGCTTCTCGTCGTGCTTCTGCTATCTCCGCCACTTCTTCTGCTCGTTACTACGCTAACCGCACTAAGTCCCTCAGATCTATGGAACGTCCTCAAAACTTTGCCCAAAAACTCATAGGTAAGAGTGGAAAGACCATGGATGCCAAAGAAATGCGTCGCTTCTCCTCTGTCCAAACCTCTCAAGCTGCTCAAGTTTTGAACAAGCAATAATTTTAATATAGATAGTTTGATTCCTTTTCTTTACATAAATATACATACAAGTTTGTAAATCTAATCAGTGCTTTTTTTTTAATAATTGAATTCTTTGAAAAAATATTAAATGAAAAATCTTTTCTTTGACATCAACATGGCTCCTTTAATACCATAAGAAAGTGTTAGGAACTCTACGTATGTTATAGTTCACTTGTAAGATAAACCCCCTAAAAATATTTACTAAAGCATGTTACGCTAACATATATTCTCTCATTCTACATAATTACTCGTTATTAAACACACCCGAAATCATCTGGATATATTCCACGCATTCATGCTCTGTACATCGAGCGGCACAAGTCATTTAGTATTTGATATCTACTATAAAAGGCCTCTTTTCTATAATTCACAATGCGCAATGAAGTTTGAATGCAGATTTGAAGGTGATGCTTAAATAAAGTCGACTTTCTCATCTTAGTAGACTCGCTTTCTTTTCTTTGGAAGTATTTAGACGTGGTCTCATCTCATTCCGATTGGATCAGACCTACATAGTCATTCTAAAAATTCTTGATCGATTTTTTTTATCTTTACGGACCTCTCGAGATCCTCCATGGGTGAATAAATGAATTTCACCTAGAAGCCAAACCAATGGTACTATTTGATTCCTAGACTTGAAAGAACATGTTTCAAATAAAAAAGAGATTACTTTAGTAGTCTGGTTGTCGAGTAATGAGACATCAAAGAATGGTGCATTTAAACCCTGTTTAGACCATTTTTGTTCTATATTTCATATAACACCTGTTAACAATGGTGTTTTAAAATATACTATATGCTACCTAGAGTGTTGGAAAACATATAAAAGTAAAAGTTGGGCCAATTTATAATGTAAATGTGGGGTAAATGATAGGACATGCACAATGGCTGCTTGACGGGGTTTTAAAAGAAGGCAACCTCAATTCTTCTTTCCGCTACATCAAAAATCAAGCTTTAAATACGCGCGGCAAATAAAATCATTTTTTTTTTAAAAAAAATCAAGCTTTTGCGGAGAACTGCTTGAAGACCCAGTTATTGGGCTTTGGCGTAGTAATAAAAGGTGTAGACCTCTACTTTATGAGTCTATTGATATAAACAAAGTACCAATTTTGCTGATAAATTATTGAACAAAGAAGCAAATATGTTCACGAGGTTTTTTCGCCTATGTCTCATCATTTGCATACCACACTTAGCAATCAAACACTTTTATCAAAAACTAGAGCATTTGGCGGCCATTTTGAGTATTTATGATTGTCAATATCTCTATTTTTTGTCTTGTAACGTTAAATAAAGTTCAGTATTTGTCAAAATGAGTTTTTTTCATAAGTACCCTTTGGTCAAACGGCGTTTTTGACCATTTTTCACAAGTCGCTTTTTTTGGTCCAAATCAACTCTAAATGCACAATAGATGTTAGTGACCAATGCTGTAAGTATTTGGAGCACACAAATGCTCTAGGTTATACTTTAAACCATCATTGTATGTCCTAGGAAAAGAAGAATCCCTATACCTAAATCGAGCACAATGTGCTCAATGTCAAGGTATAGCTTTTGCTAAAAAGGCAATCATAAGTTGCTGCATCGAAAGTAGTCTAGAAAATTAGTGTTCGTTCATATATCGATCGCATAAGTTATTCATTGAAGTAAATTCATTGCGTTTTGATTTCTCTAGGCGGTGACTGTACTTTGCTGGCTTTTTTTCTTTCAGTGTATCTTCTTGTAGAACAAGCAATATTATGAATAAATTAAACAGTCATCTACATATCTTTTCTACTTTGTCCAAATGCTATCATCGATTTATTTTGAATGTTCTCTCCTTTCTCTATAAGTGTTTACGAATGTCAGTGAAGGTGTCGACCTCTAGTTATTGAAAAGCAAAAAGTCGTTTTAGTTGGCAGAAATGCCTATGTACGATATAACTATGTACTATATTGACTGAATAGTGTAATGTCTCGACGTTTACACAAGGAAATGAGGAAAAGACAATGTCTTTTCTTTAGGACTAGTGATCTTTTAAAGAATGTAACACATACACTCGGCAGTGCAATAATGAACAGAATACAAACCCTGATTTGTTATTCAATGTTGCGCAATACAAACAACCGTGAGAGAAACCAATTTATGTGCTGTATCACAGGTCTTTTTTATTTTTTCATGTCAACATGAGCAAGTTTAAAGGGGTATTATTGTACATATAAGAAAAGAATAAACATATCAAGAAATAATTATACTGTTTTCACTGCTACCTTCGTTATGAATAATAGAACGAAGAATATCACATCGTCTCTCCAACATAGTCAAGAAGCCTTCCATTTGCTGAATTGACATACGAGCAATGAGAGACTTGAATCTTGTATCGTCTTGTTGGCCAGCATTTTCTTCCCTTTGTGGGTGAGCAGTAGGAGGCACTGTTTCAGAATTGGGCATCACAATGGAAGGAAACACTTGTTGTTGCTGTTGTTGAAATAAACATCGCATTTTGCGCGACTCATCTTCTTGCTCGTCTTCTTCAATTAGAATAGCATCAGTAGAGTTTCTTTTTTGACCAACCATAGACAGATTAGTAAACAACCGACAAGTGTTACAAACGATTTCACCAGCATCGTTTGTAGCAGCTACTTGATAGCAGCGTTGACAACGAGCACTTTGTTCTTCATTTTGTTCTTGATATTGACTTGATGCAATTTCATTTTGTTGAGGAGAAGAAGGAGCTGTGTTAAGTGTAGCTGCAGCAGCGACACAAGCAGCAGTGATGTTGATAGCCTGTTTGGTTTGATTGGACTGATGTTTCTGACGAATATGAAGAGGTCGATGTGTATTGTATTGTTTGTAATACAGTCCACAGGCATTGCAAAGAGAATGAGCACGGTCTGGAGTACGACGCCATAAGGGAGTTTTGGTAACATGACAGTTATAGCACTCCAACTGACGTGGGGGACGGTTTGGTTTGTAAGTCTTGTTCTTTTTTGATAACTCAGACTTGTCTTCTTGTTCCTTTTCTTCTTCTTTTTGAGATATGTTTTCTTCTTCAAATTGAACAAATTGGTCTAAACCACTTGAGGACTGAAAATGTTCAGAAGAGGACAAATGCTGCAAGAATTGGGGATCCAATAGATGGGCCATATCGTCTTGGTTGGAATCAGCGGACAATGTAGGCGAAGGGAAATTACTAAAACCTGGACCAGCAGAAGCAGGAGATGGTTGAAGTTGCTGTAAAAGATCAGAGAATGCATTCTTGTCAAACAAATCAGCCTGGCCGTCATTATTGTCACCCAAGTATTGTAGCATGAAATCAGTGTCCTTCATTGGAAGAGAGAATAAGAAGGGTGTTTACAAGAAATGAGAGCCAACAAAAAAGATCTCGTCTTTTTCCTAAGAAAAAGAATACTTAAATAGCGAGTGTCTAATCAAAACAGTAAGATTAAAAAGTAAAAAGTAAAAAAAAAAGAAAAAACAGTCCTTGTTTGATTTATATACTTTTCCAAAAAATGCCAAGGTGACCTCACATACATGACACATGCCTCTTTGTATAGGATAGTATATATATTCAAACTCCTAAATCTCTTCTCATTTTTAGACAGATCTGTAGCAAACACAAGCTACTCAAGGTATGGGTTGTTTATACTCATTTTGTCGCTATTGTCATGCACTCTAAGTGTGGAATTGTTACTATTTGAATTGATAGTCATTGTATTCAATGTACAGTCTAGTCTCTCATGATATTCATACCAGTTTTCGTCTTGTACTACCTATGTTTCTCAAATACTAAAAATTCCCCTGACATCCATATTTATACTTTGGAATATCAATTGACAGATACTCATAATCATAACCTTGTCCTTTCTCCAGTAAGCAGATGCTAATAGGTGTTCTTATGTATGCATAAAGTAGTTTGTGCTCTTTTTTATATCTTTCTTGATCCATATGTATCATGTATATATCGAAAGAAGGTAGTCACCGAGGGATGACTCAATTTTGGGTAACAAAGAATCGCTAATTAAAAGAGGCAGGGACGAGAAAAAACAATAAATTTTTTTACACTGGAAGCATAAAGGGATTGTACACAACCCAATCATCTTGCTTATTGTAATCAGTGAATTTTATCTCTCTTATATCCGAACAGCTCTTTAACGTGATTGGTAACTGATTAACTTTTCTTTATATAGCGAATATATCTAGAACCTAAAAAAAATAAAAAGAAAGAAGAGGCTATTGTGTTTATAAATACATCAATTATGGCTTTATTGCTGACATAGCCTTCTATATCAAAAGTGTTTTGTCTGTCAGTAGAGAGGTATAGCAAAATAACAAAGAAGAACCACAAAACAAGAAGGAATATCGCGGCAGCGGTCTTTTAACCTTATTTTATAGAATACAAAGTAAACAGAATAAATAATAAATATATAGGTTACTAATGATGGCATTTAATTTTTTTTTGTGTTAAATAGCCTATTTTTTTGTTAAATGGTCTGTTTTTTTTCGTCAACTGATGACAAGCATATCTCATGTATAGAATCCCCGCTTATGGTCCATGCTAACTCATTCACAATGATCAATGCGTAATAGCTTGGGATGAATTCATTGGGAGGTGAACGAGTCATAAAGAGTACTGTCCGACACATGACCATGTATGAGTACAATAGTAATAGTAATTGTCCGGATCGGATCAGAATGTTGCGCCATGCACCATGTATTTTCATAGGCGTACACATACGCCTTACTATTAGCTAACAAACATGTATATGATAAAGAAAGTATTTATTATTTGTTTAGTCTAAATAAATAGAATGTAAATAGGTCTAAATTAAATGTATCTATTGAGCCTTAAGAGCAGCTTGGGCACCATTGTAGGAGTCCATGACATGAGCATAACTAGGCAAACGCTTAGCAAACAAGGCTGCCATACCTTCAATGTCTCTGCGCCAGTCACGACCCAATTCACAAGCAACACCGAACCAGTTCATGAGTTGAACGCCAGCTTGTTGCATTCTCAACCAAGAAGCATCGCGCACAGCTTCAGAGAAGGTACCAGAGGCATCAGTAACAACAAAGACTTCATAACCAGCTTTTCTAGCAGAAAGAGCAACAAAGGTCACACAAACATCAGTAACAATACCAGAGACGATCAATTGCTTCTTGCCAGTCTTCTTGATGGCCTTGACAAAATCTTCATCATCCCAAGCATTGATTTGACCAGGACGAGCAATGTAAGGAGCGTTGGGGAACAAAGCCTTAATTGCAGGAAGCATAGGGCCATTAGGGCCATCTTCACGAGAAGTAGTGAGAATAGTGGTAGCATTAAAGTATTTAGCAGTTTCAGCAAGACCCATAACATTGTTGAGGTAAGTGTCAGGATTGTAGTCTTGAACCAAGTTGAAAAGACCAGTTTGGTGATCAACAAACAAGAAGACACTATCACTCAAATCAAGACGGTTGTAGAGATCAGCAGAGACAGAAGAGATCAAGGCAGCAGCGCCAATGAAAGCAGCAGTAAGAGAGAAACGCATATTGATTTAATACAGATGGCAATGAAGATGGTAAGAATTGACAAAATGACAGTGTATTTATATGCTTACTGAAATTACTCGATTTGGTAATGTTTGTATTCTCTCCTAAGCATTTGTCAGGATTTATAATCGATTGCAGTTACACCTTATCTTTTTGTTGTTTATGCATAGATGACTAATGATTCTTTCTGTTCGTTTGTATCAAGGTGCAATACACATTAGAGAAAAAAAAAGAAAAAGGAAGAGAGAGCAAAGTTGCATGGTCTGCGTTTCAGCTCTGAAATCATGCAAAAGAATAGGGATTGCTTGAATTATTGGGATCAAATCCAAAGAAAGCTATAGCGAGTGGAGAAAAGTCATTTCTTCTCCCTCCCAGATCAGGTCCACATTGTTTTTTTGGTTACATATCTTTTTGACTTATGTTTGGTATCACCAAGAATGATATGTAGTAGCTTACAAAGCATAGCAAACTCAGAAGACATAATACTCACTAGTTGTACAGGCAAGCCTTGTAAACCATTAGTGAGAGAAAAAGAAAGATAATGCAAAATGAATACAAGACGAACATATACCGTTTATAAGAATGATAACTACAAACGCTCCATAAACCATTACAGATCATTATTAATTTAACTTGCTTATATGCAGTAAAGGCATGTATATGTCACACATGGCGTCACTTGGAACAACGGGAAATTCCCGGTTAGACTTTCTTTTTCAAAGTTTATTGTACGACAATGCAATCAAAAGGAGAATCTTTTACAGGTTTTGTTTGTCTATGTTTGTATATTATAAATACAACATGAATTATAAATACAACATGAATCATAAGTACAACAGGCGCATAGATGATCAAGGGTTTACGCACCAAAGAATTACGAAAAACAAGCCATTGATCAGTGAAAAAAGAGAACACTTAAAACGCTAAAGAACAGACACACAAAGTATTTATCGGTGTATTAAGAACAGCGGCCTTGCTAACTTTACAAAATCCTATTTGAAAAATCATTAATAATTTTTATAAAGAAAAGCAATCCAGCTGTGATTATATTCGCTTTGTCTTTAAGGGGACCTTTATCAAATAAAGCCTCCATTCCTATCAATACATTGAAGCTTTTAATATAATGGAAGATAACTGTATTAGGTTTATAGGAATATATTAACAAAAAGCTGCATTGTAGCTATATACCTGAAGTGAATGCATAAATGTTTATTTCCATAAAGGACGATAAAGAAAACGCTCGAATCACATTAAAACAGTTTAAATGACAGGAATAGAATAAAACGATCCTAAATAGTTTCAAACTGCTTTGAAACTTACAAAAAGCGTATCTGTTTCCAAGAAGCTCTGCTACATAAAGCTTTTACCATGTTGAATATTGGATTTAATCCAATTGATCAAACCATAAATACTACATCATACTTTAATAAGCCTAAAACATTCCTCGTTTAAAACAATTGATAACATAAATTTATTTTTAAATGTAAATCATCAGCTTAAATGTCGTATCTCAAGCAAGCATTTAATATATGCAAACATCAACAAAACTACAACTTGTTTCGACAACATTTTTCTCTATAAGAGAAAAATCAACTTATAACAACATACAAGAAATTATCCTGAATTTCTCTCGGTAGTTACAGCAACTACGTATTAAAGATCGATAACTTATCATTTTGCCGCGCTAAAAAAAAACTCTCAAATGATGATATATAAACATAAGTCATCCACTTTTCACCCTTCACCTTTCTGCTTCTTTCGCTGTTCATAACTAAAATGGTTGTAAATACTTCGAATATTACAACAATTCCAATCCTTAACGTGCCTGATACGATTCATGTCGGTTACAACCTTATGGATCATATCGCGAACGATATCACTAAAGTCATTAGTAATGTGTCAAACTATATTGTAATCACAGACAATCATTTAGCTCCTCTTTATCTGCAGAAATTGCTTAATACACTCCAATCACGCCTATCGCCTCATCAAAGGCTCTTATCGAGAGTCTTGCCTTTTGGAGAACAGTCCAAGTCTCGCCAAGCAAAAGCAGATATTGAAGACTTTTTACTTGATGCTTCTTGCACGAGAGACTCATGCTTTATTGCTTTAGGTGGCGGGGTCATAGGTGACCTTGTGGGTTATGTTGCTTCTACGTTTATGCGAGGTGTTCCTTTTGTACAAATACCTACTACTTTGTTAGCTATGGTTGATTCAAGCGTGGGTGGGAAAACGGCCATTGATACGCCTCATGGAAAGAACTTGATCGGTACTTTTTGGCAGCCGAAACGTATTTACTTGGATTTGGCTGTGCTTGGAACGCTTCCCAAAAGAGAATTGGCAAATGGCATGGCAGAAGTGATCAAAGTAAGTATATACGGACTATACGACATGATAGGTATTCATTATTATATATAGACTGCAGCTATCTCAAGTGAATCAGAATTCGTTAAGTTAGAAACAGGAAAAAACAAAATTGAAAAAGCCATTGCAAGTTTAGACAATCCGAACGATTTTTCACAAGAAAAAGGTATTTTGAATATGAAATGTAGCCTTCAGTCATTTATTATATATATCTAGAGTCTGATAGAGAATTTTTGGCGAGCGTTGTCTGCGCTTCAGCTCGTTTTAAGGCCAATGTAGTAACTCAAGATGAAAGAGAAGGTGGTTTACGAGGTCTTTTGAACTTTGGTCATTCCATTGGTCATGCATATGAAGCTATTCTAGCTCCCATATGGTTACATGGTGAATGCGTTTCTTTAGGTCTGATTCATGAAGCCGAGCTGTCAACTAGTTTAGGTCATTGTTCTTATACCGTAGTTGAACGCCTCAAGAATTGTTTGAGCTTGTATGGCTTACCTACCTCGTTTGACAATGAATGTAAAAAGAAACTTTGTTTTTCTGACGTTATGAATGCCATGAAAGTAGACAAAAAGAACAAGGGTTCTCAAAAGAGAATTGTATTGCTTGCTGACATTGGAAAGACAGTCGAACAAAAGGCTTCAGATGTTCCTGATACTGCAATTGAAGCTATTTTGGCCAAGTATGTATCGTTCAAGCAAACCACAGCTGACGGTTGTCAAGTCGGGGAAGACAAGCTCCATGCCTCATTCCAGTTTGTTGCCACTTTTGAGCATCTCAAGCCATTTATTGCTGAATTATCCAAAGTGTTAATCGAAAGATTTAATGTGAAGATAACCACAAGTAATGAAACAGGCCATACGATGTGTGTCACTAGAATGCCTACAGCCAGTCAATACAGTATCCATTTCACCGACAAAGCTGGTACTTCCTCAGGTGATTCTGACTCCTACTGGTTTGAATATGTCGTTCGTTCCACACAGCAAACGCTCTATGAGGATACCATCAATTACTTGCAAAAAATTGCTGGACAATATCAAAACCATATCTATGCGACCAGCAAGACTCAAAGTACATTTGTTACTCTACCTATATCAGATTATAGTTCCATTCTCCCTAGCATCTTACATCAATGGACAGAGCATACTGATGCTATTGAATTCAGGGTAGACCATCTAGTGCCTCTTGATAACAATTGGATCAAGACAACAGGTATGCAACTCATGATGCTTCGTCAAACAACACAGTTGCCTATTATCTATACTGTACGCACTCAACCTCAAGCAGGCAAGTTTGATCCTTCTTTGTTAGACCTCTATCTTGAGCTCATTCAATGGGGTCATCGCTGGGGCTGTGAATATGTTGATGTCGAATTGACAACACCTTCTTTGAGCCAACTAGAGGCTGTGATGAAAATGAATCAAAACTATCCAGGGACAAGACTCATCGCTTCCTTTCACGATCCAGATCATCAGTATCCTTGGTCTGGCCCATACATGAAGTCCATGTACGGTATGGCTTTGAGTCTCTTTGAACGTTATAAGCATCAAGGCGTCATTAAACTTGTTGGATTTGCCCAAACATTTTATGACAACATAGAACTTGAAGTGTTCCGCCATCATATTGATCCTGATCAAGATAAAAGAATCATCCTGATTAATATGGGTCCTAATGGCAAATTTTCAAGAGTAGCTAACTATTTCCTTAGTCCTGCTACTCATCCTGCTTTACCTACGGTTGCTGCACCAGGTCAATTATCAGTGGCTGAATTATCTCTTGTTCGAAAGCAACTGGCTATGAATTTATTTTAAAAAGAAAAGGGAATAAAAAAAATATACAAGTTAGTGTTATTCAAGGTTATGTAGTGTTCTTCCGACAAGATAGTTGTCTTCTCGAATGTTCTGAGCAAGTCTTGCACTAACTCTAGATACAGTTCTAGTTAGATAATAACCTCCAAAGCCTACTAGAGCAATGGGATAGGCAATCTGTACAAGTTTAATACGCAATTCTGGATTGATACGAGCTAGATGTGCACATATTAGTTTAGAAAGAGACATAGTAGAAACACATACCAATAATCTTCATATTGATATAAGCCGTTATAAAAGGAAAACCAACAGCAACAGCAGTGAAAAGCAAGAATGGACCGATCATTCTTACAAGGCACAAACGGATATTCATGTTATGAATGCCACCACGAAAGATCTGCATCAATTAAGTGTAAGAAAGACTATTCCTTTTGAAATTGTTTCAACTTACATCGTCTACAAATTGTCGTCGATTAGCATTAGGAATGTTCAATACAATTCCGCAAAGAAGAGTCATTAAGGCGAACCCATTTGACCATATAGATAAAACTTCAATTGAATAATCATCTTGTGATATTTGCTTCAAAGGAAGCACAAAGTAAAGTTCGATTAAAACACCGAGTGCATTGGGCAAAATGATGCCAAAAGATACGACAAAAAAGAGCCATCTAAATATCTATAAACCTGTTGGTCGAATGGTCATTTTTTTTGTTCCTTACCCAGGAAGACCATTGCTTTGCATGATGCCAAAAAGTAGTCAAAGTAGTTTGCCAAGTCAATTGATACATGATATCCTTGATTGTCGATTGCAATTGATGGCAAATAACACCCACGAAAAGGAAAACAGATCCACCCAGAAGGAAAGAATAAATATCATGCACTATAATCTCATTGCCAAGGATAGATCCAAACAAAGCACGTCCCAGTAAGGTAGGACCTACAATCATTATACAGCAAAAAATGCTGATAGAAAGCCATGTGAGGCCCATAAAAGCAAATATCCTTTGTTTGAAATGAGGAGGGCTATAGACAATCATCGTATTTGCTTCTTCACCACCAGGAGCACTTGCGGCAGGATGACCTAGGTGTCTCTCTGTTTCATCTAAAGGCAACAAGGTGATAGGATCAACAGGAACAAGCATGCGGCGGCGTTCAATGATAGGTACACTGTCATGACGAGGCACGCGTAAGAGTCGACCTTCCCATATATAAGAAACATCATTGGATATTATGTTATCAATCTCGCCATCAGGAGGGTAACACGCAGGCTTTGTATGCTTTAGCCAGGCAATCCAGTTGTGATAAACCAATGCGCCTTCTTCATCTGCTCTTCGTCTACCGAACATAAATGATGAAAGACGGAGTTGATGGCAAATAAGCTTGATCCATTTTACAAAGAGCTGTTTAAGAACTTGCTTTGGCTCAAAGTACTTTACAATAGCAGGAATACCTGTCTGTAACACAATAATATCAAGAGGTACTACGGATATAGGGTTTCTATGACATGTCAATACATGTGTCAAAACATAATAATTCACTTACGAAAAGTTCCATCGGAGAGGCAAGACGGCCTGTCCTGTCATCCATTTGAGTGCCTGTAATACACCACCTACACCTACAAGAATTACTGCCAAATAGATTAAAGCACTAGCGCCTATCTTTCTAAGCTGAAAGAGAACAGGACGTTCAATGATTTCGCGAATAGGATGGAATTGAGGATTGTTGGGGTCGCGAATGAACCACATCACACCTGGTCTTAAAACTTCACGGCAAATAGTAGCCAATACGGCAAAAATAAACATGAATCCAGTACCAAGGAACCAATGTACAAAGATAGACGAGACTGGATGGGATAACATAAACTCCCAATGTATTGCAACGGCAGTGGATTCAAACAAAGGTAACGTCGAAAAATCCAGCAAGTAGCCACAGACGATAGGAAACAAGACAAGTTCAATAGTAATAAACATACCTACTTTGAATATAATACCTTGATGGCGAATTGCTTCTTGTGCTGTACGACCTAATGCTGCTGTAGCCACTCTATGTTGTGCTGAGCGAGTTAAATACCAACAACTAACAATAGTGACAATAATATAGCCAACAGCAATACAGGCGAATCTATCAACAGCAGTCTGACGAATAGCCAAGGCTTGGTAGCGACGTAAAGCGGATTCCACCATGGGCTCTGTTTCGTTAATAAATTTAACAAAAGCATCCATAAATGAAGGCTGCATATTTTGTGTAATGGGCATAGAAGTATTGGATGTTGGTGCTGCAACAAGGTCAAATAATGAACCTAATGATGTAGAGACATGCTTGTATAAAAATGAAGATGTCAAATCTTGTACTACAGGCTGAATATGATCGTTGTATACTTGAAGGATGTAGGGCCCAATGTAGTCTGTTGAAACCCAGAAAATGAAATCAATTAAAGGATCTGTCAAAAGACGAACCATTTTAAGTGGAACACGCACGACTTCCCAAGTTTCAGTCATGATAAACAGCATTCCAATTAAATAAGGCATCCAAACAGCAGCACCCAAACTCAGGGCAATCAATAATCCCATTAAAGCACAGTTTTGAAGTAAAGACCATAAACTGCCCTGCATACCAATGGCTTCTAAAACACCTTCAAATTCTTCAATGTTGTCTTCTTCCTCATCTTCGTTATCGTTGTTGTTGTTTTCGACAGGCTGCAACTGTGGAAGAGGCTGTGGGAGAGGAGCGATTTCTTGCTCAATCTCTTCTTGGATAGGCTGAATAGCAATAGGTGCTTCCGCATGCCTCATACGAGGAGCATGAGGAGGCTGACCAAGATAAGTAAAGTTCTGCTGTACTATGAATGTACTGTTCATGGGCTCATTGTCATAGCTACTCGAACTGCTAGAAGGTTCCATACTAGCTGAGCGTCGGAACTCTGTATGTTCACTATTCATGGGTTCATGGTATGAACTGGTACGAGAAAAAGAAGGTGGTAAAGAAGTAGCACGCATACGTCTATTGTCATTTTCTGTTTTGTCAGGATTGGAAGATGATCCTTCAGCTTCGTCATACCGTGTATTTGAAGCGACAGGTGATGGTGGAGGTCTTTCTTCATGCCAATGAGGTTCGTTATCATCTGCATTCCAGCGTACATCAAATAAGCTATCAAATCGCTCGTCATGTTGAGGTTGTTGTTGTGGTATATCTGGTATAGGCTGAGGTTGGTGATCAAGAATAAGCTCATCATCATCTTCCATCATAGGTGCTTCCATGGGTATATTCTGTACAATCCATTCTCTTAAAAGGAATACAGCTACAAAGATAATTACTACAATACATGTAATAATTTGTCCTTCAAAGCAATCGGCCAATAATGATCTAGATAAAACACTTAGCATCTCGTTCTCCCCCCTTTTTTTTTCTTATAATCTTCTTACTGCATTGTTAGTCGGGATTTATATTCTTGGAACCAATTCAGGGTTGCATTAGCTTGAATGGTATTGTTATGAAAAGGAATTAAACTACCATCACTCATTTGGTATTTTATCTGCTGTAGCCTTGATAAATGTCTCGACAAATTTGCCCCCAAGAAAAAGTAAAGTCTCCAAGTCCAGACGGTGAAATAAGGTAATAAAACTAGCCATATGCAGGAAACAAGTATGGCTCGCAATACAGTGATAATTGCAAACGCGAACTTTTTTCTTAATTGCTGAATGAATAATCTTATAGGTATCACATCAGGCATATCCTCCCGATAGACTAATTGTGGTAAGCAAGAATAATTTATTATTATAGTTTACCTGGTGTAAATGTAAAAGGATGCTCACAAAGCTCACAATATCTGATATATATAAAAGGGTTAGATAATTCATATTGGATTGTTTTCATTTACTTTTTTCGACTATGAGCCAACCATTCTATTAGACTATATTAAGAAAAAAAAAGGGTCAATTTCATGTTGTTATTCAACTGTGTCCTTTACCAGTCCTGATGAACATAGCGAATACTTCCAGCACACTTACAAGGATGGAACAAGGGCTGTTCAGGTGTAGCTTCTGAACGACAGACTCTACATATTTCTATAGGACTTTGTTAAGTAACTTTTTTTTTTTCGAATAAACTTGCCTTCTTCTTCTTCTTTCATTGCTCTTTAAGATAAAGAGAATATATGGAGAATGAATAACAAGAGAGAAATAGAGATAGAACCCAAATAAAATCATCGAATTTCAAACAGTCACTTTCTGAATTGATGCATTTGTGCTATTTAGGACAGAAAACGACTTCTAGACCCTTTCTTTTTTCTAGAAAAGAACATCATATTCTATACGCGTATTTAATATTCGTAGATTTTTTAACTTAATCTACAGTTTTTTAGCTAGAGATTGAAATGATACTTGGAGAAGTTACCTATAGCTATCTAAATTATTTATACAAATACGAAAACGCATAGAGATTAGTGACAATTGAGTGTAGTTATTCCAGATCAAATAAACAACTCATGGTAAGCTATACTATCTTCTCAATTATAATCAAGAGTTCTGAGGGTCAGAAATCTTCAAGTGCTACTAAAGCTATTATTGAGCCGTACTTATAATTATTTATAAATCCACAATATGAGTACTTTTAAAGAATGTCAATCCATTATATTCAAAAAAAGGGAGATATATATATATATTCTTAGGAAAATTGGAACAGAGATTACATTTACCAGAGTATAGACTCCGCATGATTTCCTTCTATGTGCGATTTTTTTTTTTAGTTTAGTTTAGTGCGTAATAAGAAAACAGCATGAATAGACAAAAGCATTGAATAAAAGCAGAAGAGAGGAGGCTCGTTGCATAGAACAAACCAGTATAGGTTCCAGCATAGAATTAAGTGTCTAAGCTAAACCCCGTCACAAACCTTTTTTTTTAACTTTCACTCACACTCTCACTCTTTCACTTTTATTTATTTTTTTCTCACTCCATTTATAATTATAGCAGGTTAAACAAGTATATGGAACGCTCAGTGACCATCGACTTACCCGTGGAGCAAGTTGCTAAGGTAGTAAAACGCCACCTCGTCTACCAACCTGCTTCTTCTTCCTCTTCACTTATTCCCCCGCGCCCGTCTTGTCAAAAACAACACCGCAAACGTCAAAAGCAACGTCAAGAACGCAATCACCCAAAACAACCCACATACAATGCTCACCATCTATTACCAGGAGGATCTATTCTAGACGAGATATACAAGTGGACTGCTCAAGTAGAGCAAAAGCAACACAAAAGAACTCGAACACAAAGTATTTCTTTGCCTGCTATTCGCGAGCCTATGATAGACGCTTCGCTTCAGTCTTTGAAACAACCTGGAGGGTTTCGAAGACATTATGTTCTTACAAGAGCAGCTAAGCAAGGAAAGCAACCACCTAACTTTGTCACGTCAAGCTTTGTTGAGTTTTTATGCTTATATGGACATTTTGGAGGAGAAAATTTAAGTGACGAAGAAAGCTCGTCTTCTTCTGATACGAATTCTGCACAAGATTCTTCAGAAGAAGAAAGTAGCGATGAAGAACATATGCCTCCAGAAGGTGGGGTCATGGCTTATCGCGGTCCCTTGCTGAATAATGCTTCTTATTCATATGGTACTACATCCCAAGAACAACAATCGCAAGGCTTACCACTGCCCACAACAGCCTCAAAACAGCCCCTCGTACCAGTCAAATACAAACAACTTCAAGTGCGGGAAACAATGCCACTTTTATCTAGATCACGTCCCGGTCAAACATTACAGGGAAAAGCAACTCCAGGAAAAGCCATGTTCTTGTTACTCAAATCATTTGTTACAACAGGTATCATGTTTCTCCCAAAAGCGTAAGTAATGCAACTGCTGCAGCTATTGGATACTGACAAAACATATTTAGTTTCTATAATGGTGGGCTTCTATTTTCCATCTTTGCTATTATCGGATGGGCTTTGATTTCTCTTTGGTCGTTTTTGTTGTTGGTACAGACTCGTTTAGTCGTACCAGCCAGTTTTGGAGACATGGGTGGCGTCTTGTATGGATCGCGTATGCGTGTGGCTGTTTTGGTGGCAATTACGTTGTCTCAAATAGGGTTTGTTTGTGCCTACATGATCTTTGTTGCAGAAAACTTGCAGTCACTTGTGCTTGCCTTTTCGAAATGCCGTGTCTTGATCCCTATGCATTTACTCATTTTGGCACAGAGCTTTGCTTTTATACCACTGGCAATGATTCGTAAAATACAACGTTTATCTGTCTTTGCCCTGATAGCCGATATCTTTATTGTCATTGGATTGATGTACATATTCTACTACGACCTGAAGGAACTGACCACAGTAGGCATGGTCCATGTTGAGATGTGGAACCCTGTTTATTTCCCATTGTTTATTGGTACTGCAGCATTTACTTTTGAAGGCATTGGGTTAGGTAAGTCAGAACTGGTTTTTTATACTTTTGCTGATCCGTTATTATTAGTCATACCCATTACTGAATCCATGAAAGATCCCAAGAAGTTTCCTGGTGTACTCACAAGAGCACTTACTGTGATTACCTGCTTATTCATTTTTATGGGTGCATTTTCATACATGACATTTGGAGATGAGGTTCAGACCATCATCTTGCTCAATTTGCCTAGCAAAGATCCAATGGTTTCTTCAATTCAGACACTATATTCACTAGCCATCTGTTTATCTATTCCTCTGCAGCTTTTCCCGGCTATTCGTATCATGGAAAACGGGTTGTTCACCACCAAATCTGGTAAAAACAACGCTGTCGTCAAATGGCAAAAGAATGTGTTTCGTGTGGTGATTGTGTTTTTATGTGCGGGTATTGGTATTATCGGCTGCAAAGACAAGCTTGACAAGTTTGTTGCCCTCATTGGTGCTCTATTCTGTATCCCTCTTTGTTTCATTTTCCCTCCATTATTTCATATGAAAGCATTGGAGCTCCCTACAACAAGACGTATGGCTAACTTTGCTTTGATCATATTTGGTGTGATTTGGTAAGTTGTATGGACAAGAAGATGTATAATAACTGTGTATAGCATGCTTTTTATTTCTTTTTCAACATTGACACAATGGAATTCATCAGAACCCATGGACCCAGTCAAGCAATGCATTAACCACAGAACATAATACCATTTTCTTTTATTCATTCATTTTATGTATATACTTATACCATTAAACATACATTATAATTCCATATTATAAGTGCGAAAGTAATCGTCTTATATGTCTAGATTTGTCCTTGATAACAGCATGTCCTTCATGAACAAGTCTGGCTGCTTCTTGTGCAGTGCCCCAACTTGATTGATATCCAGATCCATCATGTCCATAATTATGAGTAATTAATGTTTGTTTGCCTGAAGGGGATTCTGTATCTTGGTTAGTAAAAAAAAAAAAAAAAAAAAAAAGAAATATAGATACGAACTAAAGTATTCATTCTGAACTCTGGGTCCACCTTTTCTTGTTGGCCTCAAACCCACCACATTGCCAACGATGGTTAGGTCACTCACGCCTTTTCTTTGTAGACTCAAGTCTGGACAACAATCATATGCTCGATTGAGAATGTCTTTTGTCATACTCTCATTTACAGTAGGGTCTCTAGTAATCATTTAATGTTTGTCATGATGTATGCTTGTGTGCTTACGTATTGCCTTCTTCTTTTGTAGTTCCCAAAACAACAGTTCCATCTGATCTTGGTATAATATAGTTATAGCTATCAGATCCTATACCATGTTTGTTTATAAACAATAGACACATATACGATTTTCTTACTTGTTACTGAAACTGTCTTTCGGATATGAGGTGCCTTAATGATGACATTTTGCCCGCGTGTTGGTGTAACTTTAGCATCCATTACTTTACCCAATTCTCTTGCTCGAAGACCTGTACAGTTTACAACAACATCTATGTCGTCTGTGACGACTTCTGAGATGCAATTCACCTTTTGACGGCGATGTTTGCCGCCTAATAGCAAGTATTGTTTTAGAAGCCATGGTAAATAGACAGCTGGATTAATTAACACTATGTCATATCTATGGTTAATAACGTCGAATATTAAATACAACATGGCCTATACCTGTTGTGTAGTGGTAACCAACGGCTATGTTCTTTGGTAGCTCTGCTTGGTCAATAAATTGAAACTAAGGTTTGCTTCAGCCTCTCATAGTGTCCATGTTAAGACTTACGGTAGGAACTAAATTCTTAAACCATGGATCAAGCGTGTCTTCTGTTGGCTTTTCATAGTAATCATAAGCTGATACAATCATAATGCCTGCTTCAGCAGCACAAGACCTGGCTAGTTCCCAAAAGAACTTGAAGGAAACAGCATCATATCCTGTCTTCATGAGTTGATTTTGTATGGTTTGCCTTTCTTACTTTGTAATTTTGGATCTGAATTAGGCGCCAATGTCTTCCATCTTGCTCCTGCGCAAGGTGAAGTGTATTCGATATGTTTGTCACCAGGAAAATAATCGGCTATGATTGTCACATCATATCCCTTTTGTTGAAGCAACAATGCAGTAGTCAACCCTATTACACCAGCACCAATAACATTGACTTGGCCTAGCGAACATCCTTTACAGTAACTCATGGTAGTGAATAAAGAAAAAAAAAAGAACACAAAACAAAAAAGAAATGCTTGTATTTATCACGTTGTTTTTTTTCCCATCGCTAGCATGCATAAAAGTTGTATAAAGAGTATAATAAGAGGTCGATTTACTAATTAAACTTTATTTTCTTTCTGTAAGATACAAAATCACCCGATTTCTCCACTCCATTACTGTCTTTTATGCAGACATTCTGGACTATCTTGCACAATTGAAAAAATTATTTCTTTACTTCAATCTAAAGAAGCTCGTATTAAAGGACAAAAAAAATGGAAGTTTTCGTTCAAGTATTTATCCTTTTTCTCCGAAAGCTTTTATTTTGCAGGAATTGAACATGGTGAAAATATTTCATCAGTTGACCTCATGTCATTGATGTTTATTACACAAGAAGAAAAGTTTGTAAAACAAGCTTTGCATGTCTATGTCTGTAAATTATTTTATTCTATATTATTTTGTAGCAGCAATGACCATATTTCTAGGTGAAGTGATGGGATCAAAAAGAGGCCACATCCAAATATTTTTGGTTGGGCTATCAGGAATAAGATCGTTTAAATAGAGCCAACGATCTATCAAGATCAAACTTTCCAAGATAGGTCCCAACAAGACACGTAATGTCCATAAGATCGCAATTTGTTTATCCACACCTTTTGCTTTATATTTTTGGTAATAATCCTCTGCTTCTTGAGGCGTAATGCTGTTCTCCGGCAAACCCAATCTCTTGGAAGCCACTTGAACATAAACAGGAAATGATACAAAATCTCTCTTCTTGTTGAGTCGACCAATGACAGGTGCTATGGTGACATCAGTCATGCCTTTTTCAACCATAATTGCCTATCATCATTCTAAGTTTACTACTAATGTAAAATAAGTTTTTACCTGTAACAAAGCTCTAAAGAAATGATGTTCATAGGCTGTCAGGGTTTCTTCGAGTTGATCTTCCCATCTTGCTGGTGCTTGGCAAGAAAGCATTTTAGGTGTAGGACCGAAATAAAAACCTGAATCACAAATAAGCTGACTTAAAGGAAACCCAACACTTTCTTGGCCTTGTGCCTCTTGCTCCTTTTCTGTTAAGAAATGATAGCAGCAGCCCACATTGACAAAACAAGTGATTTCTGAACTTGTTACAAATAATCGCATCATCATACTTGCTAAATCACCACATGTATGCAGCCCACAAAGCAGCCATTTTTCATCTTTTGGATGGTCGCTCCATTTAGACAAAATGGTAGATGCATTATCAGGTGTAATGAAATCAGTGACATGGTGCAATCTCAAATCATCGCTACTCAAGTATTTGATAGCCCTTTCATCGAACTTTTTGGCTCCACACGTCTGAATTTCTGAAGAATCAACAGCAAGTACCTTAAGATTGGATTGAAAAGCAATGGAGCGTGAAAGATAGCCTTGTCCTGCACCCAAATCAACAATGGATTCTACTTTTTGATCTGCAGCAACCTTTTTTATGACAGGTGTCATTCGCTCAACCTATTCAATTAGAATATTTGGTTGTTATATCGTATCACTGTACCTCATGAATCTTCTTTCCTGTCATACCAGGGATAATACGTTTGTCAATTTTAGTTGTTCCTTGATGTACTAAATGCATAGGTTAGATTTCATTTCCTGATGCTTATTTCCTGATGCTTACTTTACAGCCATTTTTATTGAGTCGAGGCAAAGCAATATCTCGAGTGTCTCTTATAAAAGTCTTTAAGGAATCTGGCCATTCTTCCTACAAGAAAAAAAAAACTCAATATATGATGCTGTTTATAGAGTCAATTACATTCATATCAGAACCAGAGGCAATTTTAATAATTGAGTTGATCCATTGATCTTGAGAAGAATATTCATCTGCTGGTAATAAGGCTTGACACCACTCTTTTTGCATGATTGTTTCCCACTGATTCATGGTAATAAAATCTACGATGTGCATCGTTGTCCAGTGCTTGTGCTTCTCAATAAAATCAAGTAGGACTTTCGCATACTGCTGAGGGCTTAAATGTGCATATTTCTCGGGAAGCTGCAAATGATTTTCGGGAATAAGGTGCTGATCGAGTAAAGGATCCATGACAAGATCAAGTAGAGAACAAAAGAAAAAAATTTTTTTTTTTTAATGACAAGCCAATGAAAAAAAGAAAATGTTCTTTTATTTTTCAGCAACAACGCCTACTTGAGCAGGACGCAATACACGATTCTTTAAAGTATAACCTACTTTTTGAACATGAACAACAGTACCTGGTTTCTTTTCTTCAGCTGGAATTTGAAAGACTGCTTCATGCTTATTAGGATCAAAAGGTTGGTCAATAGGGTTGTCTTCTTGAATATCAAATCGAGTCAGCATCTTTTTAAATTCCGCCTCTGTCATGCTAACGCCTGTGTAAAGATTCACGAGTTGTTCAACAATAGCAGACTTATCTTGTTCAAGACACATTTCTCGTTGACGAAATTTGCCAGGCACTGATTGAAGAGCAAGCTTCAAGATGTCGATAGAGTCCACAAGTTCCTTGGCAAATTTTTGAATAGCAAAATCTTTGGCATTAGCAATTTCGCGTTGATGGCGTTGACGCAAATTCTCTTGGTCAGCCAAAGAAAGTAGATAGTTCGACTGCATTACAGAGTATCAGTAAAAAAGAGGAAAAGGAATAGGAGCATACCTGTAGTTCTTTTAATTTGGTTGACATAACAGCCAGTTCTTCTTCAATCAACTTATTTGTATTATTTTTCTCGGGTGTGTCTTTATCAGATGGTTCTTGGTCATTCTCTTCCCCTCGAACAAATAATGTAGCTGAGAACGATCGCTTTAGCTTATTAAAGAAGAGAGGGTTTCTTGTTTGTAATAACCTGTGTCGAAATAAAACGGGAAACATCTTTAAAGAAAAGAAAAGATTTTTTTTTTTCTTTTTTGATGTCATGCAAAAACCGAAACTGAGTTTATATTTGAATGGGAAGTCCTTCGTTACTGTTAAATTCGTTCATTTATCAGCTCTAAAAGTTAATTGAGTCCCTATGTACTAGTATAGCTTTGTTGGTCTGGCCTTTCTTATGCTTTTAAAATCCGCTTTTTTTCTAGTCAAGTTTTATTTGCTTGATATATATATATATGTAGCGCAGACTACATAAAGTAGTGCTTACCAATGAAAGCAAAACATTAACGTTAACATTTTGCCGAATACTATTGTTCATAATTGCGACGCCTGATTAAAAGCCAGTTGCATTGAAGCCCAGTGTCTAACAATAACTCTTTTCTTTCAACTTCTTAGGACCTTTTTTTTGTTACACGATTTCGGTTGACAGCAATCAATGGTTTTTGTGGATACTTAAAGTTTCGAGCAGTACAGAATATAATTTGGTACGATTGAAGCACGAGAAAGAAAAAACTATGGGCAGACAAAAATGAGCATTTGAGCATTGTACATGTACCAAAACAGTTATCAAGAGTGTTGTAAAATGACTCCGCTCTTTATTTTCTGTATAATTAATTTCATTTTTAATAATTAAACCACTTTCTTTTTTTTTATTCCTTTCATGAATGCCAAAACTTTAGAGCCTTCTTTTGTAAAGAAACGTGCCTCTGTGCTTTTTGGTATTATCAACGTAAATACAATCCGATGCAAGCAAAAAAAACCAAGACTGCCGACGGAAGGCGATGTTGAATCAACATTGACTGTTGATACACTAAGCTTGCCTGATTTAGAAAACGAACCATGTCATCCTTTATCAATCTCTCAGCACTCAACCTTGAGCGAGTCTCTTATAGAAATTCCTGATGAAATAACAGCATATAACGATTCTCTATTTGAATTAGACACCTCAGAACATAAAGCCAAGTCAGAGCACCTATTATCAGCTAGATTCCATCATTATTCATCAAGAAAAAAAAACGGGTTTACTAAGCGAAGTTACAGCCAGGATAACTTATTAAATCTGTGGCCAAGCATCAATAAATTTCATGATGATATTCCAACACCAGTGAAGTCAGCATCATCGTATACACTTCATCTCGATGCTGCTGTTGAAAAATCAGGATTTCGCAAAAAAGAACACAAAGCTATTCAGCTATGGCAATCAACCATCATGCAAAAGATGCTTATGCCAAGAAAGACATGCTTACCAACACCAGATCATGCAAGTATCTCTTGACTTTTGAGACTCGTTACTCATACTATCAATTATAGTGTGCGGAAAAACATCGAGCGATTGCCAAGTTTATTACAAGCGAGCTGTATGCTACAGAGAAATCGTTTTATCAATTCTTGTTGTTTGTTCGTTCTGTGAGTGATAAGTGCAAGAAATAGACGGGAACTAATTAGATAGAGCTATATGGAGCCAATGGAAAAAAATTCTCAGAATAGAACTACATTATTTAGGTCAAACGACGATGTCTATGTCTTATTTTATCATCTCCCTGATCTTGTGTCTGTTGCCTCAAAAATGTTATACAAGCTAGAGACGTATGATTTTGATGATTGCCCGGGCTTAGTCATTGGCCGAATTTTCAAAGAACTAGAGCAAGATCTAGTGATTTTTTTAAAGTATGCAGTTCATTATCGGGGTCATATGAAAGCAATTCGTCGAGCCAGTCATAGTGCGAGAAGCAATAATAAAGTGGAGTATAATCGTCTGGGATTGGCTGACTATTTGATTGCACCATTCCAGCGCGTGCCACGTTATGAATTGTTACTGAATGGTAAGCTATATCAGATTGACATAAGCAAATATCTCATAGTTCCTAATAGATCTTTGCAAATACGCCACTGATCAGCATGAAGACCTAATCTATGCCAGGAACATGATCAGCAGTCTAGCTGCTACGATGAACCAAGTACAACAAAATATTTCTGTAAATAAGTAAACAATGTTGATTTCTAAAAGATGTTTTCTGTAAAAAAAAAAAAAAAAAACATGATACGTTAGACAAGAGCGTATCTTGTTTTGTTTTTGTTTTCAGCCTTATGTATGTGGTGAAAGAATGATGAAATAGCTGAACCATCATTATGATAAAAGTAGTACAAACACTGAATTTATTTTTCTTCTTTTTTTTGTGTAGCATGCAAACAATAAAGCAAGAAAGAGAGAGGAGAGAGGAATAAAATTTTGCTTAAAAGTTGGGTGCCTGAAAAAAAAAAAGGAGCGAAAGGAGAAAGAAAAAAAAAGTTTTCATTTAAGGGAACAACAGTTGTAATGTCAAACATTAGTTATTTTATTAATCTTGTGTGTACGCGCACAGATCAGACCAAAGTGATGATACAGTTCATCATGATTTCATTCATTATCGCTAAATAAGAGCGGAGGGGATAAAAAAGAGTGGAGGGGATAAAAAAGAGTCGTTTAGATATTTTTAGGATTGCTAAGTGTCACAAAAGAGATCGAATCACCGATGTTTGGAGAGCCGCTTTTTGTATTTATATTTTTCTCTTTGTTTCTTTTGTTTCCCTTTTTTTTTCTTGTTCTTGTTTATTCAACTATACCCTTTTTTTTTACTGTCATTTATATGCAAAATATAAATAATGAGCGATCATCCAGACAGTAAAATTCAAACATACAAACCCAATCTAAGTCGAGAATTTTCGACAGCCAGTCGCATATCTGATTCCCCAGAGGCAACACCGATGGCTTCTGATGCCCAGGCATTTATCACACAACCTGTCAAGCGTGGAAGATCGCTAGTACGTCCTGAAAGAGAACGCGTAGACCCTAATCACCGGCAATTCCATTATCGACAAGCTGCTATTCAAGCGCCAGCAGAAACGATCCAACCAAGTAGAACAGGCAATTTGCCTCGTACGCTCAGCAGAAGAGATACTACAAAGTCTGTCACTTTGCGCCGTGGCAAAAGTGTGCTGGGGCGCGAAGAAAAAGAGCCAAATGAGGATGAATTTGTATATTATCAGGAAGCAAAAAAGACATGGAGAGATCGACTGCCTGGACCATGGATGACTTATTGTTATCTACTCACTTGTTGCATACCCCCTCAACTTTTAAGCTGCGCAGGTATGAATCAACAGTAGATCAATTGCATATATTAAACCATTCACGATAGGTATCAAGGCTGGTCCAGCTCAAACTGCATGGAGAGAAAAAATGGGTTTAATTGGTGTTATTCTTTGTATTATGGCTGCTGTTGGTTTCTTGACTTTTGGTTTTAACCAAGCCGCTTGTCCTGTGGGCGACATATCCATTCATGGTAATGCTGTACCTCCAGGCTATCTTGTTATCCGAGGTTGGGCTTACATGCTAGCTGATTGGTCCAATCATCCTTCTTCTAATGGCACTATGAATATTCTGTATCCTCCTTACAATGGAAGTGGCATGGATGCTTCTTTTCTTTTCCCTCAAACATTTTCTGAGTGTGATAATGTATTTATTCCTCTGCAGGGTCAACAGCCTAATTATTTCCCTTGTCAAATGTTTAACCCCAACTCAACAACGCCTCCTGATGTCTCAACCTACACCAATAGGACACTTTGTCATACTTCAAGCACTGCTGTCAACACGCTCAACTCATTTTATAATCAAGGCGCACCCAAAAATGATGGCACTTTTAGCAAAAAATCTAAAATTTATTATGAATATGACGACTTGAACTCAACAACGCATCTCATGCTTTACAACGGGTAGAGTTTATGCTAAATTATTTATAGAGTACTCACCCTATATATAGCAAAGTGTTAAATTTAGCCTTATTACAATCATTACCAACAACATACTTCTCGACTCCTTCAAATGGGCTTATCCAACAGATTTTAAATAACATGGATAGTTTTGCAGGAAAAGACATGACTTATTTGATCCGGTCAAAGCCAAATTCGACTTGGATACCAGAAGCAGATTGTTTGGCAAAGACAATCGCTGTTGGGCAAATTGATACTTTGTCTGTTGGCTGTATGTTTTCTGAAATTGTGCTTTATGTTTCTTTGGTTGTCATTCTCGGTGTAATTCTAGCCAAATTCCTTTTAGCGGTTTATTTTGGCTGGTTCATGTCTTGGAAGCTAGGCAATTTTAAAGAAGAAAGCTCTTATGCTGCAAGAATGAGACGAGAAGAACAAATTGAAAACTGGACTAGAGACATCAACGACAATGGTCCTGTAGTGAGTGTACCAGCTCCACCTCCACCTCCTTCTTCACAAAAAAAGCACCGCACACTATTTCCTCGTACATCTCGATTCACACCATTAGAATATGGTTCTACCCGGTTTGATTTTGAGAAACCACCTACACCTGCATGGAGAAGGTAAGTTTGAACCTTGGATCTACATTTACTAAAATTGGGACTATAGTAACGCAAACACTGGAAGTAGACCTAACTCAGTCATGTCCTTCTCAACACCTTCCTTCTCGAATAATAACAATTACCGAGGATCCACTGCATCGTTCTCAAACTATGTTACACCGGGCATTTCGTCATTCAGCTGGGATGGTCGTAGTAGTGTTTCTAATAACAGTGGAGCAACACCTTGTCCTTTCCCTTTGTCACCTTATGTTGTTCCTCAACCTCCCTCTGATTATATGCCTTTTAATTACCCTTTGGCTCATACCATCTGTCTTGTCACTTGTTATTCAGAAGGAGAGGAGGGTATTCGTACTACACTGGATTCGATTTGTGTCAGCGATTACCCGAAGAGTCATACGATGCTTTTGGTTATCTGTGATGGTTTAATTACCGGTAGTGGTGAAACAATGTCTACACCCGACATTTGTGTAGGCATGATGCGGGATTTGATTGTTCCTGCCGACCAAGTTCAAGCTCAACCTTATGTCGCTATTGCTGATGGTTCTAGAAGAAATAATTGCGCTAAAGTATACGCTGGTTTCTACAAATTCGATGACAAAACAGTGCCTCCTGAACAACAATCGCGTGTACCAATGATTACAATTGTCAAATGCGGTGGTCCCGAAGAAGCAGATGCTCCTAAGCCTGGTAATCGTGGCAAGCGTGATTCGCAGATTATTTTGATGCAGTTTTTGCAAAAAGTGATGTTTGATGAGCGTATGACAATGATGGAGTACGAGTTTTTTAATGCTATCTGGCGTATCACTGGTGTTTCTGCTGATAATTTTGAAATATGTCTTATGGTGGATGCAGATACAAAGTTGTATCCAGACGCGCTTTCTCGCTTAATTTCTGCAGCTGTAAAAGATCCAGAAATTTCTGGTCTTTGTGGTGAAACAAAGATTGCCAACAAAAAGGCTAGTTGGGTTAGCATGATTCAAGTGTTTGAATACTATATTTCTCATCATCAAGCCAAGGCTTTTGAATCTATTTTTGGTGGTGTTACTTGTTTGCCAGGTTGTTTCTGTATGTATCGTATTAAGGCACCCAAAGGTCCAAATGGGTATTGGGTTCCTATTCTTGCCAATCCTGATATTGTTGAACATTATTCAGAGAATGTTGTAGATACATTGCATCGTAAGAACCTTCTGTTGCTTGGTGAAGATCGTTATTTGACTACTTTGATGCTTCGTACTTTTCCTAATCGTAAAATGATGTTTGTTCCTCAAGCTGTCTGTAAAACAGTGGTGCCTGATACATTTATGGTGCTCTTGTCTCAACGTCGTCGTTGGATCAATTCTACTATTCACAACTTATTTGAACTGTTGCTTGTGAATGATCTCTGTGGTACTTTCTGCTTTTCCATGCAATTTGTTGTGTTTATGGAACTTGTGGGTACATTGGCCCTTCCCGCTGCTATCTCTTTCACGTTGTATGTGGTCATTATTGCTATTATGGGCAAACCAGCTCTGTTACCCTTAATTTTGCTTGCTCTTATTTTGGGTCTTCCTGCTGTCTTGATTGGTATGACAAGTCGGAAGTTGGTCTATGTTGGATGGATGCTTATCTACCTAGTCAGTTTGGTTATTTGGAATTTCGTTCTCCCTACCTATGCTTTCTGGCATTTTGATGACTTTTCATGGGGTGACACTCGTAAAGTAGAAGGTGTTTTAAAAGACAAAGGCCATGGCGATGAAGGCGGTCAATTTGATAGTAGTGTGATTACAATGAAAAAATGGAGTGAATACGAAATTGATCGTCGAACTAAACTTGCCCAAGAAAACCATATGCCTGTTCCTCGATTCCAAGAGCGCCATATGAATGTAGACATCTTTACTGAACGAAACACTGCTACTGATACTGAGAATGTAGTACGAAGATATAGTGATTTGTCCAGCGCCAGTGCTCAAGCACCTCTGACGCAAGGCTTCCAAGAAGGAACACCTCTTGGTATTATACCCGTTAAAAAACAAGCAAATGACGAACCAAAGAATCATATAGAAGAAGCCGTTATCCCTTCTTTAGATCAAGGACCTGAAAATCATGAATTAGGTTGGATTCAACAAAGTACGCATGATAATAACTGGGCAGATCCAGCGCCTCATCATCAGCATACTCATTTTGAACAAGAGCCATCACCTTAATCTTTCATTGTATTTTTTTTAAATATCACGTGTACAAATGTATTGTTTTCTACTTTTATTTTATATCAATCAGACAATAAATATATCTCTCTTTTCCTTCTTGTATCTTTTTTTTCTTTCTTTTTCTCTCGACTTCTTTAATACTTTTGAAAGGTAAAGTTGTGGCCAATTGGAAAGATATCCGTTAAAAAAAGTGTTTCATGCAACTTAAATCCTTGTTGTAGTACAAGATGAAAAGACACATCAGGATCTTTTGCAATAACAAAATTATTCGCAATATGGCGGAAGATGGGCTTATTATGCGATCATGGAAGGTGTATTTGAAGTCAATGGATTCATATTATGCATTGAGCGACTATATCGACCATGTTGAGTATTTACTTCATCCTTCGTTTAAAACGCCGCATATAGGTGAGTATAGTGTGCATAAAGTACAAACTGACCATGAATAGTGTGTACACAAGAGCCCTATATAATAGAGCAGGAAGGTTGGGGAGAATTTGATTTGACAATCAGGTTGCATTTTAAGGATCCAAGTTTATCCTCACAAACTATTGTGTTTGATCTTCATTTCAGAAAACCTAAATATGTTGTCCAAAAGACATTGGTAGAAAAAAAAATAGTTGATGCAAGAGAAAAGTATTGATTATTTTATGATACGATAGGACATACCAGTTCTAGAAGAGTCTATTCGATCTAGAAGAAGCTCTTCTGCTACCTCTATTTCAACAATGGTCAAGACGCCCACCAATTGTTATGAGGATCACTTTTTATCCCTGTCGGTATTATATCAGGATTTACAAAAACAACAACAAGAACAAGTCAATTGTAGATCACCTCACATGTTGTACAATCAGGTCTTTTGGAATGTAAGGTTTTTTTTTTTTTTTTTTCAGGGCAAATAGTTTACAGATGTGTATGCATATTTTTGCATACGTACGCCATCAAAGTACATGCTTACTCAAACCAACATAGAACCTATCACATTTAGGGCATTTGCTAGAATCACTCAACGATGATGATTTACGCAAGTTTTATCAACTTTTATCAGAATGGGAAGATATAAGTCATTTAGGTATTATTGAAACTGAAGGCAAGTATATAGATGTACATATAAACATACAGAACTAACAAACATATGCGCACAGATGAATACATGCTAGATTTAGCAAAGTTTAGTGCTTCAGAATTGAATACAGTATGGAAGTTTATGATAAATCTCAAAAAATGCAAAGAAACTTCTGATGTATCATTTGCAATGTCACAAGAAAGCTCATACCTAAACTGATAGATAAGCAATCACGCCTTGTAGAATAATAGTAACAGTGCCAGTTATGATAATAATCAATGCAAAAATCGCATATATAAAATGGAAGGAAGATAAAAAAACAAAAGAGAGAACAAATCTCTCCTTTATATGTTTCATTCAGTATTTGCTAGATTTGAAAAACAACTGCTAAATACAAGTGAATAAGTAGCTATTTTAATCAGGAATTGCAATAATGGTATTAGGCTTTTATTAAACTCGCCTTTGTCGTCTGTTTAAACATACTGCAGAAGGGCAGAAAAGAGAAAGAGATAGGTTAGAGAAGGTGTGTGTGTGTGTGTGTGTGTGTGTATTTTGTTTATGCAGATTTTTTTTTAGGAGGAAAAAATAAATCTGTCATAATAAGATAATCCCCTAAAATAAACAACACGGTCTGTCTCTCACTCTCGCTCAGTCACTTTGGCTTTTCCCTCTCTTATATATTTACATTTACTCTGTATGATGATCGGGTCAAAAAAAGAATAAATCAACCGACCGGCCTATTTATTGCATAGCATCACTTTTCTTTCTTTCTTTTTCTTTTACTTTCTAAATATTTTCTTATTCCACTTTTTATACCATGGATGAAAAGAAGAAGGTTGAATTTGAAGAACATCAACACATCGAACATGAAGACGAGATATCACCTGAGTTAGAATTATTGTTACACACTGATCCCTCTCATGGTTTAACAAGCTCTGAGGTACAAGAGAGACAAGCTAAATTTGGTATGAATGAATTACCAGAGAAAAAAACGAACCCATTCCTTAAGTTCTTTGGTTACTTTACCGGCCCCATCTCCTACTTGATTGAAATCTCTTGTATTATTGCTGCTGTTGTCGGCGATTGGATCGATTTTGGTATCATTCTCGCCTTGCTCATCATCAATGCTGTCATTGGTTATATTGAAGAAGCAAAAGCCGAATCTGCTTTGGATGCTTTGCGTCAAACTTTGGCTCTCAAGACACGTAGTTATCGTGATAATGAACTGACTGAGGTGGACGTCAAGGAGCTCGTGCCTGGTGACATTATTGTGCTTCGTATTGGTGACATTGTTCCTGCTGATGCTCGTCCCTTGGGTCTTGGTGTCAACGGTGAAGAGAGCGAAGCTGAGCTTATGATTGATCAATCAGGTCTTACTGGTGAATCTCTTTTGGTTGCCAAAAAGAAGGGAAGTACAGTCTATTCTTCAAGTATTATTAAACAGGGTCAACAACTTGCTATTGTCACAAAAACGGGTACAAATACATTTATTGGTCGTGCAGCCAATCTGATTGCTATTACCGCTGAAGAAGGTCATTTTCAAAAAATTATTGGTAAGATTGGTAATGTCTTGATCTGGTCCACTGTTATTTTGGTCTTGATTGTCTTTATCTATCAAATGGTTCATTTTCGTGGCACACCTCAAGGCAACTGGAAGATCGTATTGGAAAATTGTCTTGTCTTAACTGTAGCTGCCATTCCTGTAGGTCTGCCTACTGTCATGTCTGTGACAATGGCTGTGGGTGCTAAACAATTGGCTGCCAAACAAGTCATTGTAAAACGTTTGACTGCTGTTGAAGAATTGGCTTCTGTCTCTGTTCTTTGTTCTGATAAGACCGGTACACTAACTCTGAACGAATTGACTTTTGACAAACCTTGGTTGACGAATGGTTATTCTGAGCAAGACATTTTGCTCTATTCTTATCTGGCTGCAGAGCCAGGTGCTAACGATCCTATCGAGTCTGCTGTTCGTCGTGCTGCTGAGGGTCAACTTGACATTCTCAAAAACCGCGCTAATGCTCGTGAAATCCCTGGTTATAAAGTAACAAAATTCTCTCCATTTAATCCCGTTACAAAAATGACACAAGCTACTATTCTTGACTTGGCTACAAATGAAAGTTTCCACGTTGCTAAAGGTGCTCCTCAAGTCATCACTAGCCTTGTGGGTGGCGATGATGAAGCTGTTCACGCTGTTAACTCTCTTGCTCGTCGCGGTTTGCGTGCTCTTGGTGTAGCCAAGTCTGTTGTTGGTAGTACTGAAAAGTTTGAATTAGTCGGCATGATTTCTCTTTTGGATCCTCCTCGTCCTGATTCTCTCTCTACTATTGCTGAATGTAATGCACTTGGTGTTGATGTGAAAATGATTACTGGTGATCAATTGATTATTGCTAAAGAAGTAGCTGCTCGACTTGGCATGGGCCGTGTTATTCTTGATGCGAATCATTTAGTGGACCCCAACAAATCTGAAGACGAAGTTACTGAACACTGTGTGCGTGCAGATGGTTTTGCTCAAGTGATTCCTGAACACAAATATCGCGTGGTTGAATTGTTGCAAAACAAGGGTCTCTTGGTTGGCATGACTGGTGATGGTGTAAATGATGCCCCTGCTCTTAAGAAAGCAGATGTAGGTATTGCAGTTGAAGGTTGTACTGATGCTGCTCGATCTGCTGCTGATATTGTCTTGCTTGCACCGGGACTTTCTACAATCACAGACGGTATTGTCACTTCTCGTGCTATTTTCCAGCGTCTTCGTTCTTATGCCCTTTACCGTATCACTTCTACTATTCATTTTTTGCTCTTTATGTTCATTGTTACCTTGGTTGAAGATTGGACTATGCCTGCAGTACTTTTGATCATGATCTGTGTATTGGTAAGTTTTTTTCTTTGATTTCTGGAACCTTATATTTATTTTGTTTTGGACCTTTTTAGAATGATGCTGCTACTCTGGTCATTTCAGTTGACAATACAGAAATTTCCGAGAAACCAGACAAGTGGCGTATTGGTCAATTGCTCACTTTATCTTTTGTACTCGCTGCTTTGTTGGCTGCTTTGTCCTTTGCTCATTTCTATGTAGCTCGCGATGTATTCCATGTGACAGATAATGAATTGCACTCCATCATGTATTTGCACATCTCTTCAGGTAATTTTATTTTATGGTATATAATAGATTTACTTATATCGTATATAGCACCGCACTTTGTGATCTTCTCAACACGTGTGCCTGGCTATTGGTTCAAGAATATGCCTAACTGGATCTTTACTGTCTGTATCATTGGTACACAAGTCATTGCTTTATTCTTTTCTGTTTATGGTGTCTTTGGTGAACATGAAGGTGTTGCTCCTTGTGGCTATCCTTGGGGTTTATCTGTACTTGGTATTTCGCTTGTTTATTTCATGATTCTTGATGTTGTTAAGGTTCAAATCTTCCGCTACTGGAGCTTTGAAATGACAGCCAAAATGGTGCCTACCAAGACACGCCGAACAAAGCTGGCTAGTCGTAAACAATTGGAAAAGAAAGGACAACAGCTTGAAACATCTTGGAAAAAGATTGAAGAGTAAGTTTAAACATGTCGCCTATTTTTTTTAATTCATTTTCTTTTAGCTCTGTTGCTGCTTCTTCTATTGCTGTTGCCTTCCAAAATTATGCACAACGCGCCAACTAAAAAAATTAACTTCCCTTTTTTATATTATATTATTCTGAATTAGTAGTCTTATTATCTTAATCCTGTAAGAAAAAAACAATGATAAATTTCTTATTCTAAAAAAGACTTTTATAAATTTCACATGTCAACGATGCATTGACCATGCGGAAGTTAAAATGTTTTTTCCAAGGCGTACAGAAAATATAACATTCATTATTATTATTTCCATTGTAGAACGTAACATCAGAGACTTGGGTAGATGTTTTATCGTGTCTGCCTTTGTGGTTGTTGCATGTCTGCGCTTGCCACTGCTGTTTGCCACCGCTGTTTGCCACTTTACATGTGAAAATCGATACAAGGACTAGGCTCGTTTCAACCAGCCTGATTTGGAGGCGTTTCACGACTTTGTGCTTTTGTGGAAAGCGTAGAAGAAGTATATTTCGTTGTTCTAAAATGCGTAATTTTGACATTTTATCGCAAGTTATTTTTCACATGTCAAACATGGCTGCTGATATATATTCCTTCTTATTTTCTATCAAGATTCTATTTAACTATGGCTAAACATCATTCAAAACTCAAGAAAAAAAAAGGTAACATATAAAGTAGTTTATTTTGGGGGGAGAGGAGGGAGAAGGTTTCCCCAATTTTTTGTTTGTTTGTTTGTATATATATTTATCTTCTGTTTCTCTTTGTGTGTTTTTCTTTTTCTTTTCCCTTTTCTTTTATTTTTAAAAGCTTATCTTTCTCTTATTTTTTAAAGATATGGAAGAACAAGAACAGAAATATCAAGAGCAGGTATATCAAGAACCAGAACAGCAAAAACAAAAAGAGCCAGAGACTGTCTTTCTTGAAGAAGAAGAAGAAGAAGAAGAAGAAGGTGCCTTTTCTGATGCGACTACTCTTGAGTCCTCTTCTACCTCAGAGGAAGAGCAAGAGAAGAGAACTGGTGGTAAATTTGTTTCACGTGTTACTTCACTTCCGATTGTACAGGACGGTGTTTCAACCGTTCAAGCAATGGCCAATAAAACAAGCTTAGGTCGATTTGCTTTATCGACAGCCAACTCTACTTTATCAACTGTAAGCAAGTACCAGCCCAAATATGTTCAATCTTATTATCAAAGTTACATTCAGCCTCATATTGAAAGAGCAGACGAACTAGGTTGCCGCTCACTCGACTTGATTCAAACCAAATTTCCTGTTGTCAACCAGCCTACATCTGAGCTTGTCAGAAGCGTTACAGGTCCTTCTTACCAGATTGTAGATGGTGTCAAAATAAGAATTTATAGCTCTATCAAACAGCCTGCTACACATGTAGCTCAAGAGGCTAATAAACGATTGGGCAGTGTTGTTGATAACGTTGAGGCTGTAATTGATCGTTATCTCCCTAAAATTCAGGAAACAAAACGGGAACAAGAAGTTCAAGAAGTAAACCAGGCTGTTCGTGCTTACTACCTCTTTAATGATGCTACACTTCGATTCAGTCAGACGGTTTCTGAACAAGTCAGAGCTACCGCTGCTCAGCTGCCTCGTTCCTGTGACAATTTGGCTCGTATCGCCTCTGGTCAAAACTTGCTTGATAAGGCAACAGCCAATATTCAAAATTTGCAAAGCACGCTCGTAGAGTCTGTCAAGTTATGCACACAGTCTGCTCAAAGCCATCTTCCTCCTTCTGTCAACCAACGTCTTCAAGACCTTCAAGCAACCTCACACGAGCGATTACAATTGTTGACTCAGCAGGTCTCTATTCAACTTTCTCAAGTCACAGAGTTTCTCAAGGTTCAATCTTCTCCTGAATGGCTCAAATCGCGTGTTACTTCTCTAGTTGATATTGCCAACAAACAAGTTGAATTGGTTCATAGTCAATATACTCGGAACGATATTTCTGCTTTGGAAAAAGCTAAGAATGTCGCTCAAGGACTTCAGCAACAAGTTTTGCCCATTTTGAAAACCGTTCAAGCTCAGTTGACTTATTATTCTGAAGTTGCTCGTCAGAAGGCCTCTCAAGATCTCAGAGTTCCTTTTGAATATCTCGGTTTAGATCATGCTCCTAAGGTAGCTACAGCTTAATGATCTTTTTTATTTTTTTACAGAGCGTAGGCTTACTATAAACACAAAACCAAAAAAAAAAAAAAAAAACAGCTGAACTGAGCGATTATACAAATAAAGCAATATGGATATCCATTATGTTTGGAAACACTCATGACTATCTTATTTGGCTTGATGATAAGTTATTTTGTATCACTAAATTCTCGTGAGTTTCAAATGTTTAACTGTTTACGCCCTCTTATCGCATAAATTTTTTCTTTTCTATTTTTGCTTGTGAGACAAGTGGGTTTCTATGCATACCTTTTGTAGATTTGACCGAGCATAGGAATCTTTCATGCGTACCTATTCCCTTGAAACCATTTTAAACACCGTCTCGAAACGGACTTTTTTTTTTTCAAAGCCACTTCTTGTCTTTCAAGTGACGTAGACTTTTACTTGGATTCGTCCGGGGATGCCTCACACTGCACGCTAAAGGAAAAAAGTAGGCACCGAATTATTTTCTCTTTGTTTTTATCTTCACGAATAAGCAATGTTATCCACTGTCTCTCGCATTGCACGCCCTGTTGCTGCTCCCGTTAGGTAGATTTCAATACCATGCTATTTGAAAACGATAGAACTGACCCGAATTATAGCAATGCTGTTCAAGTCCGTAACATGGCCACCTTGAAAGAAAGTAAATAACGAGATAATATGCAATCATCAACACGAAAGAGAAAGAGAACATTTCATTGACGCATTCTTTTTTTTTCTATAGTTCAACAACGTTTGAAGTCTGTTCAAAACATTGAAAAGATTACCAAGTCTATGAAGATGATTGCTTCCACCAAAGTCAGCAAGGCTCAACGCGGTATGGAAGCTGCTCGTACTTTCGGTCAAGCTTCTCACTGTATGTATCATATAGGCGATTGATGAGGGGAACAAAGGAGGGAGAAGGAAAAAAAAAAGAGGGGGAAAAAGAAATGGAGATTTTCTAATCTGAATGCATTATAATAGCTCTCTTTGAAAGTGCTGAAACCAAAGCTGCTGAAGATGGTAAGGTTCTTTACATTGCCTCCTCTTCTGACCGTGGTCTCTGTGGTGGTATTCACTCCAGTGTCTCTAAGGCTACCCGTAAAGCCATTGCTGAAGACCCTGCCTCTGAACTTGTCATCCTTGGTGACAAGCCCAAGGCTCAATTGAGTCGTGTTGTTCGTAAGAACATCCGTATCACTTTCAACCAAATTGGTAAGGATATCCCCACTTTTGAAGAAGCTTCTTCCATTGTCGATGTTATCAAGTCTTCTGAAATCGAGTTTGACTCTGCCAACATCATTTACAACAAGTTCAACTCTGTTGTTTCTTACGAAGCTGAAGCCATTCCTGCTTACTCTCAAGACACCTTCAAGAACTCCCCTAACTTTGCTGTTTATGAAATCGAAGATGATGTTCTTGCCAACCTTCAAGAATTCACCTTTGCCAACAGTGTTTACTGGGCTATGGTTGAAGGCCATGCCTCTGAAATGAGTGCTAAGCGTGCTGCTATGGAGAACGCCACCAAGAACGCTGGTGAAATGATTGGTAAATTGACCATGACTTACAACCGTGGTCGTCAAGCCGTTATTACTAACGAATTGAGTAAGTCATATGATGCAAAACATAGGTTGTTAACTCCTTTTCTCTTTTTAGTTGATATTATTACTGGTGCTTCTGCTCTTTAAGTTATTTGCACATTTAGGAGAAAAAAAAAAGAATAAGATGAGGGACAGTCGTTAGAACAAAAGAAACACCAGCATATATCTTATTCTTTTTTTTTTGTTTGTATCAAAAAAAAAGAAACCCCTCAATAAAACTGTCTTTCTATTCTGACAAGCGTTTTATTGATCTATTCAGAAACACTTTAAAAAGAATCAAAAAAAAAAAGTGAATTAATCAAGTTTTTTTTTATGTTTGAAAAAATACCTTAGAAATGCCCTCAAAGCACTTTTATGACATGTTCTAGGTCAAAGTATGCATTAAAAAAAAGGCCAATGTCAAAATGGTCATTTTGCTCTTATGGTGCTCCTTACGATTTTCACCATCTATACAATTAAAAACGTAAATTTTGATTCCATTTGGCACATTACACGCTGATATGTTTTTAGTCCTCAATATGTGCTTTTTTTGAGTACCAAGCTTATTATGTAATTTTGGATTTTGTTGAACATGAACTACTTTTCGTTTTTGAATGAATTTGGTAAACAATCGATAAGTATAGTAACACTAGCAATAGATTGTCAGCCCGCTGCAGGCGCGAATGTTTTTCAAGATAAACCATCATTTCTACCTTCTAATTCCCTTTTTTTTTGAGTTTCCTATGTTTGAGCACACATAAGAGAACGTATTTATGCAAAAATATAACAAGTTTTGAAAAAGTCAAAAAATCGTCATTTTGGACTTATGATCCCTTGAAGAAATCTTCAATTCTTCCTAAAGGCTCGTAACCCCACTCATCTCACCGAGTTGCACACGCTTTCAGCCATACTCAAAGCAATTGATGATTGTCCACTCTCCTCCTCATGGGATAATATAGCCCTCAGCTTGTCTGTTTGTCTATAAATGCCTTTTGTTGACTTATGTCAAGTTGATCATACAGTCTTCGACATTCTCGACAATGCTACTAAAAAAACTTCTTACTTTCTGCAGGTTGACCCTAATTCAGGACTTCTCCGCTTCAAAACATGTAAAGAATGCAGCAGTCCAGGCTTACTATCTCGGATTTTCAAGGTCTACAAAGATGGTAAACTACTGTTTCTGCCCTTCATGTAAGACCTTATGACTCAATTAACTGACCCTTGCCACCCAGTATCTTAATAGTCGTATCTACAACGGTCTGTCTTCAATGAATGTTCAGTTTTCGATCTCAACAACTCTGATCGTCAAATGTATTTACGAGATATTCCTTCCATTCAATCATTGAAGGCAATTGTGAACCCTACTCGTCTCAAGCGTTTCCTTCAGATATTAATCCCAGGTCGTACCAGGAGCCTTTGGTGTCGCCTTTTACATGACAAGATCTCTTGAAGATCAATGACTGCCACTATCTTGCAACTACCATATGATAAGTGTGGATTCTGTGGTCTAACACAAACTCCCGAACACATGTTGTTGACATGCACGGCTAACAAAGACATCTGGACAAATGCTATCAATTTGTTCTTCGAGCACCCTTCTCGTTTCTCTCTTTCCTAGCTTTACCTAGATGTAATAGCTTTGAACATTGATCATTACCAAATACTAGATACACATCTTCGCCTCAATTGCTTTGAAGTTCTCTCTACTGTTTTCTCCTCTATTTGGAACGCGTACTGGCGCCACCACTTTGATGCTCGCTTTTATGATGGTCAAGTTATACTCGACGACGCCATCAAAACTATACGAAAATTATCTGCTTTTAAACCCTTTTAAACTTTGCCTTTCTGAGACAAGTCATTGGTTCTTACACTTGTTCTCTTCCCTTATATCCCCCTTTTTGATGAGTGATAAAATAAATCTTCAATTTTCACTATTTTACGATTGGTGGTCGATGGATAATACATTTTAGACATGACATGTCTTAGTAAGGATTGCTTGTCTAAGTTTATAAAACACACTTAAAGTATCATATCTGTAAAAGTACTATAAAAAGTGTACGTTACGGCTTAAAAACAGATGGAACGTTTTTGAAAGATAGCTCATTATCTTGGTATTTAGCATACTACTTTCTTTACACTACTCAATGCGTCGTATTTTCATCTACTAACTTTGTTAATACGCTTTTTAGATAGCTCTTCGTTTCTAGACACTTTTGGCCCATTATTTCTTTTTCTAAAAAAAATATGTTTATTGATTGAGCCGCGTACACTAAGAGTAATAGTCAAAGTGAAGAGGCGGATGCAATTAAAATGAAATTTAATAAAATAAAACGAAATATACTAAACAAAATAAACTAAACTAAAATAAAATAAACTAAAATAAAATATATTGAAAAAGTTACATGATTGAATGGCATTGATCCTCTTCAATGGTCTGACGAACATTGAATCGGATGCTTGCTAATATGGTTGTGAGTACAATGGGGGTCTTGTTAAAGATAAATCTTATATGAGCAAGCCAGATTTGTGAAAGAGTAATTATGAGGATTCTGTATGGTTTGATTCCTTTCCATTGGCAGTACCAGATGTAAGAGAAGTCCAGGGACAGAAGAGCTTCCATTATTTCTTCTAAATTTTGACATGAACATAAACTCAGAATTTCCTTAGGGGACACTCCATTTATTCCAAGCTTTAAAGCATTAATAAATTAACATTATTTATCAAATCATAGAATGAAATAAGTTTGAAACAGACAAACGGAATATGAATGTGTTTTATAACAAAAATCTATAAGTAGCATCATGCCAAATTAAGAAACAACAAATACTATCCAGCTTCATGACTCTTTAAAGAAAAAAACAATCTCAATACATATGTATGATGAAATTTATCTAAACGTACAACCTGTATTGTTGATAAAGTAGTATAGAAATAGCTTCGTTTGCTCTTTCAAGATATATTTTTTTGTTAATTCCAGCCAATCCTTCCTTACAAGTAGCAATGCATTGGCTGAATTAGGGAATACATAAACGGTAACCAGCCTTTATTTTGAGGCACAATCATAGTTAAAGACTTGCTTTAAAATATTAAGGTAATTTACGTAACTTGATTTGGGCTGTTTTTATTTAAATGGAAATCTTTCATGTTATTAAAAAACCACCATGGCTTGATTGATGTTTGTCAAATGTTGACGTTTAAAGTCACGTCTCTTTATTCATACATCTTGCTCTAAATTAAACCAATTTAAGGTTTCCAATTCACTGCATCTCGTATGATGCTGGCATTCAATGTTGCCCTAAAAAAGAACTGATTGTGACCAAAGATATTGCTTAGAATAAATTAATACAGTCTTGATCATTATCATATGCTATTGTAACTCCAGTCAATTTACATCACTCGGCTCTTGTCCTTATTTGATGATCTTTTGATGAATAAAGATCACAAGCTAGAATAAAGTCATCACCCTGTTATTCTTCACATGCAGGAAAAAAAAAAAAAAAAAAAAAGAATGCTTAAAAAAAGAAACAGCAAAGAACAGGTGTTTCCCTCTCTCGGAATCGTATGAGATTTACAAAAATAAAAATCCGGTGTGGTCCGATTAATCTCAATGGTAATTCTGGTGAGATTTTTCAAACTGTTGTGTTACTGAAAAATTGATTTCATTTACATGAGTTTTTTTTTTGTTCTTTCAAAGTAAATAACAACAGCGAGGGTAAATGACAACTATCAGGGTTGTGTAAAGTAAAAAAGAACAAAGTAATAAAATGAAAAAAAAAGAAGAAATCTTCATAGGATAACCTGCTTTTTTAAGCTATAAACCAATATCATGCTTTTTTTTTTCTTCTAATTCGTTGTATATAATGGGTTGATTTTTTTTCTTCTTTTCTTTCTTTTTCGTGTTTCCTTTCTCTCTCTCTCTCTCTTTTCTTATTTTGAATAGCTGGATATTAAACATTGACCATGTTCAATACAACACCAGAACAAAATGAATTAAAGGTGCATATTCCTTGCCTTCATCCAGCTAAATCTGCCTTATTCAGTCAACCTTATTGTTATCCTTCTCCCCATTCACCCACAAACACGACAACCACATATGATGATAATAGTAGGTATAAAAAAATTATTGTGTTACTCTTACTCACTATTTTGTCTTAGTCTCTTGCCAACCTATTCTACAGTCCCAAGAAGAATGGTCTCTCAATCCTTTAGAGAAATCCATGTACCATCATCTTGAAGCTTCTTATTCCGAAGCTTCATCTTTAGGAATTCGAACACCTGATATAAATCTTTATGATCAACAACCCATGCTTGGCTATACTTCCTTCCTTCAAACCACCCCTCCTTCTATGATGGATCATACCAACGCTTATCTTGCTTTGGATTATGACCCTGTTGAACTTGTCCCTTCTCTTTCTGTAAGCACAATAGACACTTATGCGATATGTGTGCACTGACAATTCTATAGTATCAAGACCACATGACGTTGTTAGACAAGGACTTACTCCCTTCTTATCCTGCAAGTATGGTGACATTTCAAGACACCATGCTCAACAATTCTCCTTTATTGTTGTACGACGATACTGCTATTTTAAACCCATTGTCAACAGAAGCTTTTATGAATCATGTGCCACTAGAAAAAACCCCACCACAACAAACAACACTACCTCCTGTCAAGAAAAAAGAAGGAGAAAAAATGCATGCCTGTCAATGGGCTTTCTGTACAGCAGAAGCACCTTCTCTAGATAAACTTATGACACATATCTGTGAAAGTCATATTGGTAGTGGCAAGGTAAAGAAATAATGAAAAATAAAATGGACATTGACATTCTTTGATAGGCCACCTATTTCTGTGAATGGAATGGATGCACACGCAACAAGAAACCGTTTATGAAAAGACATAAAATGCATAACCATATGCGAACACATACAGGAGAAAGACCTTTTGTATGTACCATGCTAGACTGCAACAAAACCTTCTCAAGACCCGATTCACTCTCTACTCATATCAAAACACACTCGGATATCCGTCCTTATTTATGCTCTATGCCTGGTTGCGAAAAAGCATATTTTCATTCTCGATCATTAAGAAAACATATCAAGTCAACCCATATGAAAAAGCCAAATACGGCTCCTTCACGTCGTTGGCAATCCACTCGGTCTGTGCCACAAAACAAAGTTAATCTACAGCCCTTAACGACAATCAAACTAGATCATCCTTATTGACCCTCCTTTATGTAACATTCTCTTTTTTCTTTTTTTTTTCTATGATACCTTCCTTTTTTTTTTTTTTTTTTGAAAAAAAAAAAAACTCTGTATATGGACTATTTATGATGATGTGTATTTTCTATAATAAACGTACTTTTCTTTTCATTTTTTTTTGAAAACAAAATGGATACCTTGATTGCATCAGCTTCAAAAGAACTAACACAACAGTTATCAGTAGAGAACCTGACTATGTCTACAGTAAGTGTCTCATTTGGATCGATAGATGAACATGATCAAGTATAGACGGCACAATTAGACACGCAACTCACCTCATGTCAACAAAGAATACATCATACCCATGATACACTACGCCAAGTAAGCACCCGTTTTATAAAAGCCATAAGCTCATGTTCCAAGATGCAACAAGGCATTGAAGACACAAACACAGTGCTGCAAGCATTAAAAGAAAGAGATCAAGCATTAAAAGCTACTTTTGACAAGATTGATCAACTTGAAGTAAGTTACGAGTTCTACGTCTTCTCTAATTTTCTTTATAGAGCATTATTGATCGAGTAAAAGAAACTTATCATCAAGTAGCAAACAATGTAGACAAGATTGAAAAAGCAGTGTCAGCAAGTACACCTTTTCGACTGGTAAGCTTTATTTTTTTTTATCAGCAACAAAAAGTAATATCATGTAGTCACAAAAGAATACGCCTGTTCAACCCTACTTTCCACCACCAAATCCAGTAGACATGTTTGATACCCATACATTGTTCAAGGAAGACCCATGATTGTGATTTTTATCTAGCCATAGTTGAATAAATAGAATGAACCCATGCTTCTTTTTGAAGACATGTTCGAGTAAGGAAAATAAAAGGCTTTTTCTTATACAAGACAACAAAGCAACATCGACGAGGTTCTTCTTGCTCTACAATTGTACCTGCTTCAAATAGACGAGAAGGTAAATCAGTAGGCAGTGAATGAATATAAGCACAACATGCTTCTCCACTATAGACAAAGCAATGCTGTTTCCTCAATGCTATTCTCGACACCAACATGTTTTTTTTGAATACCAGCAAATGACCGCATGCGGTCAGAATACATTGTTTTTGTTGAAATGTATGGAGGCGACTCATGTTTGATTTCATATAGAGAACATCTGATTTCTATAGTCTCGTTATATATCTCAATATACACACACACACAGTGACTTACCACTACTTTAGAGTAAGAAGCAGGTACATAAAGAGATTCAATGAGTGTTATAGGTTCAAATGTGTATTGATGTTGATCAAAGTCAATCCAGAGTTGGTTGCGCCTCATCTTGGTTAGGTCCACCATACCCACGATACCTGCTGTGGTGTTGTCTAAGGGTGATGTCTTTTTCGTCTTACAGAGACTGTTTGTGATTTTATACAACAATAAATAATGATCCATGTTTTTTGCATACATAACTCTTTTATGGCGATGTGTCAAGTAACCTTCAATCAAGATAGGCGTATCAGGCCTAGGTTCTTGACGCTTATGCCAATGTCTCAGTTCCAAGCGATGGATTCCCTCAATCAATCTTGGTTGAATAAGATCACCTTGATCATGGTATGGCACAATAGCCCAATCAAGGTGTTGAAGGGGCGGATAGTACCAGCATAACCCAACACTTTGTTTGTTCCAATCACTTGGTCGATACCCATAGCGATGCAACAAGGCTAATGCACTATCTCGGATACTCTTGAGTGCAACATTGTTTTCTGCCACAAGTTCATGCAACGGTAATTGAATGGTCATGTCCAGTTCAGGTATGTTTAACTCAATCGACTTGGGCAGTGGTTTCTTGGCTTGGGCAGGCAAGGCTTGATAGATTGATTGATACCATCTCTGTGACTTTTTGATATGGTTTGTTGTAAAATAAAAGACGTCGTCCTTTGATTCAAGAGACCAGCTGAAATCAACAGGCGACATGAGCGATAAGACAAACCGCGATTGTGTCAAGTCTATACTGAAACGAGCCTTTTTATCCAACGGAAAACAGGTAAATAACTGCTTGATTTTGTTATAGATGCAGTCTAGATAGAATGGAACTTACATGGCATATAGGGTACAGCTTAAGATGATCTGATTCTGTTAGCACAGCTCGGTATGTTTTCCATTTAAGCGGTCTTTTACATTGAACACATTTGTTTTGATGAGCCACTAGTACTCTACTTTCTGACATCCATTCGTAATAAATGGGTTTCAAAGGAATAGAAATAGTCCAAGCAGAAGAGAATTCTTTGCTGATTGAAGGCCTTTTTATGGTTGAATGAGCATCGTGGAAAATATCCTCACTCTCTTGTCTTTCTAATCTAGGTCCATTGCCTATCAAAACCATAAAGAAAAAGAAAAAAAAATGAAATATATAAAAAAAAAGACACTATTTCTCTGATCGGTTGTATGACGATCCAAGCATTTCTTTATGCAATCAATTATTAAAGACATGCAAAAAGTTTAATCAAAATCTATTTTTATATAATCACTTCTATTTTTTCATAATAGCACTCGCACTATTACTAAAAGGGGAAAGGCCCACATGGCGACCAGTGGTTCCTGAGGGCACTGATTGGTTGTTATCGGAGTCATAGTAGTTGAATTCGATACCCACCAAACTTCGACAGAATTCATGGATCATGGATTTAATCAATTCGTGTCTTCTGATAGTTGTGCTTTGGAATGCAGTAGCTGTTGTGTTTGACATGCTTTCTGTACCATATATCTTGGTTTGTTGGGATTCGATATAAGAAACGAGTTTACTGACAGCAGCCATTCTTGCTTGCTCATCATAAAAAGTAGTTAGTTCGCCTAAATAGTTATGTTAGTCATCACAAAAAAAAAAAAAAAAAATTTAAACTTACCACAATTGGTGACCATATCTTCAAAGGTATCTGTGTTTTGGAATCGCATATAACTCGATTCTAATAAAGAATAAACGGCTCGCTTAGCTGTGTCAAAACAATGATGGGCATCTTTCTTTTCAAGTGCTTCTGTCACGGTCCTACGGACTTTGTCATCTAAATTGACTTCGAAATAACTATTCCTAGACAAGTAAGTGTTGTAGATATGTTGTGCAGTTTCTAATTGTTGTTGTGCAGACGTATAAGTAAAAGATTCATATTGCTCTAGTTCAATAAAGAAAAACTAAATTTGAGGTTAATTGAGGTATATCATGAGAGGGGAAATGTCACATACCAAGTTTTCACTGCTGTATTCTTGTAATAGATGGTAGAGGAAATAACACAAGGGTGATTTGGATTCCAAAATAGCCTTCAAGCCTTCCTTTCGAATTTCCTTAATACAGATATCATGTGGTGCATTCTCTCCAAAGAAACGAGTGAGTTTTTTATAGGTACGGGTAGTCTTGATCTTATAGAGTGCATGTACATCAAAACTAGGTAAGACTTGTAGTGAAGTGCCTAATAAGCTAGACATGGAAGAAGAGCGAGTACGACGATTGTTGGATTTGAGATCATCATGCGATGTTGTTCTGGCTTTAAGTGTAGGTGTTTCTGAGCGAATGATATCATTGTCATGGGCAGACAAGTCTTGGAAATAAGAATTTGTACTGTCTGATAATAAAGTAGGGCCATGATGTTGTAAACTACCACGGCGGGAATTGTTATCATACAGAACATCTTGAACATGCTCGGCTACAACAGAAGATCGTCTTGATTTACTAATTGATCTCGGTGTACGAGGTGACAAGACGTCATTGACTAAGCCATTTGTACCTGTGGCATTAGAAAGATTAATGTAAGAAGGTCTACGTTTAGCAGAGGTAGGCATTAAGAGAGATATATATATATATATATAAAGAAAGTAGTCTATAACAAAAGAAAGAAAGAATTAAAAAAAATTAAAATTAAAAAAAAGTTTCTTTTTATGTGTATCGAAATGAAGTGATTTCAATTATCCAATCAAACATCAAGATGGTAAATTGCTTTATTAAGACTGTTTCTTTTCAACACGATGGCATAAGGCTCTTAAATATGGATCTGCATGCATAATTTCTCTTTCAAACGTAAAAAACTTTTGCTTATTTCTCCAGACAATACCCTTGGGTGTAGATGTATAGTTCAATTGAGATAACCACATAGAATCAAGTTTGACTTTACCAAAGAATGAAATAGTTTCGATCCCCACAAATTTATCCTTCATGTCTCTGGGTTTCTTGCGCTCTTTCTCGACTTGTTTAACATCATCATACACAATTAATTTTGACACGTAGCCTTTTGTATAGAAATGTACAAATATAGCAGGAGACACTGTTGAAAGACCAGCTATAATAAACCAGTTAATTAACTAATAATAAACATTAATAATTCTATTTTACCTAATAATACGCTGAGTGGAGGAGCACTGTTAATTAAAGCAGGCACAAGGACTATGCCACACAATCCAAAAAAAGAAGCTGTCATTTTATATCGCTTCATTGTCTCTGAAAAGGGACCTTTTATTTTATTTTTATAAATAGAATAGACGAAACCATGTACTTTACCTATATAGACCAGAGTTCTTTGAACACTGTCTGACTTGGTTGTATTGATCAGTTTGTTACTGGTAAACTTGCCTGCTGCTTCTTTAGGTAATGTCGAGTAAGCAGCATATTGGTGTTTTGTAAAATACAAACAACACGATCTCGAAAGAAGTCTATTACTCATAAGATTTTAAATATATATATATATATATAAAAAGAACAGTCTGCCCAAAGGACGAATAATTTTTTTTTTGGGGGGAGAAGAGAGAAGCCACTGATTACATAAGATGAAATCCTATAAAACTAAAATATGACTTCTAGCAGATTAAAGCGTGATTACATCTGTGTCGCTACATACTCATAGAACTGTGTAACATTAATGGCTTATATGTGGCAAGTGTGCCTGTTTGTATTTCAATACACTATTCTTTTCCATCGTATTCTAAGCTTAGATCGTAATGATCTGCATTTAGATTTAAAATAGAAGAAATCATCATTTACGAATCAACCTATGGAGGAGTAAGTCAACTTATCACAATCACGTGAAATTGCCTTCACATACCTTTCCTGATCGATCTTTCATTTGAGCTACAGTTGTACCTGAGGATTTATAGTTAGTCTAGTCAGAAGTGTATTACTAAACCCAGGAGATCAAGAAGATGAATGAGTCAGTTTGTGTTTGTGTTTCAATGCAAAATTGGCGATTACGAATTATATCTTGAAAACATGTATTTCATCAGAATGTCTTGCCTTGTGAAGCACATTCATGATCATGTATGACTGTAGATGTCTAAAGAATAAAAAGGAATAAAAGTAAGGTTGATTGAAATATGAGTAGCGCTGAGGTGTTCTATATTAAAGAAAAAGGTTGTTTATTGACTGAAAATAAAAGTAGACCAAGTAATTATAACGAATTTGCTTTTTAGAGTTGAATGAGCAGTGTATCTTATGAGAAAACTTTGCTTCATCTATCTCTCAAAAGCATGGGAAGAACAGGTATGTACACGCATAAATACTTTACTAACATACAGGGTACTTTTGGCGTTGATTGGGACCAAAAAAAAAAAAAAAAAAAAAAAAGAAAAAAAAAAAAAAAGCGACCTGTAAAATTTGGTCAAGAATCCCATAAAATCAAAGGGTACTACTCATGGAAAAATCTCATTTTGACAACTTCTGATCTTCTATATGACGCTTCAAGATGAAAAATGGAGCTATTGACCAGACCAAATACTCAAAATGACAGCCAAATACTCTAGTTTTTGTTCAAGGTGTTTGTTTGCCAGTTGTATTATAGAAATGGTATGATATGAACGAAAAACTTTATAAACATTTTTGCGTACTCGCTCAATATTTTTGCAGTAAACCTGTTGTTTTTTTTATATCAGTATACTTAGAAACTAAATATCTGTAGCTTTTGTCGCTATAGCAAAGCCCCAAAGCCGTGTCCTCAGGCAGTTTTCTGCAAAAGCTCGATTTTTGATGTAGCGGCAAGAACTGGTTTTATGTCCTATGTTCATTCATCCCACATTTGCAATATAAATCGACCCTATTCTTACTTTTAAATGCCCTTTGACATCCCAAATAATACAAAGTAGCTTTTAAAATTTCATGGCTAACACATTTTATATGGCATCGAGAGCAAAAATGCTCAAAACACAGCTTAAACATGCCAATCTTTGATAGACCATTGCTCGACAACCGCACTATCAAGACAATCCTTTTTTTCACTTAAAACATGTCCTTTTGAGTCTAGGAATCAAATGGCACCATCGACTTGGCTTCTAGGTGAAATTCATTTTTTTTTTTTTTTTTTTTTTTTTTTTTTTTTTTTGGAATGACCCAATGTAGGCTTGATCCAATCGAAATCAGGCAAGGCCATCTCTAGATAATTCTGATGAAAAGAAAACGAGCCTACCAAGACGAAAAAGGCGAGTTTATTTGAGCATTGGCTTCAAATCTGCACTCAAACTTCATTGTACACTGTAATCAGTACAAAAGAAGCCTCTTTTAGTAGATGTTGGTTGGTAAATGGTTAGTTATTCTTACTTAAAATTATGTGCAGAGTAAATATGAGTAAGCTTTGCAATGATATATGGCATTTTTGAGGCTAAAGGAAGCAGCTCTAAGCATAACTAGCGATACATGTCTTGTAGGAAGAGAGCTTTGATTCAAACGCCGACTTTTTTCTGTTGTCTTATTGAATTTTAGAGCTCCGGACATACTGTACTTTGGGTACTCAAAATGCACAAAGACCCTCAAACTTGCATTTGAAAGTAGAATTTTATTTAATTCCATGATGCTAATGTTTGCCAGTAGCTCTAGAATATATATGGGTTTGATGTTCCTCTAAGCAGACTTTGTATCTAACTTCTAATAATTTCTCTTTTTGAGCAAATAAACTAGTTTTGTACAAAAGCATGTAGCAGCACAGCCCCAGATAGTAGAGCATGTGATGTGTACAATGTTAGCGCAAGTGAAGGACCAATGGCACAGTCGGGCTAGTTTGGAAAAAGACTTACGCATGCGATTTACTTCAAAATGACTTTATTTGGACAGTAGCCGATAATGCCCACCTTCATTTACATGTCTTGAGAAACACACAAATAGGTGTATGATTCAAATCGTCATTTTTTTTTTACTTTCGTGCTTACGACTGCGCATCTGAAGACTGGTATAAATAGGCAACTCTCGTTTTCTCTTTATTGTTTCCGTATGTCTAACAACAATTTGATTATTTTGATTACTGGTGCTTCCACTGGCCTTGGAAGATTGACTGCTAAAAAATGCCTTCAATCGGGCCATATTGTCATTATTACTGGTCGTTCAGAACAAAGAATTAAAGAAGCAAAGCAATGGATTCTCCAAGATTCAAGTCCTCAGCATGAAAGCAGATTACATGGCATTACGATGGACTTGCTGGACGTTGCTTCTATGAAGAAAGCTGTTCAAGTTTTGGGTACACTTGTATCTTCTATTGACGTGATTGTCCATAATGCAGGTGGTCTGAATCCCAAGTTTTCACAAACTTACAACTTTGAGGATACTGTCTTTATGAACGCTGTTGCTCCTTTGTATCTCAACCAATTATTGCTTCCCTTTATCGAAAAAAGTCAGCATCCTCTTAAGCGCATTATCTTTGTTGCTTCTCAGATCCATAATGCCGAAATCAATGATGGAACTGGAGAGTTGCGCAATATCTCTGAAGATGTACAGCTTGATGAATTGACAGGTAACAAAGAGACATGGGATACAGTAAAGTACTACAGGCTATCCAAACTAGCTTTGATCTGGGGTGTGCTAGCATTAATTCCTCAACTTGAGTCAACTAAAGTCATTCTCATGTGTCCTGGATATGTGCCTACTACAGATCTTGCTCGTCATTCACGCCATTTAGTTGACAAAGACGTGGATTCGCCTCATGCCACTTCACAAGACGAATCCACAGATGCCTATATCTATCTCATCACAAGTCCTGATATCAAGTCTGGCTCATACTATCGAAAGAAAGAGCTAACTTCTGTCTCAAATGATGCCTTAAACAAGAGAAAGCAACAAGAGTTCTACCAGCTTGTTCAAAAGGCAATTCAGAGCATATCATGTCAATATTGATATTAATAAAAAAAAAGAGAGAGAGAGTGTCCATTATTTATTCAACTTATAAAGAAGGTGTGGGGGTATGATTCATAAATGATGAATATGTATATAAAGATCAAGACAAGCTAGGCAAGTCATCTTCAGCTTTGCTTTCATTCATTTTCTTAAGATTTAGTTTTTCCAAGACAGTTTCACCCCGAGGATTTGGATATGGCACAAGAATCTCTTTGACTGGTTCAATACTATGTGGTGATAATGTCAGTGTTGGATCAACTTGTGGTAAATCGTCCTGTGGTATATCGCCTACTGAGAATTCCAAGTCTGGATCAACAAAGTCACTGCCTCCCTTTTCTTCATCACTTTGATCTCCAAACGAGAAATGAATGGCGTCTACAAATGTATCATCTTTTTCATCATCAAAGAAAGTAGAGCCTGTGGTTGAAACAAGTTCATTAAGAGGCTTTTTCTCTGCAAGTCCAATGGGTTTGTATGTAATGGCTGTATCGGTGGTTTTTGTAAACAAATCATCGTCGTCAAAGTCATCATCATCATCATTGTTGCCATAATCGGCATTTTCATCTGTTTTTTTTCGTAATCCGTTTTTAGCATATTCGGCTTTTTCTTGCACTTGACTTGCAGATATTTCAGGCTGCGCGTCTTCTTCATCTTCATCATCAAATACATGGATAGGCGAAGAAGTTACTTCAGTCCATTGTGTCTCTTCTGTCTCGGGTATGAATTGTGTGTTTTGTTCTTTTGGCTTGTCTTCTTGACTACGCGTCTCATGTGCTGATTGATCTTCTGTATCACGATAGACAAAGAATGGCACCTCTTCTTCTTCTTCATTATCACAATAGACTTGAATAGGAGGCGTTACTGCCTTTTCAACACCCTTTTTAATATCTTCATCTGACAGTACTGTAAAAGCAGGTTTGGTAGGCTGATTGTGACATGTTTGATTTAGAGATTTAGATGGATTTATATCTCTCAAGGCAGGCCTGGTGTTTTCTTTGGTTCCAAGCCCTGGTTTTTTCTGTTGTGAGTTTGTAGGTGAAGGTGTTTTCTTGCGATTCTCATCGTTGCAATCGGTATTTTCATTGGTTTCATGCTTGCGTTTGGTTATCGCTGGTTTTTTAGGCGTTGGCTTAAAATAGTTACTGATTCTGGGATGATTGTCTGCCACTAATGATTTTTTACTTTCCCTCTTGCCGTTGTACTTGATTTTGGCGGCATCTTTTTTTTTTTTTATGAGGAAAAAGGAAAAATAAACTGAATTGGCCTTTTTTTTTTTTTTTTTTTTTTTTTTTTTTACTCTGGACTGCGGACTTCAAAAAGTTTTGTTCTTTATTAAATATCCTGTTTTTTTAAACCTGTTGAGGGAAACAAGTAGGACCTGGGTGTGCACCACCATGGACCATCAATACTTGAGCACCAAATTCAAATGGATTGCTATTATAAGCAACGAAATCAGACTTTCCACTATGCTTCAAAACACCTGTCTCCAATCCAAAGATCTCGGCCAAATTCCAGGTTACCAAGCCAACAGCTTCTTGAGCACTAAAGTGAGGATTATGAGCCAAGTTCCAGCCTGCTTCCCAGATCAAGTTACGTGCATCACCGTTGTCTACATCTGTGCTGCCAAGACCTACACGTACACCATGCTTCAACAAGACATCAAGCACTGTGTAGGGTGTGATAGGTGGACCTGTCAAACAGGATCGAGATTGCCATGTGAGAGGATAACAACGAGCAGGCATAAGAACAACAGGCACATCTAAGCGACTCAAATGATCAGCGACCAAGTGAGATTCAGAGCCACCTAAAATGACAAATCTGACTTGATAGCCATAGTCTTTTTGAATGGCTTGCTTGATCATCAGAATAGAAGCAATCTCGTCTTTATCGTCTACCTGAATCACAACGGGAATTTGACCACGAGCAGCCCGGGCAAATACGTGGTGAGAAGGGTCTTTTTTGATATTGGAGACGAGTAAATCGCGGATGGTGGCTATCTGTTGAGAGACACTTGGTTCTCCTGTATGGATACAAATTGAGTACCGAGTGATCAAATGATAGTTGACATACCTCCATGATGGATAACAAAGTTCAGAGCTGCCTCTTCTTTTACTAAAGCATCCACTGTATCTAACACTGTCTTTTCCACACCTGTTCGGAAAGCAACAGACACACCAGCAACTAAACTGGAACCCATAGGTTGGGAAATAGAAGTAGTTACACCTATTCAGAGTGTCAAACAAGCATCTTGTATCATGATCTGACTTACCAGCCTTGTATGCTTTCTGGAGATGCAATCCATTTAATTTGAGGCCATCAACAGCACGTACAATATGCTTGTAAAGATCAGCATCAGAGACATCATTCTTTGCATTTCCATCATGTGTTGTTGCTTCTGATTGAATTTCAGACAGACCAAGAGGAACACCCATCGACACAATACCAGGAATCACAACAGCCCCATTCATGTTGAACACAGGGCTTGATACAGGCCAATCAATATGGTCTCTATCGCAGTCTGCACCTAGACAAACAATCTCACCTTCATTGACAATCATGTACAATCCCTGACCAATTTCATTTGCATGCAATATACGAGTTGCATTCATATAGATGTCACTGATATTGCGTAACACAAAGGAACGAATATCACTGCCACAAGCATCATGGAAAGAATTGGGGTTATCAAGGCCATGGTCTTCAAGACGCATCGTATTTGAAGAAAAGGGAGGCAAGTAATGCCGTTCTTGCTCTGTTTCTAGTTCCCCGATGGGTGTTTCCATCGCCCATTGCTCAGCAACAAGACTTTGTTCTGTTACTGTCTTTGTCCATGATTTCTGAAAGTCAAGTTCTGAGCCATCAATAAAGACATGCTTGGGACGAGCACCTAAACGTAAAGGATGGCGTTCCCAAATAACAATGTCAGCATCTTTGCCTACATCAATGCTTCCAATACGATGACCAAGTTTCATGGAGGCTGCAGGTACAGAAGTGACTGCTTGAAGAGCCTTGTGTTCATCAAAACCATAGTGATAGGCTTTTTGAGCTTCATGTAACAAATCGCGCTACTATGCATCAAACACAATAGTTCAAATACAGGTGTGTTACTTACTGCGTTCATGACTGGATGATCACTCTTGAAAGCAACTGGAATACCTGCTGCATCCAGAATTTTGGGAGCATGTACATTTTGATCCCATGCTTCAGCCTATACAAACCCATTAACCAACAATCAATGCATGCTGTATTCTACCTTGTATCCCCACATATCTAGTCATAACCAGTGAGTATAAATACTTCACAAAAAAAAAAAAAAAAAACTTCACTTACCAGCAAAGGTAGCAATGGTAATATTTGTCTTTGCGCGCTTAATAATGTCAGGCACTTGCCAAGCACTAAGCGCATGATGAAAAGCAGCAATGTCAAAATCAAATTCAAGCGAATGATGTACCATGGCTTCAAAATCTTGAGGCAAATAACAATGTACATTCAAATTGACTTGTTTACGCAACAAGGCAACCAAGCTCTCCAGCTGAAGATCTTCAGGATAAGGTTCAGAAAGACGAGTGATCTTGGCTTCATCTACAGGACCATCTTTAGGGAACGTCTTTTGGATACGGCCAGCAGCATCGCACCAATCATCTTGCTTTCTCTTTAATTTTTGTGCATTCTCAAACCATTGACGAAACAAGTAAGCCTCACCAAGACCTGAAGCGTATATGAGACTCTATCGTCTATTGTTTCTAACTTACGTGTCATGGGCATCTTGTTCAACTCGGCACCATAATATCCTTTGGGGTTTTCACCACATGCCATTTTCATGAAACGCCAAACAATTTCTTGATCCTCTTCTGAGACACCAGAGCTGATGAGCATATCTTGGTTTGAAAGTGTAGGCACTGGACGAAGCTTGATAACAGCCGCTTCACCTCCCATTGAGTTGCCTGAACCAGGAAGGATTAGCGAGGTTGTAATTCCTCCACTAGCGACAATTTTGAGGCCTGGATCTGTTGGACTGATGGCATCAATAACACGTACCTAGATAAAAAAAACATTGATCAACATGTATGACTCATTTTTGTTACTTACATAAGGGGTTGTAGGTGAAGTCATCTCATTCACATCATTAGAGGCTTCGAGTCCGTTCAGAGACTCAAGCGTCATATGAGAGTGCATATCGATAATACCAGGTGTGACAACACGACCCTGTGCGTCCACAATGCGTGTATGCTTGGACACTTTAAGATCCGTTCCCACAGCAGCAATTAAACCGTCTTTGAGATAAACCTGACCTTTTGCAAGGTATTTGTCACCTAACCAGACATGCCCGTTGATAATCAAGGTATCCACAGCGTCAGGAGCACGTCGAGGGTTACGGTGTCGAGTACGTGTGGTGTTGGTGACGACGTTGGCTCGATCCGAGTTGTATTGACATTGCAAAAGACCGTGTTCAAACGACGTAAGTGAAATACCAGGTGAGACGACGCTGTTTGTGTCTTGCCAGAGACTTTGTGTGTGAATGTCCATTGTCTGAATAGCAGGCAAATGTCTAGCGAGATAGACACATGTTGTGCCAAATAATGCAAGTGCTGAAGCAGTAACTATGAGACGTGCCTTTTGGTTCTTTTGACGACTGTGATAAGATGAGAAATCTGGACCAAGAAGAGGTCGCGTTGAGCCTCGACTCTTTTTAGAATTCAATATGCCAGACATACTTCAATAAAAAAAAGAAAAGAAAAGAAGGAAAAAGATAGGAGAGACTTTAAAGATAAAAAAAAAAAAGGTTTGTGTGTAACGCTAAAAGCCAATCAGACAAGTGGCTACTAAAGACAAGCTTCCAACAAATGATGCATTATCAATCATTTTAGTTACTTTCTTTTTGGCGTGTAACATGGTATCAAGAATGGCTCAAAACACCAAATATGGTATGAATTTTAAGCTTTTACATAGGTGTTCTCAAGCTCAGATCCGAACAATTTCTTTTCGATAGTTCATTAAAGTTAGCGATTGAATATGTTGAGTGCCTCTTTTTATCGCTTGGGATATGGCTATTGCAGTATAACAGATACTTTTATCTCCAATTTACAACCAATTCAAGCTCTCTTAGTTAACATTCAAGTTAAGCTTACGAGAGCAATTGGATAAAGTTGTTGTTGTGTTGATAGCTTTCGGATTGAATTGTCTGTATAAAAAACTAAGTTGCCAAGTGACCATTGACTTTTGATTTGTTCGTGTTAGCAGGAGATTCTAGGATATAATTTTCAGATACTATAGCATTTAATTGAGGCAAAGAAGTACTGCTGATTAGAATAAGCAAACCATCTCTACAGCCAAAACGCTATAGTTTTAATCTTTGAAATTCATAGTCCTCAATTTTTGTAAACTTGTCCAAACACTTTAGAGTAACTGATGCAGCAAGTTGATTGGCCAAGCCACACGTTTCCAAATACGGTACTTTATTTCCCTTATTTTTTATTCAAAGTAGGGTTCATATTGTTCAAAAAGCTTGTATGTTTGTTCATTTGTCCTATAGAGTTGGAGGAGCGGTGAATTCTAACCGTGTAGCTGTGTCTACTCAGTGTTTTCTTCTTTGGCGCTGTTCAGATACGGGTTGCACTGAAACTTGTGTAATCAAAGGCTAGGGACAATGGCTAATGTTTATACATTTACTGATTGGTTGAAGACAAGAGATAAATATTAGACCAAAAAAGAAGCAACCATGTATGCAGAGATAGAAGCTCAGGGAACTTCTGTCGTGAGATCAGGTCTTTGGGTTTACTGATTCTCAGTGCGAAAGAATACTTGTGCTTCGGAGTACTTGCATACACAAAAGGGAAAAGAAGGATTGGTCTACCTTCAAGACTCTAACTGGTGTTTCTCTATCGACGAGACTTTCTCTCATATGTCTCCAAGATTATTCTTCGGGCCTCAAGGTCATTCAAGAATGGTTTCTCTGGGTTTTTGTGGCGATCTAGTAAGTATCCTCCAATAAAATTGAAAGTATAATACGCTAAAGTCCTTCCCTTTAGGTGCCTCCAAGGTCCATCATTAAGGTGTGTTACTGGTGCAAGACCGTCTCTAGTTCCGGCTCTTTCAGGCATTTCAAGATCTTCAACAAGTTTTTGCGAGGTTTGTTTACTTTTCGTGAGTCTTCTTGTTTCTGTTTGAGAGCCTGATCAGTTCGTATTCAGGCAAGAAGAAGATCAGTTTAGGCTTGATCATCTTGATCAGATCCACAGTCAGTACTTGTTGTTGAGTAGATCTTGTGCTTGCATATTGTCTATCCATCTTTAGTGATTGACACAAACAGCCTTAAATAAAAGCAACGAGGTGAATCTACTTGTAAGACAGCTCTATCCACTCATATTGCTCGCTTGCAGTGAACTACGCTACTATGTTCTGCTTTTTTACATCTGATGTCTGGTCTTTGTAACAACTGGATCAAAACGCGATTGTGGTTTATAAATGTCAATAAAGAAAACGATATACACTAGAAAAAGAAAATGAAGTTTGAAATGTTGAATCCTCTTTCTACAAGGCATCCATTGTTAGTTATGCTCAAAGCTGCTTTCTTGAGCCTCATAGATATCATGTAATTTAGCAAATATGACTCTTTTGCATTCTGTATATTGAATGATGTAGAAACAAGTACTCATTTGTTATCCAAATTCTATTGAAAAGGAGCCTCTCTTGTACTAATTACAGTGTACAATCAAGTTTCAATGCAGATTCGAAGCCAATGCTCAAATAAATCAGCCTTTTTCGTTTTGCTGAACTCGTCTTCTTTTCATTAGAAATACCTATGGATGGTCTTACCTGATTTCGGTATGATCAGGCCTACATTGGGTCATTCCAAAAAAAAAAAAAAAAAAACAACAGGTTTACTGCAAAAATATTGAGCGAGTACGCAAAAATGTTTATAAAGTTTTTCGTTCATATCATACCATTTCTATAATACAACTGGCAAACAAACACCTTGAACAAAAACTAGAGTATTTGGCTGTCATTTTGAGTATTTGGTCTGGTCAATAGCTCCATTTTTCATCTTGAAGCGTCATATAGAAAATCAGAAGTTGTCAAAATGAGATTTTTCCATGAGTAGTACCCTTTGATTTTATGTACAAATAGGCTTTTTGCTCCTCTTATATGGTTATACATACCTGTCTAAATGTCTGTTCTTTTGATGAATCATTGGTTAAATCAATGCATCAAGAGAATTAAGACACTTGTCTAATAGACAAACTACATTCACTTCAAAAGGTGCAATATTCTTTTGCATATGATCCAATGAAATCAATGTTCCCTCGCAACCAAAAACAAAGAATTGATATGTATACCTCATGAAAAAGACTTCCTCTCCCTCTCTCTCTTATTGATGTCTTCTGGGCTATTTCTTTGATTAATGCTCCCATCTTAAAGTACAAGTGCCTTCTTCGGGAGTTTTCAGTTCCACTTCATGGACAGAATACACTACGTAGACAATAATACAATCAAGAAATGCAAGATATGTGTTAGCCATTCCACTTGCTTTAGGGAGAACTATGCCTGAGACATATCGAATCATTCTTTAACACCTCTAACATAGCCAGCAATGAATTAGTAAAACACAGAAAAAAGAGATAATGTTGATGGGTAATTGTTTATCTTTTTGTCGGTTTAAATAATCTAAAAGGGGGTTCTGTATCAAATTCTTTTGACTATAGTGAATTTGTATTGTTGTTTTGCATCTTTTCATATTCTTGTTTCTTTGCTAGTAACATGGCTAATCTTTGCTCCTATAAATAAAGTTAATAAATAGAAACATAAATACCATCTCTACCTTTGACTTGATCTTGTACATTTCTAAGAAATAAAAGCCTGCTACACCACCTGCAAAGGCACCAAAAGAAACTGCTAATGCTTTACCGAGTTTTGACATGAGTTTAAAAGGATAAAGAAAAAGAAAAAAAAAAGAAATGGCATGCCTGCCAGATGATAAGGAGTTCAAGTTCCGATCAGGCTTTGTTTTTTTCCATGTCTAAAGCATTTCCTCACGATCCCTCTGATCCATTTCAACAAAACACAACAAGTGAGGTTAGGCTATTGTTCAATATGAAAAGACACTTATAATATAATTAGAATAGTGATATAGTCTTTTGGCCTTCTTCTGATACAAGTAAGACAGTACCAAGATGGAATCTAAAAACAGTGGAAGAAGAACACGAACAAGCAAAAGTGATAAGTAAATTAGGTAAGCAAGCAAGCATTCTGATCAACACATACTTATATATTTAAGAGTCTAAAATTGCTACTATCAAATCAAGAAGTGATGCGTACTATACACAGCAAAAAGTGTATGATCAGATCCAAATCAATAATGATGATGAACAAGAACAAGATATTGAAGAACAAGAAGAAGAAGAAGAAGGGCTACCTTTATTATGGAAGAATAAAGCAATACCTATAGACCAAGTATCCAAGAAATCAGAAAGTCAATATACAACACACTGGTGCTGTTGTTATTTTTTATAGAGTAATTTTACATGGTAAATACATAAATTGTGCTTTTAGTACACACTTTAAAGTTTGTGTTGCTCAGTCTCATTCTTGACGCTGCACTAATTAAAAATTAGGTTAGCATTTTGTTTGGATAAACAATTGTTTACCTTTCTTCTTGTATGATGTCAAATCAACTGTGTCTTGAGAAGTAAAACATGCAGTATAAAGTAAGAGTAACTTGTATGAAGAATAAGTATATATGCACACATACAACATATATATATATATATATACACGTACCATGGCCATCATCATACAGACAAAGTTGTCAGAAGGAATACGATCCAACTTCTTTTTTAATTCGAGGTTCTGTGTTTGTAAATCTTGAATTTGATCGTAAAGTGCCTTGTTTGTATCTAGTAATTCTTTGCGCTGATCTTCAAGGGCAATCAAATGTTCTCGTTTCCTTTTACGTGAAAGTAGCGCGGCTGCTCTGTTTTTGATCAATCGCTCTTGTCGTTTAGCTATGACTGCTGCCTTTTGAGGATCCTCAGCCATATATTTTTCAGGAATCTCTTTCTCGACCTCTTGCTGTGTCTCTTTGATATGTTGAAAAGCAGGCAAAATGGGTGCTAATTGTTTAAGAGGAGCAGGGGCAATGACGACAGGAAGACCTTGGAGAAGAGGAGGAGTTGTGTTGCGACCTGTATCGCGCTTTTTACGTCCACGCTTTTTTCTGGACTGCTCAGTCTCTGAAGAGGATGAAGAATAGGTACTAAAGGCACCAGGAGAAGTAGGTTGTGGTGTTGAGAAATAAGATGCAGAAGAAGGCGAGCATGTCATTTCATTGTAGAATGTAGCTTGGTTTTGTGCAGCCCATAAAAGTGACACATCATTTAAAAGAGGCGTGGTAGATGGAGAAGAAGATGATGAAAGATATTGCCAGTCAGTTTCTTCTATTGGGTATTTCTGTTCATGAGTCCAAGATGTGGTACTTGTAGCCATACATTCTGAATTAAGATATGACATAAGTAAGTCATCTTGATCTTCTAATGTAGGTTCTGTTTTAATATGTTTGTGTAGCAAATGAGACATAATGATAGAAAAAAAGAGAAGGAAAAAGAGAGAGAGAGAGAGAGAGACAGAAAGAAATAAATCACTAAATGCTACATAACTTTAAACAAGCTTAATGTGAACTAATTTGGAATTCATCTTTCTTGATATCGTCAGTTGCATCAAACAAAACAAACAAATAGTATAAAAAAGAGGTGTCATCGTATTCTCCTTAATTTTTCTTTTTTTTTAAGCTTCAATTTGGAGAAGCATTTGTTTATATGTGAGGCACCATTCCAGCATAAGTCTGAGTGAGCTTTTTAGTTCAGTCAATGTGGGTGACTGAGTCTGTGTCTTGAGTTCTTCAATTACCATGACTGGTTTGTCTTTATAGGTACTAATGGCATACATGAGTGGTACATACACACACACAATATCAACTTACACATGCGGGTGATCTGATCCTGCTTTTGTTCCATGCTTTAGGAAATGGTAGTCAAGTGCATACACATTACATACGATAAATACATCTTGTATACAGAATTCAATCACTAATTCTTGTTTTAAAGGTGGACTAAAAAACTAGTGCCTATTAGTACATGATATCAAGAATGTGACAAGTTACTTTTGGATGGCAAACTTTATATGGAAACAAGGAGGCTTCATTAGGATAATCAAATGCGTGAAGTGCACGGTCTATAAATTGATACATATCTTCTAAAAGCTAAAAGGGTCATTAGAAAGGAATGTAACCATTGACACAATACCTCAATAGTTGTTTGCTTGAAAGAAGGGGCTTTATAGTCATGTATTCTACTGATAGCGAGGGAGAGATAGTTTGTTGCTTGTTGTGCCTAGACAATATAAATACAGAAGGATTCATTTGTTTAAATGATACCTGTTCTAAAAAATAAGGCACTGAGTCTGTGATAGACGCTTTGATAGGTGATTCTTGATGATAATTAGCCATTTTAATTGATAGATCCTATATGGTATACTTGAATATACAAATCAATCACCAATGACAACTTACAGCTTTTGTTATAAAAGACCCAGTGACTGTGATAAACCCTTTCATAGCCTCATTCCTGTTGATGAATATATGGATTATACAAATATGACTTACTGAACTAAGGGCAAAGAATCAGATTTAGCTAGCAAAGTATAAGTATACACAAAGTATATCAAAACGAATTGATTTACTCGAACTCTTTAGAATGCTTTTGCTTTCCTATCATGATAATCAACACAGAAAAAAGAAAAGAATAAGCGGTGTCTTACTTGCAGGCGAATCTTTAGTTTCTCCAACATGAGTGGAATGATGTCCTGAAGTAACCACTCTCTTTGCTTGACCTAAATATATGTAAATATACACGAGTGGGTCTTGTTGGCTTACAGCTGTTTCTTTTTCTTCTGTTTTATGCATGGTTGAGTCGAGATAGGAAAGAAAAAGAGAAATCACAAAAAAGTCACGTATTTCTTGCCATGAAATGATACATTCTGAAAAAAAAACAAACAAGCTATGTTACGTCACATACTGTCGAGAAGGACATAGAAAGAGTGCTTGCTAACTAACTTGGATCATGATATTTGCTTTTTGTGTAATTTTAATGTAAAACAATGAAAATACGTTCTAATCAATTGCTACCTTTTTATTGGTGGAAATCTTTTGCGTGCATTACAAAAGCAACTTGACTGACCTACATACCATCAGTGTATTGAAATGAATATGATACAGTCTTAGAGTTAGTCGAGTAAACAAAACACGTCAATATGACTTGTATGAATGCTAATTTCATTGCACAAATGAACTCTTTCTTTAATAAGGAATAGGTAAAAGTCCTAATGATACACATCCTTCTTGACAAGCACGATGTGCTCTTGCACAAATACTGGTAGAATAAAGCTGTCTTAGTCCAGATATCCATACACTAAGAGAACCAACAGTCCCTTCACATGCTATAAATGCACCTATGCACCCTGCTTGACAAATACCATAAGCTGAAACGAACCCAATGAAACCAAATACTACAACAATTTCAGAATTAAACTTGACCATTGTAAGGAAAAAAAAAGCACAAAAAAAAAAGATCATTTTCAGTGTGTATGTATAACAACACTAGATCAATGTAATTAATCAGTTTATTGTCTACTTCTTATGACGTCTAAACAAGTTTCTTGAAAGTGATCTTCAAATCATGACGGTATTTGACTATGATGTCATCCTGTCGTCGATCGAGCATAAAACATAGATAAAACTCGATTTGATTCTCTTCTTTTTCTCTTCTTCGTTATCATATATATAAAAATGAATTACGTGAAAGGAAAGATTGCTGAAAACTTACATGTACCAGAACTTGTTGATACTGTGCGTGCACATGGCACCAAATACTTTTATTCATACAGCAAGCAATATCCTTACATGCGACAAACATTGCCTACCAACAATATGACAGATAGTAAAAGAAAGAAGTTACTCAAGAAAATTGAAAGAATTTCCCATTGGCTAGATAATGCCGTGCCTCATTCGCCTATTCCTTTAGGTCTTGATTCCATCTTGGTAAGTAGTATAACATAAAAAAAAAGAAAAAGAGCAAGATACTCATCGTCTATAGGGTTTCATTCCTGTCATTGGTGGTTCCATGGGCGGTTTGTTCGCACTTTATCAAGTTTATTTGTCAACCACATTTGGTATTCCACTCTGGTTGTTTATGCATATGATTTTGAATATTATGATTGATTTTGTGTTCAGTTTAATACCAATCCTCGGTGGCTTTCTTCATATGTTCTACAAGGCGAATATTTACAATTATGAGGAATTGAGAGACTATCTTGATTCACCTGAGTATTTAGAAAGAGCACAGCTAAGAGAAAGAAAGACAGCACAAGATGATATTGCACCAGGTGAAATCACTTGGACACAACTCGGAAAAGACATCAAAGGCTATTTACCTATTGATTCGATTACACAAGCAACCAAGAGAAGTAATAGCTTTAAAAAGTAGTTATTTTTAAATAAATTACAAATATAAGCATTTAATTTGTTGTGCAATAAGATATGTGTCATCTATACGCCACAGAGAATATATAGAAAAAGGGGTTTTGCGTACTTTAAACTTAAAAATTATGATTTCATCTCTCAAAAAGAAACGTATGAGTTTATTAGAAACGTGTTCCATTTGTCCGCAGTTCGGCCGAGGTGTGAGAGTGGTTGGGATTTAGAGAGAGATCTTTTTTTAAAGTTTAACGAAACATTTCTTATTTAGGTGGCCGACATGTCAGACCCAGAAATGGTAATTTGCTCCATTTTATAGTACTATTTCTTTTATACTGCTACAAGTAAAAGACATTGCACACGCACACACACACACACACACACACATACACACGCACTTTAAAGAAAGAAAGAGGAAATGCGAATTTTCAGTTTTTTTCCAAAAAAAGAAACAATGAAAGACAGGTAAAAAAAAAGAAAAGGGAGGATAAACAATGACAGGAACAATAACGTGCAAGAGAGGGAGTTGCTGCGAAACTTTTGGTCAATTCAAGCATTTCTTCACCTAAGGGGGTCGTACCATACTCAGTTGCCCTACAGCGTAACTATAGCAACCGTGCACCCAGAGTCAAATAACCTGACGCACCTCTATAGTTGGAGAATCGTGGAATTGTTGTGACTCATGATGGGGTTTCACAAAATTATAAATTATTTTTATTTGCTGCGCAAATTCGGTCTGATATAAAAAGAAAGAAGCTAAGACGATTTCGTCTTTTTCTTTTTTTAAATTATATCTCTCTTCTCTTCTCTTTATACCCTTTGGTCATTTGTAAAGAAGAGACTTTATTTATTTATTTATTTCATCGTGTCTTCATTGTATTCATCTGTATTTAATCGCATACCAATCAACATGACCTGCCCTTCCAACTTCAACTATCAAGAACTTCAAGACTTCTTGTTTGAATCCCCTATCAACAACACTCAACCTTCCAAGACTGAAGAATTTGACTTTGCCAAAGTGTGGCAAGGATTGAATGGTGAGTATCAAGCAGTTTCGTCTGAATTTGTTCAAGCATGTAAACTGATTGTCATAAAAAATGCTATAGCCAAATCAATTGAAGATATGGATCAAAAGCAAAGTGCTTTGTCTGCCTTTGTTGGCGACATTACACCTGCTGCAGCTGCTGTTGCAGCTGCTGATGAGTCTCCTATGATGGACACTCCCTTTTTAGACAATTCATGTATGAACACACCTTTTACACCTGCTACTGTCTTCACTCCCAGCCTAGGACAATTCCAAAACTCACCTTATTATTCACCTTACATTGAATCCTTTGGTGTGGGAAATCTTTCTTATCAAGACGATATTCAAGTAGCTAAATACTTAAAAAACGATATTTCTTGGCAGCCCTCTACAATGATGTCTCAGACACCTTTAGTCTCTTCCACTGATTTATTGAATTCTTTTGAATTCAATGGTGAACCCTCTCAGTTGTTATTAGACTCTTCCAATAATAATATATCAACTGATGAGTCTTCTGACTTTCTCTTTCCTCCTCTCCCTTCTGAAAACAATCAACAAGACACAACCTCCTATTCCTTAAACACGAACTTCAATTCACAAGAACTTGATGCCACCAACTTGTTTGATGATTGCTTTTTCGACATTCAAGAAGAAACTGTCTTCCCTGAACAACTCTCTAACAAACGCAAGACAGAAGACGATAAGCCCAACAAAAAGAACAAGCGTGTGAAAATTTCTTCTTCCAAAGCCGTGAAAAACGACCAAGATCAACGCAAATTCGAATGCGATATATGCCATGCTACCTTTAACCGTCGATACAATCTCGGTACACATGTCAAGACACATGACAAGAACAGAACTAAGGCCTTTTCATGTTCTTTATGTCAAAAGCCCTTTGACCGTAAACATGATTTATCTCGACATGTTTCTACTGTCCATAATGGTGAACGTGCTTATAGCTGTACAGAATGCCCTTCTACTTTTTCCAGAAAAGATGCTTTAGTGCGACACCAAATTCAAAAACACAATTATGAATCTTAAGCCTCCCTTTTATGAAATCCTCTTTATATGTTTCCCATTTGTAAATTACTATTTTTTTTTTTTTTGTATTATGTAAATATATAAAAAATAAACTGCATTCAAACAACAATTAAAATTGCCTGTGAACATCTTGTATTTCTTCTTTTTCACCATGTTCAAAGATAAACAAGTTCTTGTGTAATGTTGGGTCTAGATGATCAGGAAATACATAAACACAAAGAATAGGTGGCATCACAACAAGTGTAGGAGGATGAGATACCATGTATGAAGATGGATAAGTAGGATAACCATACCATACTAGCTGCTGGTGTTGTGAAGTCAACATGAAACGATGGTCCGGCATCATGACAATTTGACGATGTGCTTGTAGTTTTTGCTTTAATGCTGTTAATATATGTCTTGTTCGTCTTGAGAAAAGACGACATCGTATTAGAAATGGTAGGCCTTTTTGCTGTGCTTTTTGAGGGTCAAATGGTTGTGTAAGCAACATTATGCTGTGAAGAAAAAAAGAAGAAGTGTATTTTTCCCTTGAAGCGTTTTATATTTTTTCTCAAATAAAAAAAAAAGGTTATTTGTTTTGATTAAAAATCATTATGATATTTTTTATTAATACAGTTTAAAGCATGACTAAACCAATCTTGTGCTTAGGAACATCAGGGCATCTCCAGTTATACATGTAGTAATTCAAATAGCCATCACCATTACCAAACTTTTGTTCTTCAACAAATTTTGCATTGTCCATTAAATCAAGTGTGTTTACAACATCAAAATCAGCCTATAAAAACAAAAGTTTAGAATCATGCTATATTTATACAACAAATACCTTTTTAGCCAAGACCAACGCATCCGCAATCAGTTGGTTTAATCTTTTTGCAATCAACTTTTCTTTTTCTTGTTCATCCAATTCATCAGGAACAGTAACTGCATAATAAAACATGTATGCAGCATTCAAGGTAGAATGCTTAGGGTTACCAATAACAGAGCTTGGAAGAGAGTAGAACGAAAATACGTCTGTAATTTTCTTGTCTTCTTCAACCACATAACTCCAGACAACCTTCTCATGAGGCAAGACCCAATGTTCAACATCAGCGTCTGTTTCAAACACAGGAGCAAAATCAAAGCGAGCCAAGTACTTGTTGAGCAATTCACGGACTTGAGGAGCATCTTCTTTACGCATTTCTCTTAATCCAGGTGTACTTGTCTTTTCAGGTACCTTGTAATTCTTGATCATACGAGATAGAGTGGATCTGGGTGGAACACGGGAAAAGTTGCATTCAACTAATTTCTTGGGGTTAAGAGAACGATGATAGTAGCTAGATTCATAAGTCAACATTGCATACACATCACTACGATACTTACCGACATGTAGATACAGGTTTGGGAAGAACAACACCACCTGTGTAAACAGCCTGAAAGACACCTTCAAGGTGACTTCTACGTGTAATTTCCTTAATGAGCACTGGTGCTAAACGCTTTGATCTCAATTTTTTGTGGACACATAAAAAGTTGATTTCTGTCAAATGATGGATACTAAAAGCCAATTGAATAATATGTACATCATCTTCATTGACTTACGTTTCATAAGTTCTCAAAGCAACAGGTACACCACTAATAAAAGCCACAAGCTTCTTGTTAGAAGCAACACGAACACCGAGCAGCCATGATTGTTTCCAGTTAGGAGGTAACAAAGCCCTAGACTCATGGTTATTTTTGTGTTTACGCGTTACACTGCTACTTACCACTTGAGGAATTCGGCAGAATAATCGAATCTAAACTGAGCGTCATCATCCTCGACATAATTGAAAGTTAAGAGATCATAGAGTTCTTTGACCTGAAAATGATGAATGGTACGCGTCAATCAACTATAAACCTACTTGTTTTTCATCTGTCATATCAATTTCACACCATTCAAATTCTTTGGGTAAAGACATGGGTTCCTTTCTAATTTCATCATAAGGCGTATCAGGCTCAATAGGGCCAGATTCGACAATATCTTCCTCTACACGCAAAAATCAACATAAGGACTTTACCACACACGACTTACCATAAGCAGGCACAGGTTGGGTCTTCCAGAACTGGTGACTACCGAGATCTTTTTTTCCAGTTGTCTTTATTTTGCCGCTTCTTTCTAATAAAGCCATACTTTCCATCATTTGTCGAAGTTGTGCTTTTAAAGCTTCAGCTTGTTGAGGGTCTGAAGGACCAGCAGCAGCAGCAGCAGAAGGATTTTTCATCAACTGCTTGACTTTTTTACTTGAGACAAGTTTATCAACCTTTTTGGCTAAATCTTGGATTTCTTTTTCAGTAGGTGGTTGCTTATCGTCAGACATAGTTTTATAGAAGAAAAAAAGAGAGAGAAAGAGAAAAAGAACCTGAAGGAATAAAAATTGAAATGTGATTTAATTTTATTGGCTTGTGTGACTTTGTGATTGAAGGTGTCTTTGTGAACAAAGATGCTGTCTTTCTAAACAAAATATTTGCCAAATCAAGGAGAACGTCATTGTTTGTTACAAGCAGAAAGAAATTTCCTTTCAAGTAAAGCAACACATCATTTCTGCATAAATATATAAAAAAATCTTTGTATAAAGCGAATTCAATTAGTGTGCAAAATAGATTTTCAATGTTTTACAGTTTTTCTTTTCGTCTATTTGAGGTCTCTAAACTCTGTTTTGATGAACAGTTTTTTTTACTAATAAAATAACCAGTACTCAATCATTTGGGAGCTAAATAATCTTCAGATAACTTGGTCGGTTTGTATTGAGGAAAAAGAGCTATCTCCTTGCCTTTTAGCTATAGTATCATTCTCTTGAAACTTTTTTTATCTTGAGAATTTGACATTCAGTAGTATTGCTGTTTTCAGTAACGTCATCATAGGGATAACGGTAAAAAATGGTCAAAGAAGATGATATTATTCAGGTCATAAAAAAAATGCCCATCTCTCCTTCTTATCCTTTAAAGGCGCTGCTTTCACTGCTGAAACGCAGGTTTAGGCTATAAATAGATGGACTACACTGTTTGTGCGATTTTTTCTAAAGAGTTGCGAGCTGCACATAGTAAGGAGACGCTGTCTGTGCATTTTTTTTTCTATGAAAAACTAAGGCCTGTCATTTCAAACCACAAGGATAATAAACATTGTATGTTTAAGTGAGAGAGCTACCAGACAAATAGGCGCTTTAGCAGCAAAAAAAAAAAAAAAGGGACAATTTATTCTAGTCATTATCTTTTTCTTAAACGAATGAAGGAGTTGTAAAGCCTGTTTATACCCGCATAAACACTATAAATACCTAAAAACAGTGTTTACTAACACTCATAATGTCTTTGGAGTTGACTTGGCCCGAAACAAAACCAAAAGACATAACTCACGAAAAAAGCTCATTTTGAAAACGTTTGCTCTTCTTTTGAACGCTATAGGACGAAAAACAGAGCTATCGACAAGTTTTCATACTCAAAATGTACGCAAGTCGCTACAATCTTTGGTCAAAGTGTTTGCATGCCAATTATGCTATAGAGATGATGAGATATGAGCAAAAAAAAAAAAAAAAAAAAAAAAAAAAAAAAAAAAAAAAGGAACCTTGAAAACGTTTTTACACATCAGCGCGATATTTTGACAGAAAAACTGCTATGTTCTTTAAATCAATAAATTCAAAAAGCAAAGATTCACACCTTTTTTATTGTAACAAAGCTCAATAGCTGCGTCTTCATCCAACTCTAACCAAAAGCTCGATTTTTGATGTAGCGGCAACAAGAGTTGGCGTTACCTTCCATTTTCAGTCTCCACCACAAAGCCAACCTACATATCTTATGTCCAACTACTTCACATTTACATTATAGATCCATGTTCTTTGGAACACACAATGTCATTTAGTATCTTTTATGGCTCCATTGATAACAGGTTCGAGATGACATTCAGGGTAAAAATGCTCAAAACAGGGCTTAAGCGTGCCATTCTTTGATGCGCCATTGCTCGACAACTACATGATCAACAAGACTTCTTTTTTTTACTTGAAACATGTTTTCTCGAGTCCAGAAATCGAATGGTATTATTGGTTTGATAACTGGATGAAATTCGTTTTTTTTTACTCATAGGAGATTTTCAAGGGCTGTTGATGAAAAAAGTCCATCAAAAATCTTTGGAGTGTCAAATTGACCCAATATAGGTCTGATCCAACCGATGTGAGATGATACCATTTCTAGGTACTTCTAAGAAAAAGAAAGAGAGTTTACCAAGGTAAAAAGGTCAAGCAAATTTGAATATTGTCTTAAAATCCGTATTTAAAGATCATTGCACATTATAACCAGTATAAAAGGGGCGCTTTTCAGCAGATATTTAGTATAGAGTTGGTGTTTAACTCTACATCGCTCAATGCGCAAAATATAATTTGCCATATACTCTCAATTCCAATTTGACTACTGACTTTTTCTATAACAAAAGATGCATCCAACTCAAAAGGTACATTGTCATTTGCATGCTTTAACAAAATCAATGGCATGCTTTGTTGAGAAAAACACTAACCATTAATGTACATGTATACATTCAACTCAGAGAATGTCGTATTGTTACTACATGCCATTAGGATTATTTTATTGACTATCAAATTTATTAAGATATATATGTATATGTACAAGGTCGACAACCACAGCATCAGATAGACTAAAAAGAAGCAGGTCTAACAAGTGATTACATTTGGAGCTATAATGTGTTCCAAATCAGAACAAATCTACGTCAAATACAAAGTTTTAGGACTGGAAACCAATCAAAGTCCGCTGCTCATTGATCATGGCCTTTTGATAGCAAGATATAGCATGGAGGAACATAGGTGAATATAGGTAAGCATGGATGAGCGGAATAATAGAAAAAATGTGTATGTTTTGGATTTTCGAAACAAGATCTTCAACAATGGTTAAATAAGCTTAATTCATTCAAGTCAATTAGAGCTGGTACCTACGCTGTTTTGTTTTGTACATCGGAATTGTCAAATCCGAAAGGATTAATAGAAGATAGCCTATCTTCGTGTTTAAGATATATGGGCGAATCACATTAAGCCACTGCCTTTCCAATTACTTCTCTTCTTTTTGATGTATAGGCAATATCAAAAGGTGTTTCATTAACAATGTATACTGATGGCCGTTATTTTAAGACGTCCATCTGTCATGTTGCTGAAGCTAAACGTCTCTCCCAAAGTTTTTTTTTTTTTTTTTTTTTTCAACTGAGCACAGAGGTTTTTCGAAAATCAAAACCTGTTCCTTGGAATTTAAAGAAAAACCGGTCTTTTGGCATTGGAAGAAATAAAATTGTAGGTAAATGACTTCATTATGCACATCGAAGGATAAAACTATAGCCACGTAAACAGAACAAATTTAGTAATGCGCAGAGCTGCCTTATTCGTCGACCACCCATATTTATACTCCACCTTGTTGATTCACCAAAGAACATGCCACTTTTTTTGTAAATTTACCGGACCGGACAGCCACTGATGAGTTATTTTCCAATCATATTCAACTAGGGTGAATAAGCCAAAGTATATTTAAAGACAATGTTGAATGTTTCTTTACGCTTTTTCTCTTTTTTTTTTTCATTTTTTACTACATATTATTCATTATGACCAAATTCTTAACTCCTGAACAAGCTCAAACTAGAGACAAGATCTTTTATACCAGTGGTGCTAAGGGCGCACTTATAGGTCTTGGTATTGGTGCTGCTGCTACAGCTTTCGTTCTCAAAAAATCTCCTGAATTCAGAGCCTTGAGTAGACCATTGCAATCTATTATGGCTGCTTCCAGTAAGTTGTATAGCTAAAAGAGGGAAAATGAATTGACACATGGGGATAGCCACTACTGCTGGTTTCTTGTTTGCTTCTGACAGAGCTGCTACTGAATTTGAAAACCATGAACTTGGTTATGCTGATGAAGAAATGATTAATAGCTTACGTAGAGGTACAGCTGTGAAGGAAAACGCTTCCACATTTGACAGATCTATGGAGTACTTGAACAAAAACCGTTGGTCTGTTATTGGTAAGTAACCTTATAGATAGTATCTGAAGACATACTGATGTAATATGTAATTTTTTTAGGCTTATCTTGGGCTGTTTCTATGGTCGGTGCTTTGGGTATTAGCTTTTCCAACAGATACCTTACTACACAACAAAAGCTTGTTCAAGCTCGTATGTATGCTCAAGCTGTAACAATTGCTGTCTTGATGGCTTCTGCTGGTGTTTCTATCTATGTTGGTGATGATGGAAAGAACCACAAAGAAGAACCTGACCCACAATTGAGAGCTGTACTTGCTCTTCCTTCTGAAAAGGCCTCTGAACCCAAGATGGTCAAGCAAACTTCAGACTAAAACTCCTCCACACACAACACATTTACTATAGATATCTTGTACAAAGTGCTTTTTTTTGTTTCATATTTTTGTAATAAATTTTTTTTTGACTCAAAAATAACGGAACTTGTCGGTACAAATGAAGTCGGGTTTTAATCATAAAAATCAACTGTGCGCGTTGATCTCTACTGCACTTGTTTGACATAATAGTGATGGAATTCAAATATGATGAAGGATTTGTAAGCAAAACCTCTTCTAGAATACTTTATGTATTCTCCGCCAATCGTGTAACTCTTTTTCTGTCTTGTTCAAAAACAAAAAGTTTATTAGTCAAGATGGATTGATCTGATCTCTATTCAGTCCAACCTCACTTAGGACCTTCAGAACACCACCAAAAAGATCAGCATTGTGCTTGCGTCTCCAAATAAATTCAGCAAGCACCCAAGGTATCATTTTTCGTGTTCTCAGACGTGGAACACAGTTGATTTTTATAACATTTCAAAGACCTACACATGTATATAAGCAGCCATAATGACAGATTTAAATATATTCTAATTATCTTTTACAGTATTGGTATGAATACCATCCTCAGCGATAAATTCACGAGAATGGTTTACAACAGCCTGTTCAAGATCGAGAGCTAAGTCTTCGATTCGGTTATGACCTGACCAGTAATCGGTATGAACAATGCTTCCTGGCTTGATATGTTTTCTGATCATATCAAGAAGAGTTATACTGCTGCGATTAGGTACCGTGAGCAAGAAGCGCTTACGCTGAGGAGTCAACTCTACTCCTCCTACTATCCAAATACCTTCTACGCGATGACCACAATGATACTTTCTTTTGCCAAACTTTGACTCATTAATCTCCACTACTACACCTGGGCCACCGATTCGAGTATCATCTAAGAAGATATCTTCTTGCATCACTTGATATCAATCATTTAGAACTGAACGAACAGTGGCAGCATCCAACCGAAGCGATTGCTTAATTTGGCCCTTACGAAGCTTAAGAGTCCAGCCTCAAAGAATTGGCAGATTGTTCTTCAGTCCACATCATCTGTCATAAAAGAAGCTCCCATCTCTAACAGAGAGCTCAGTTCCATTACAACATTTTTCTTGGACAAAGGTATTAGGTCCAGTTGCAACTTGGATCATCTTGCCATGACATCTCCAACAAGAATGCTGATCGTCTCAAATGTAGAGCTTCATTGCACTTTTATGATCACTATGGCACAAAAGAGGAGTATGGTTATAAAACTTGTAATTAAAGAAGGCATCTTCACTTCTTTTCAGGGCAGTCACGTTCACTTAGTGTACACTAGTACCTTCTATGATGCTTTATGTCATTAACAAAGTGCCTTTTCTTTCCTCTCTTCACTTAAATGTCTACAGATCTTCCATTTATTAAGAATGTCTGACATTGGATAGTATTAATTTTTAGTTACAAACTTTCCTTCGCCTTATAAGATTCATACAAGTATTTCCAATTAAGCTAATGAAGCCAAATTTATACTGAAAATGTGCAACAGAAATAATATAAAAACGCAATATTAACATGTAGCTCAAAAGTGTTTCATTTGTATAATAACATGAGCTGTAGATTAGTATAAAAAAGCTAAAGTAAACATGAAAGGAAAAACAAGAATAACATTACGGTAGTACAGAGTGAATATCATGATCTTTAAATCAAATATCTGTAGCATGTATCCTAAAATATCAAAAAAACAAAGCAAATAAAAAATAGTATACCAATCAAGATTGAAGTAAAATCAATGAGATTTCTTCAATACTGTCATTTGTATAAATCCTTTAGTGAAATAAGTTTCTACTATGTTCTCTTCTAGATAGAACATACAAAGAGCTCTTTTGCTTTATAAAAAGAATTCAATGGTGTCTATTAGCGGGTTTCAATGATAATAAAACGTATTGCCAGCAATTATATATGAATAGGGCCTTTCTGTTTCCTCTTTTTCTCAAGACATCTCAAGGTAAAACTACTCAGAAGACAAAGAGCAAAAAAAAAAAAAGAAGCTCTCTCTTCTATCTCGTCCAATAAATGCATAATTTTTCCAGTAAAAATGTATCAATTTTAATTTCTTGCTAATAGGTGAGAGAGAGATCTATTTCAAGTGCTTTGTCATGACAGGGTTCTTCTTTTCATGAATTTGAGCTTGGCCTTCTGGAGAACCAGGAATTCTCTTCTTCAAACCCTAATATTGGCTGTTAGTCATGCTAGATGATGAATTCATCATTTACCAATTTCTCGAAAACACATGTGTTCATGGCAGTTTCGGGAGTACGACAAGCGAATAAATCTTGGTTGTTGTTCTCTAAACATCTCCAGTGTGCTTCAAATTCCTTTCCACAGTTGTTTCTAAGCTTGGTGATTCTAACACAAGTCAATGCATTGCTCTTGTCTATAGTCGCACTTACAAGTCAATAGCACAACGAGTAACCTTTCTACCCTCAGCAAGACAATGCTTAGGATCGTTGTTTTCGTTCTTGCAGAGCATGAAATCATCATTGTATTCTCTGCAGTACTCGCCAATAAAGAAAGAGGCACTTTTTAAAGGTGCTGATGTGAGACCAACTTCTTCCACCTTAGGAACTGATTCAGGAAGAGGAGTAGGATCAACAAATTGGTTATGTGTGAAAGTGGCTTCTTGTTGGGCAGACATTATGTTGGGTAAAAGTGGGGGGTTTTTTCTATTAAAAAGGAATGTTTAGTTGTAAGTCTTTCTCGGCGCGTTTGACATTCTATTTACTTGTACTGTTAAAGGCAAAAAAAGGCACAAGAAATGTTGGTTTAAAGCTTTGTATTGAATCCCCCGCACCAAAAAAAAAATCTTTTTGCACGATTCCAAGCAACATAAGAGAAAACAAGTGACGTAAGCAAGAAGCGGATAAGTACACAAGTTCCGCAACAAATCTTTCACTATTTTTTGAAAAAAAAAAAGATGTGATTGACCTGAATCCATTATCAAGAGTGATTAAGGAGCTTAGAAGTGTCCCATCATTATTATGGGTATTTGCGGATCAGTGTGGACATTTTGGGTTACAGTGATCAGAAGTTAAATGCATGATTGACGTGAAACTGGACATACTCGAAATATTGGTCATCATTCGTTTAATTGTTATCTTACTTGTTATTATTTAAGCCATGAATATACAACGAAAATCAATAGCAAATCTTCATGGTAATGGTCCCATGGCAACACTTGTTTCCATCGAAATTCTGCATATGGATGAACCAACCTATTCCTTTTTCAGCTATTTTCTGTGCCTATCAAAAAACAAAAACAAAAAAAAAGGTTATCCATACGACGGTCAATTTTAATTGAAGACCTTGAAACAAACAATGGGCCTGACTCATGTTGAGGCTTTCATTTGCAGCATTCTTTGATATAAGGTCATTGTGTTACATAGAAAATGCTTTTTTTTTAAATAGAAAAACTCGGGCATGTATTGAAGAAACAATCCTGGCTCCTGCTGCATTATTTTCTCGCTACCAAGATGAATTATTTGAATGCAATTCAAACGCCTTTCTTAAATTGTGCATATAAACAACGATAATTTGCTAACGAATGAGATGTTGAAATAAAATACAACACAACTTCAAATTTAAAAGAGAAAAAAAAGTATGCACTTGCTTTTAAATTTGAGTTCATCTGATTAACCTTCTGGATATATTTCAAGGAATTAAAAAGGGCTTGAAACAAGTGTGAAAAAAATTGATTGTGAAAACCTTGCTTCCGAAGAATAAAGTTCGCTTATGCATATCATTTCTGCAAAACAAAAAAGAATTGTTTATTTGTTTTTTTTTCTCTTTAAAGGATAATTTGTACACACTTTCAAATTGTTTCTCTTGTTAAACACATCTCAAATGATGTTAACAAAATGAAGACATAACGGCACAGAACCGGTCTTTCTGTCGTTCGGATCAATTCATTCATCATATCAAATGTCGACAGATCCGTATAATCACATGATCATCAAACGCACTGTACAAACAATGTTTCAAAACAATGGCAAACAAGAAAATTTGTCCAAAATTGGGTCATTAGAGATAATTTTGCCTTTTCTCTTGCACTACCGATATTTTGTATATAAAAGGGACTCAAATTCTTTATGTTACAAAAATATACAAATTTCTTCTTTCAAAATGATGATGGTTAACACTGCTTCCCCAACTACTTTAACATTCAAATCTAGTCCCGAGCCTTTGTTGTCTTTTATGGTTCACAATATTGATGATCTTGTTCGATGCTCGAAAGAAAGAATATACTACCAGCATATGCTTTTGCCAGATTTACCCAAATTCATCAAATTAGTTTATCAAAAGTGTCGTTTATCACCTACTGTCTTGGTCATTGGGTTAATTTATCTTGAGCGTCTCAAGAAGAATTTGCCGCAACAAGCACAAGGAGGTAAGCAGTAAAAGGGAAGATAAACACAGGTTACTTATTCTATTTATCTAGAATACGATACACCCTACAAATTATTCTTGGCTGCTATGATTGTTGCGACAAAGTACATTGAAGACTATAATTCCCATGCAACGTCGATCTATAAGATTGTATCTCCGCTATATACTTCAAGAGAATTAAATGAAATGGAACGAAGTTTCCTGGGTGTTCTAAAGGTATGTACTGCTGCATACTTAGCCACGTTGTATTAATATATGCACGATAGTTTGATCTTTATGTAGACATCTCTGAAATGGACCGTTTTGTAGATCAACATCAAGAATCACTTGAGTTGGAACTGCTATTCATGGCCTAGATAAAGAAGGAAAAAGTCATTCATCATTGTACATATCCATATCATTATCTTATTATGTAATTGCATCCCATCTTGTACCAATAAATCATCATTTTAAATTCAACCATATATATTGTTACACTAAAGTAAATGTATTTGAAAGCATGGATCATTCTATGGTTCTTATCTCGCAGTAAAGGGAGAGAGAAAAAAAGGGGTAGCATTTGTTTGTGTTTTTAAATATGACTTTAAAAAGAAATAAAAATGTCCTTTTTATGGGAAAACAATACATAGTAGCCTTTTTGCCGCGTAAGTATCCGCGAATGTTTGAATTCACTCATGTGTACATAGTTTGATGGGTTTCAAGGCGTTTCACAGTAACAGAGCTAGACGTCTTCATGACTTTCATGGATATGAATATAGCTCATATTCGAGTATAAAAAAGGTGATTGGATTGAAGGAATCGCTTTCTATTTAGGCCAAAGACAGTTTCTTTATGATAGTCATTGAGACATGATCCATCAGCCAATGCTGACTTGGTTGAGTTACCCAAGGCACTTTGTATGTAGTGCAGGAACACTTTAAAAAGTTATTGTACCTATTTATGCTTGGGCCTACTTTGATGCATATACAATCTGTTTCAAAGCAAACAACATGGTAGTGTTTCGGTCTATTATGCATACGCATACTCGTAAGCGAAATGTTAAAATATATTTTACCAATCACTGGTTTTCAGTTGTTCTCAAGGAGCTCATCTTCTTTTATGGTTATTTCAGCGCCAGTATCTTGCATCAGAACACAAAAAACCAGCATAAAGAGACACTGGAGAAGGAATTGAGCTATTTTTATGAGCTTCTTTTTACTATAAACAAATTTTTTTCTTGAAAAAGTACGCTCGTTACTCTTAGAAGTGCCAAGTACTATAGTATCATTTGTTAGCCTATATCATTTCCATCAAATGATGCTAAAATAACTATCCGTTTACTAGTCAATATCTACCGAGATAGGCCTCTTTTGTACTGATTACAGTGTACAACAAGCTTTGATTGAAAAGTTGAAGGCAATGCACAAATCTAGTCAATGTTTCATCTTGGTAAACTCGCTTTCTTTTTCCTGGAAGTACCTAGAAAGGGTCTTATCTGATTTCGATTGGATCAGGCCTACATTGGGTTATTCCAAAAAAAAAAAAAAAAAAAAAAAAATGAATTTCACCTAGAAGCCAAGTCGATGGTGCCATTTGATTCCTAGACTCAAAAGGACATGTTTTAAGTGAAAAAAAGGATTGTCTTGATAGTGCGGTTGTCGAGCAATGGTCTATCAAAGATTGGCATGTTTAAGCTGTGTTTTGAGCATTTTTGCTCTCGATGCCATATAAAATGTGTTAGCCATGAAATTTTAAAAGCTACTTTGTATTATTTGGGATGTCAAAGGGCATTTAAAAGTAAGAATAGGGTCGATTTATATTGCAAATGTGGAATGAATGAACATAGAACATACATGTTGGCAGTATGCGAAGATTGAAATGGGACATAAAACCAGTTCTTGCCGCTACATCAAAAATCGATCTTTTGCAGAAAACTGTCTGAAGACACGGCTTTGGGTTTTAGAGCAATAACAAAAGTTGTAATTTCTAAGTTTACTGATATAAAAATCACATCAAATCTGCTGCTAAAATATTAAGTGAAGAAGCAGAAACGCTTCTGAGGTTTTTCGTTCATATCGTACTATGAAAATAAAATAGTACGACCGGCAAACAAACGCTTTAAACAAAAACTAGAGCGTTTGAAGGTCATTTTAAATATTTAAGCTTGTCGATATCTTTATTTTCCGACTTGCAGTGTCGAACAGAAGAACAGAAGTTATCATTTTTTTTGTATGAAAAAATAAAATCATCCTATAAATGGAAACTAGTGTATGTGAAGCAAAGTGACTAGCCATATGAAATATCTTTAAAACAATGCTTTTGTGGAAGCATTCAGTACGATTATATGAGTCTTATATAATCCCAATAAGATAGCCGTCATCTGGACTACCCCTTAATATGTCCTAAAAAGGATATATTAAGCGTTTCGTTCGTTGCTCCTGAGAGTCAGTACTCTTTATATCTTGTCTTGTTCAATGCTACAAATGGCAATACCAATACCACAAGTAGAGGACATCATTTCAAAATGTCTTCAATTACCTGGTACTTGACACAATTGTTGATACCTAAGAGATACAACCTTCCACAAGGGATTATAGCAAAATATGGACCACCACCAAGAGTGACCAGGCCATCTTACTAAAAAGTTCTTTAGACGAAAAAAAGTGAAGTTGTCAAATTAAGGATTTTGATGAATAGTACTCCTTGGATCAAAGTGATTTTTAGCCATTTTTAACAAATCGCTTTTTTTGGCCCGAATCAACTCTAAAGGTGCCATAGATGTTAGTAAACATTGTCTGTGGTTATCTAAAGCATTTATGTGCGTATTCAAAGGATTTATATGGCTATTCAGTCCTGTCTATATGCCTGTTCTTTTGATAGATCATCAGTTAAATCAATGCACCAAGAGAATTTAAACATTTGTCTAATAGATAAACTGCATTCACTTCAAAAAATACATTGATTGAAATAGGGAATAGCCCGAGTTTTAAATAGAGAATCTACATAATGATCCATTGTGATAAACCTTTTATTAAAAAATGTTTAATGCCATCGAAAGAAGCAAGTGTGGCCTTTATGCCAAGTTCAAATAGAGGGAATGCTGGTACTACCATGATGGTTTTTCACTGGGTGAGATTGCCTACAAGATTGATATGCCCTTCAAGACTGTACGAAGCACTGTTGACCTCATCAGGAATTCAGAAACACCTTTGTTGGAGCAATCTAACTTCAACATCTGTAAAGGAAACGTTGTCGGTTATCTTCGTGCGCCGAGCTTTCTTTCCTATTGTGCAGTCCATAAAACTGCTTTTACGACGACTCGCAAGAAGAATTGCTTGAAAAGGGCTCGTGAACATATTGGATAGACCGCAGTTCAGTAGGCTCATGTCTTATGGCCTGATGAATCTCGTCACACTGTTGAAGGAGCCGATGGTGTTACAAGAGCTCTTCAAAGACAAGATGAGCATTACGAAGAAGGGCTCACAATCCCTAGAACCAGGTGGAGATAAAGGGATCGTGATGATCTGGGGCTGTTTTAGAAAGGTGGTGTTGACCCTCTTATGGCTATAGAAGGCTCGATGGCTTTCCTCTATTTGATGAGGCATTTGCTGATGTTTCAAAAAAAAAAAGCCATCTGCTAAAAATGGTGAGTGATCTCAAACCATTCATGCGCCGTATGAGATGATAATTAAACTGATTCATCACTTCATTTTGATAGGGGAGAGACGAAACTGTTGTGAGTCAAACAAGATGAGCACTATGCTTTAGCAGACACTTATAGAAGAACACCGGTTCTAGCATTGATACTATTTTCACTCTTCCTCGCCTGGACCATATCGAATTCTTTGTTTTGAAGTATTTGATGGCCCAGCATATGCCGATTTTGAGCATTTTCTGGATGATAGAAACAAGATGATCAAGAATCTCAAGTTGACAACGAAGCACATAGCCTCTTTAAGAAACAAAAAAAAAATGTCTTCTGGCTTAGTTTCTTTGAAGCTTTATGGATTACAGGTAAACAGTAAGTATATCAGTGATGAATATATATCTCATATGGTATTATGCTCGTTCTCTTTCCATTTCTTTTTTCTCTGTCTAGAAAAGGAAGTGATTGTTTATTTATTAACAAGACCTGTCACCAACAGATATATGTTCTCATTTGAAATGAAGTTTAAGTTGTCAACAACTTTACTTCTTGCATAGTCATTTCCACATATTTTGCATAAACATTTGGAAATTGAAAGTAAGTGTATATATTGTAAAAACGATTATGTTTGTTTAACTGTAAGTCAAATTATAGAAGATGATCATATACTGCTCAAAGAGCATTGAATACTTTCTTCTGCAAGAAGAAAGCAATAGTGATACCACAAGCAACATATCCTCCTCATAGGTATCACCATCAAGACGAAAAGAAAATATATAATGTCTTCTATAAAATAAACAAAGGATATACTTTTCTACTGTCTATTTACATTTAAACTTGTTTTAAATTTTATGCTGTTCAATTAACGACAATTAGCTAGACAAAAATCTTACTGTAAAGACTTAAAGTAAGCAATCTGTGCTAGTCAGCACCAGGAAAAAGAGCTAATAATTTTATTTCTTCAAATCAACATGTAAAAGCAGCACTGAGTATGTTCTAAAAAATCAGCAAAACCAACTGATTTTGTCATCCACCAAGATCTCTACAAAAGATACTTTCGTAAAAGTAGTTTGTTCCTTTGAAAAAGATTCAATCACAATAGCAGATGTTGTTATTTAGCTTCCACAAGAACGATTAACGTTAAGTTTGATGATTAATCACGTCGTAAACTTGTGTGAAGACTACCAAGCAAAAGCGTTGCATAAAAAAAGCTTCAAAAGAAATGACAGGGCGGAAGCATACTGGAGTAATATACTAGAGCAAGCCAAGGTTACCCACCAAGACTTCCACAGAAGGTGCTTTCGAAATCATCATTCACTTCTAAGATAAATTACAATCGAAGCTTGAACAGTGAGCCCTAATCTTAATAAAGAATTAGAGAGCAACTGTATTACGAAGAGATACTCAACAGCAGTTTTGCCTGGTCGTCTTTCTTTACCAACACGAACCATTTTCTTTGAAATAAAGTATGATAGAAAGAGACACATATATCCTTTTTTGTTATTATGATCAATGTGATTCAACTGAATAAAACTTGAAAGAAAACAGTCTCATCCGACTCGAATATTAGGAGGGGAAGAGAATGCATACCTTTACCTCTTATTTTTCTTGATGCAAACTTAACTCTTTAATGTCTCTATTCCTAAATGACATAGAATAACAACTCTTTCATTAGATATGCTGTTACACGATGAAATTAGTTTTTTCTATAACAAAGGATAAAAAAAAAGAAGGGATGTTTAAGATATTGAAATCAAAATTATCAATCATTTGCTTAGTAGAAACCCAAATTGAGACTAGTAAATATACCACGATTATTTTTAACATTCAGCCCATCAACTTCCGCGGAAAGAGGGTCATATTCCGCGGTATACAGCTATTTATAAATTTTATCTTCAGGCACTTTTATTTGTCTTTTTTTTTCTTTTTTGTAGATAAACAAATGACCACCACAGCAATAAAGTCACAACAGCAACAGCATATCCAATGCTATGCATTGCCTACACCATCACCGCCACCTGAACCTATTGTACTCTATCATGAAAAAAAAACCTCAAAAACTCCATGGACAACACGATGGTTAAACGTCTTGCAAAGATTATTGAAAGAACTCGACGGCCGTGACAAGATGATGAAAGTGATACAGTACTTCATCAAAATTCTGTTACACTATAAAGTGGTGAAAGCCAAGCATTGGTCCACATTGACCAGCCATTTCTCCATGACTCGTAAAATTCTTCGCTTAGGTACAGCGTTAGGTCCATTAAGAGAAATTCAACTCAAGCATGATTCTGTCTGGAATACATTGATACTGTCCAATGAGATTGTGAATGCTGTCTCTGACGATGTATTTTGTCTCTACAAGCTGGGCTTCTTTGGGTCTAAAGTCGGTGATAGATCAGAAATACTCTCTGCCTATTGTTGGTTTTTAGGCATCATGGTAGACATTCGATCTGCTGCACAGTCATACATAAAATTAACCAACGCAGTAAAGAAGCATGATGGAGATGAAAAATCACTATTAGAACACCAAAAAAAGATTTTTGTCATGGAAGTATCGATTGTTAAACTATTGATGGATGGTGTCTTTTGTGGTAAGATAAGCTTTTTTTTTTTTTTTTTTTTTTTTTTTTTTTTTTTTTTTTTTTTTTTTTTTTTTTTTTTTATACTCACCATTATAAATAGCCTGTGATATCTTACAACCATCTTATTCTTCAAGTGTTCAAGCATGGTCAGGTTTCTTTAGTGGTGCTTTGGCTGGATACAAGTTGTGTATCAAATTCTCAAATTAATCGTTTCATTCATAGACTACATTATTACACACGTGCATCTAACATTCATAAAAAAAAAAAAAGAGTTACACTCTAAAACATTCTCTCTCTTTTTATTTTATTTTTGCATAAAGATATCCTCAAAAGAAGACTTGTTGTTTGTAGTAGTGCCAAAGATATCATCAAAACCAGTCTTGGTGTTTTGTTGTGTAGCAGGTGTTTGTGCATGAGACACAGAAGGGCTACCAAAAAGAGAGCTCAGTTCATCTTTCATGGATGTCTTACTGTCACCACCACTGAAAGGCGAAGAAGGTGGCTCAAATGCAGACAGATCAAATCCATATTTTGATTTTTCTTTTTTACTTGTAGACACAGAAGGAGAGGGAGCCACAGCAGCTGATGATTTAGGCGATACAACTGATGCAGGTTTGGGACTTGTAGGTAGTTTATCTTGTGCAAAAGAGGGTGAAGTAGGTGTCATAGTGAAATTCTGTTCCATTGTATTCAAATCAGGAAACTTGGACTCAATATCACTGATATCCACATTGGGTGATCCTGTTCTCTTGATCTCAGTTTCTTGCTTTAACTTGTTAAGAGATACTGTGGGTGATGATGGCTTATTTTGAGTTGCTTTAAATCCAGAGAAAGGATCAAATTTGGTCTGTTGTTGTAGTGGACTTGTTGCTCCTGAGTTAGGTGATGTTGTATCCTCAGCTATTTTAGCAAACAGATTGGTACTACTTCCACCTGCTACAGGACGAGATGCTGACAATGAGAAAAAGTCTTGTGAATTTTTCTCTAAAGCAGGTTGACTTGCTGATTTCTGTTTCTCTAATTCAGCGTTCTCTTTTTGCAGCTTTTCAGTCTCTTCCTTGATGTTTTCAACACGACTATTAAAGTGCTTGACTTCTTGTTTGTACATTTGCAGCTCTTTTGTAAGCTCTTCTTTTTTCTTTTTCTGAGCTTCTAATTGACGTTCTGCTTCATCAGCTTCCTGCTTCTTTTTGGCCAAGATTTCTTTTTGCTCTTCAATTTGCCTTGTCAATTCTTGAACTGCTTGAGATTCATTTTGGAGTTGGTTTGAAGCATTTTGTGCTCGTGTCAATTCAGTTTGAACGCTAGACTGAATTACAGACTGTGTTCTTTGTAAATCGCTTGTGTTTTGTTGTGGTTGAGGAGCAGACATAGGAGTTCCTGTAAAGTCAGACGACAATCCTAACAAATCTACCACTTGTTCTTGTTGTGAACGAGGTGGAAATTGCTGTTGCTGTTGAGATGGAGGAGGGAATGGTTGTTGTTGTTGAGGAACTAGAGCACAACCATATCAGACTCGGACTCAATGTTATCTAGGATTACACTTACTTGAATTAAAAGCAGGTAAGGAATTGGGGATATCACCACCCGCGATACGTCTGTTGATCAAATGCATTGCAATTGCAAATTCTTGTTCAGTTAATTGACCTGCTGAATTTGTGTCAGCTAGATCCCAAATACGAGCCAGATCAGACTCTGGTAGTTTTGAATGCTTAAAGAACACGACTGCATCTGCTCCTGTTACAAATCCAGATTGATCTGTATCCAATTGACGAAAAAATGTTTGATATTTAGAGTATTCTTCAGGTGTAATGCCGACTGGTGTCATAGTAGCTCCTTTAAAGACTGGAGAACGCATAGGAACAGGAGGAGGACTGCTTATTTGCAAAGTATTGCTTCGTACAAGGGGTGAAGCAGTCATTGATCTGCCTGTTGCTGATGCATAAATATTCGATGGTAAAGATGGCGGAAGTTGTGTCATGCCCTTCATGGCATTCTCTATATAATGCATGGCAATAATGAATTCTGTTTGATTGAGTGAGCCTGACTTGCGTGTATCTGCCAAGTTCCAGATAGCTTGTAAGATAGTGGGAGGAAGATTTGATCTTATAAAAGCTTGTTTAGCCCTTTCGCCTATGAAAACAAAATAGATTTATATTTGATTCAAGACACGACTTCTTACCATTCAGTGTATTGTTCACAGGTCCAAGTGACTGAAACAGATTTATGTATTTCAATCGGTCTTCAGGACTAATCGTGTCTTGAGAAGGGGGAGAGATGTATTGAGCTCTTGGTGTATTACCACTAAAGTCAGGCAAAGGTGCTGAGCAAAAAAATGTTCAGTTTCATGCACTTTAGCCTAACAAACCTACCTTTGGTGGCTAGAATAGGCTCAGTTGTCATAATGCCATTCTGAGCACATGCAATCAACTTGAGCATGACACAAAACTCCTCTGCTGTTAAAAAGCCCTTTTTATCGTTATCTGCTGCTGTCCAAAACTTTAAAAGACATGTTAGAAGTATAGCTACACAATACAAAAATACCTGTGTCAAGATATTATTGGGTATTTCTGATTTTCTTAAAAAATCCATAGCTTCGTCTTGCAAGACAATACCTTTGTTATCAGTGTCCACTTTCTTAAAGTGGTCCAAATAGACGTTCCTTTCGAGAACGCTTAGTTGTGATTCCCAGTCAGCTATGATATACATAAGACAAAGATTTTTAAAGCATACCCTCTCTTACCGTTGACCATAGTTTAATAAAAAAAAAAAAACAAAAAAAAAGAAAGAAAAGAGATGAGCAACATCTTATTTTTAAAACTGCACAAAATGCAGCAGAACAAAAAAGGACAAGAGAAGCACGCACATTACATCACCGACAGTTCGGTAAATTGTTTTTTCCATTTGGCTTTATTATGCGTTAAAGTAATTTCGAACACGACTTGTTGCTGTCTCTGCTAAATCTTTTACAGCATCCAAATCTAAAGCAGCTTGATCCACAAACTTCCTAGCCATAGCTACTGCTTGATCTTGCACATTATCCCAGTCACCCAAATGTACTGTGTCATTGGTTGTACGAGTATCTAAATCAGATTCCCTACCAAAATACTGATCAGATGAAATAGCTTTAGCACTTGTGAATTGAGAGAGTCGACTTGATTCTGCAGCTGAGATAGCAGGGTCATATTCATTTCTACCAAAATACTGGTCTGAAGAAATGGCACGGGCAGAACCAAACTTTTCTTGGGCAGATCGTGAATCATCTTCAGAAGAATGATATGACTTTTGAGCAGGCATTGAGACTTTGTTTGTGTTTTCGTTCATGTTTAAACGATTCATGCCAAATCCAAGTTTCTCATATTTATCTTCCTTGTTATCGACATAAGCCAATCGAGAAGACAATGGTTTGACAAAAGTATCAGTGTCTTTTGTAGTTTCTTTCTGTTCTTCTTCTTCTTCTTGTTCCTCTTCTCCATACTTCATCTTACGCTCCATATCTTGTTTAGCTTGTGCTTCGGCTGCCTCAAAATTGAAGTTGACAGGAGCTTTTTTAGCGCCTAATTTGGATGCCTTGCCTGTCTTACGAGATGGACGTGCAGTGATTGTAGAGCGAACACTGCGTGCGCTAGCTGCTTTGACTGTTGCAGCAGGTCTTTGTTCCTGGTTTTTACTTTTATCATCAACAACGTGTTCTTCTTTCTTTTCTTGAACAGACTCTTTTATCTCTGGTTGTGTAGGAGTAGATACTGGTTCAACAGACTCAGTTTCAGGTTGAGCAGCAGTAGGAACACCATCATTGATATCAATCACGACAGTATTAGGATGACTTGCAGAGGAAAAGATGAGTATGAAACTAATATTACAATGCTACTTACGCAGTTGCATCCTCAGCTGTTCTTTTAACAAGCAATTCTTTATACTGTTGGCCTGTTCTGCTAGAATATTTCATGCGTGCATCATTTCCAAAAGATGAAATGCCTCCATGCTTGGAAAAAAATTCAGAGGCAGCTTGATTGCCACCTACTTTCATCATACGGAGTTGCTCCCAGCTCCAAGAATCAAGCACGGTGGATCTAGTTTATGCATGAGTATTTTCTCTTTATCTCTTATTCAATCAAGGTACCTGACAAAGCTTATATGAACGCCCAAGTTGCGATGAGCTGAAGAGCAGTCTGTACAGATATAAACACCAAAAGAAACAGAAGCCCAGTTGGGGTTCTTTGCACTACAGTCAAAGCAAGCCTATCTATAGTATTAGAAGCGTGTATATAAATCACTAAGCTTACTTTATTGTAACGGTTTTGTTTAAGTTTCTTAAAGACTATCTGTATTTGATCTTTGGTAGGTTCTGTCATCGTAGTTGGTGAGAGAAAGAAAGAGTGAACGCGAGCTTGGAAGCGTCACCGTACTGAGAAAATTTAAACTGCAGCATTCAGATCGTACTTATAAAGCAAGTTTTGCGAGGGTAGTACAATCTATTTGAATTGACAATGTAGCTGAGCAATAAAAACTTTTTTCTTCTTCTCCCTTCATCAATGAAAAAGCTAAACTTCTCTTTTAATTCACCTTTGCCTACCAGTCTAAAAGGTAGTGATTGAATTGAAACAAAAAAAATTAATCTTTGTTGGGCAGGCGAATGCAAAAAAGCAACCAAGATTTTGAATTCTTTTATTGGTTTGTATACGCCAAAACAAGGGATTATATTAAAACAGAATTACAGATCCTGGACAAGGATTAGATATCATCATTCCTCCTTCAATTCTCGACAAAGCACAAGGATTAGCTATCTTTACAGTGCTAAAAGCAGGTTTCTTATTCTCAGGTAGAGCAGGCAGTGGTTTGGTAATTGCAAGGTAGATATTCAGATTTCTGCGTTTCGTAATACTCAATTAGCTATTATTAGGTTACCTGATGGATGTAAGCAACACATTGCGGTCATTTAAAAGATTCACAAATTAACTTTAATTTTACCTAATAGCTTGGTCGGCACCTTCGGCTATTGTTATCGGTGGTATGGGTGCTGGCGGGCAGATTGGTAAGTTTTTCTGAGCAAACGATGAATATAAACAATACATAGGTGCCGAATTGACTGATTTTGTGCTGGTGCTAAACACAAAAGAAGCTGTCAAGACCTTTAGCCATTTCGGAAATGTTACACTAGGTGGAAACATATCAGGTAGGCAAAAATGCTTTTTTTCTGTCTGTATTTATCCGCATGTTATCTATATAGTTGCTGCTGGCCCTATAGGTCGTAATGCAGAGGCTTCTGGTTCAGCTACATTTAAGCATATCTCGGCTGTTTATTCATACAACAAAACTCGTGGATTATTTGCTGGTGTATCATTAGAAGGATCTGTCATTATCACTCGAAACGATGCAAATGAAAAACTATACGGAGAACGAGTCTCTGCAAAAGAATTATTGAATGGCACTGTGCCTCCTCCTCGAGAAGCAGATGCTCTTTACCGTGCACTTAATGCCAAATTTCATACACTCGGTGCAAACACCAACATGTATCAGCGCACTATTGAAAAAGAAGGTAGCACAGCACAATTTAAAAGCACAAAAATGTCTGCACCTGGTACTTTACGTCTTCCACCTGTAAGACAGCAAGCTCCAGTAAATGGATATGGTAGCCTAGCTCAATTCAGTCAGCCTCCTTCTATTAATCCATCATTTCAAGCACCACCAACGCCTCAGCCTCAGACTATTCAAAACATTACTAACATGCCTTCGCCTCTATACCAAGAACAACAAGACGTAAAACGCCCTATTCCTCCTCTTCCTCCGACTCGAAAACTCATTCGAGCAAGGGCATTGTATGACTTTGTTGGTCAAGAAGCTGGAGATTTAAGCTTCAAAGCAGGAGATATCATCCAAGTGACAGAATCAACTCAAAGTCAGCATGATTGGTGGTCAGGAAACTTAAATGGAAAATCTGGAGCAGTAAGTAATAAAAAAAACACGATGACATTCTCTGAATTTCTTCAACTAGTTTCCTGCCAATTATGTCGAACTCTGTTAGATATAGAACGATTTATTCTGTTTCAATGATACTCGAGAATCCACAAAAGGTATTTTATATACGGTAAAAAAAGAAATGATCAACTACTTTCTTTTTTCAACATGATGATCATTCTTTTTTTTTTTTTTTGCCTGCTGTTCCTTTCACTTATTGCTTTTATCGTCAAATATCTTGGTATGACTTTGTTTATACCCAACTTGTCCATCCTTCATACATCATGCAAAGATTATCTACTGAAGTAGCTTGTTCAATTGATCTTGCAACCTATATTCGATGCATAAATATGCACATCTTGTTGTCAAGTTCTAGACTTACCTGTTCATTCACACTCATTTTATGTTGTATACCAAAATCAATGCCTTCCAGTTTAGATCGAATTCGTTTCATGATCTTTGTGACATGAGTATTTGTAGGTACTTTGTTAACATCTAACAAAAGAATGAGTAAGCGCCTTTTAAATTCACTTCTCCTTACAAGGTCCTTGTGAAGCATGCTGATTAGCATTAACAACGACTCGCTCTTGAGACTCTTCATTCAAGTCTTCATTTTCTTCTGTCACTGTATTCTTGTTATTATCAGGACCAAATTCTTCTAATGTCTTGAGAGCAGAAAAATAATCTTGAACAGATTTTGTGATGGTTTGAATGAATTCAAGCTAAAGCAAAAGGTTCAGTCAAGTCATACTCACTCTATTCTAACTCACAAGTTGATCATAACTCCATTCTGACTCATAGTTTTCTTTCTCTTCAAGTTGCAAATCTAGTCTTTTCAGTTCAGCGTCCATAGTAGCAAGTGAATCAAGAGCCATCTAAGCATTCACTATTCAGTATGATTGTTATATGTCTTCTTTCTTTCTTACCTTGGCGCTCTTTTGTGCAGGACGAAGTTCATTATCGGCATCAGTTTCGATGATAATGATACTCTCAAGCAAAGGAGAAATGCCTTCGACAGAAGATCTAGTATTGCTGACAAGTAATACAACATTGTTCAAATGGTCATGTACTTCACGAAGAATATACATGGGAAGTCGACCCTACAATCAAGTATGTTATACTCTTTGACTTTATATACTAAACTTACTGTAAAAGAAGGTGCTTCATTTTCAAGAGGTGATAATGAAGATCGACTTTCAAGAACAGGATCTTCTTCATCACTAACGTCCTCTGCGTTAAAGGACTCTGCCTCCAACAATACAGATTCATGCCATTGATGTAGATTGTGCTTCAAGCCAGAGAGACTACCGAGTATAACCTTCTTTTCTTTCTCTTGTTCTACTTGTTTTTCTGTAATACGAGTAGCAACTAATCCTAAATTAGCTTGAAGTTCCATCACTTGTCTGTATCCTGCTTCCACAGTTCCATTTTCCCAATCAACTAATGGATCATACACAAATGCATCTAATAGGGTAATTAACACTTCTTTGTGTTTTCTCAGAACACGCAACGTTTCTTCAGCAGCTGCTTTAAATGGACCATCCACACCTATGATACCAAGAGCACCATACAAGTTCTGAGTCAATCTATAAGGCACAAGTTCGGGCACACGTAGCCTCTTGCCCTTTTCAAAGCACACATTATAGTCGATATGAATGACTTCCCCTGAACGAAAATCAACCATCATATTATCCAAGTGACGATCGCCCAAACCAATAATATAGCCAATCATGCAAGTAACAGCCAAAGAACGAGCAAAAGAAGTACTCTTCTTGTACCATTCTGTTGCACTTGAACTTGAATAATAGATTTCTTTCTCTATCAAATCGCCGGGAGTCTCTTTGACCAATTCAAGATAGACTCTTTTCAATACATCTTTTGGCCAATAACGTCTGTTGGCAGTAACACGTAAGCCTGCTGATTTTAAGACAGAAGCTACTTTGGCAGTAAAGTTCTCTGTAGGTCGTTGCATCAGGCTTTGCAAGTAGGCTTCGTTAGGCTTATTATCGCCTGCTAAGAGCATATGAGCAGTGGATTCTCTTTTTTGCCATTTTTTGAATAGAGCAAAGAGTGGAGTTGCTTCATTGACCCATTGGATCATACCAGAGTGATCACTTAACGGGATAACAGCATACGTCCTTGCACGCATGCCTCGGAGTGCTGTAGCACCGTTTTCACTAAGAAGGCCGTTTGTAGTAGTCAAGAGTTGCATGATACGTTCATCCAAATGAAGATCTTCAAGGCCCTTAAAGAGGTAGGGATATTTCTCACCATCTGTACCTCGCAAATTGAGTTTCTTTGGCTTGGTCTTTGTAGGAAGAATGATGACATTGGTCCCAAAAGAATCAATACGACATGAAGCATTTGTCTCATGATGACCTGGTATACCAATAGGAGTGTTCTTCATGTTGTACAAGTATGGAGAAACTTGATCAAGCTCCAGAATACGGAATTTGTGTGTTTCTGCCATTAATTGTCGATGAAGCTAAAGCAACAATGAGCAATCAGCACAAGTACAAAGAAACTTACTTTTTGGAAACATTCCCAACCTTGACGATACTCCTTCATACAAGTGGGCTTTTGAAGCAGTTCATAAGCATGTGTCAGTTGCTTGCCATACGTCTGTTGGAACCATTTTTCATGTGGTGTAAGAACAGTTGTATCTTGTTGCATTGTTTCTTCAAATAGTTTATCGATAGAAGCTACAACGAATTTCATCAAACTTTCGTATATTTCCAGAAAACTCTTTTCAGACTGAGCAGCTTCATCTTTCTTTGAAAGACGTTCAATTTCTTGATCCAGTTTTGTGAATTGCTGCATAGCATCATATTGTAACGAAGCAATCTTATTTAACCATCTTTCTTCCCATAATACAGTGATTTTCTCGAGTTCTTCTGCCATACGACTTGTAGATACCCACAATAGCTCGTTTCTGTCCATCATTCGGTTAGCAATGGCTGTCAAATTCTGTTTTGTACTATGGTTTGTCTTTGTAGAAGTAGAGTTAACAATCACATCATAAATGATTTCTCGAGGATATTCATCACAGATACGACTGATAAGTTTGCTGATGATTGAGCGAACAAAGTCATTGGGATGATTTAATTGAGCAAACAGCTGGGGAATGACAGGTTTCCAAAGATCAATGCGTACAATATTGATGTGTTTTGTATATAGCGACCGCAAAGACTCTCCATACCGTGTAAGAATACGTAAAAGACGAAGTGTAGCTGTAATCACCATAGAAGTAGAACTGATATGCTCGTTATTCTCAGACTAAACATAACTTTGTGTTAGCGTATATTAAGAGACGACTGTATGAGCTTACGTTTTTGTTATGAATGTCTAATGACAGGTAGCGAAAATAAGCTTCTGTAGAAGCATGAAATTTAGAAACGATGGTCGTTTGTAAGACATCCAATGCTTCTATAATGACTCCTTCACTAGATTTGTCCAAGAAAGGTGTAATTTGATGCAATTCAGCAACAAAGCTGCCAGAAGATCCTAATTTCTTTTCTCCAAAATTAGTTGAATACTTTGAAAGCAGATTGAAGATGGTCTATATACAGTCAATTAATGTCCTCTTTTTCTGAATGAAACTTGTCTTTACCTTTTCAATAAGCTTGGTATCGAGTGAATCATCTTTTAAAACAGACTTTATCTTTTCACTTGCCCATAGTACAATAGGCATTGTAAGATCAGGTCGAAGAAGTTCATCCAAGATGCGCCATCCTTGTTTATAGAAATGAGTAGCATATTCAAACCAGGGCCTTCCGTCTACTGTATTGTTCTCAATTGATTTCTGCAATGCATCATCAATTGACACTTCAACAGATGATTGCAAATCGTTTGCTTCCATCTTAACTAGACTTGGATCCAATTGTTGTAAAAGGCCATCCACTTCAGTTTCAGGACAATTCTTTAAATATCGAGCAACCTTAAGATACGTTTTACTTTTGAGTTCATCATAGCCTTGTACCGATGTCAGATAGAGCAATACATCACTTGCTGTTTTCATTGCTCCAGTATAATCCGATTGTAAAAAAGAGACTTTGGTTTGTTCGTAAAGAGCGAGATATTTGGTATCTGCATGGACAACAGCCTTCTTAATCAATGTTTCAGCCAGAGCAATATTGCCTTGTCGACGAGCTACTTTAGCTGAATGAAGTTGAACGAATCCAAGACAGTGAGATATGTCTAATTGATCATTTTTATGGTGCAATCGCTCAAAATCAATCGAAAGTCTTGCCCAATGCTTTGTATCAGGTGGCAAATGGTGATAAGTGTATCCAGATGACATATTCAACCAGTCTTTAGCACTGGCAACCAAGCTATGTGCATCAGTTTCAAGCAGTTGAAGTTCAATTAGGCTAGAAATGTTGGTATAAATGCCTTCTTTGAGTGTTTGTAAGATGCGTTCAGTCAAATGCGAGTTCATATCAAAATTAATGTTCATAGAATCTCTAAATTTGTATAGACGGGCAAGTTCAAGACATGATTCTAATGGTGCAACTTGGATGAAATGTTGGAGTTCTGTAGCTGAAATGAATTGTGCAGACGTCAGGCTATCTTCATTGAAGGAGCGTAAACTGTTGCAAATAAAATCATCAATTACAGTCGATCCAGCATCGAGCATTCTTTGCAGTGCATCATAATCTTCCAAACAAGTGTAAAAATGAACAGCATGCTTTTCCAGCATTTTTAGAATCCCAAAATCGTCTGTTTTGATCACTGATTTCAAAGCATTCAATGACTTGATGGCTGCTTCATCTCGACCCTATTTCGATATCAGCATCGTCATTGCTATATAGTAACTTACTGAAGCAAACATGGCTGCCACTTGAAACCAAGTCGTCGATGTCTTTGTGTCTTCGTCCTTTTTTTCAATAGGACCAATAAAGCCTTCAAAAGACCATCTCTCGTTAAATTCAGCCATATTTTGGCTTGCTTTTCTAATGAGTCTCTTGTACCATGCTTGCAGACCGTAAATCAAGTCCATATACTTTTCTTTAATACATGCTTCCACTACGAAATGAAAAAAGTCAGAAAAGAAAAAAGCAGATAATTCTCTACGCTTATTTACCTAGATCACACATATATTTGTTGAGTTCTTTGAACCATGGTATGATTTCTTCAGTATGAGGTATATGTGATTCCATTTCTTTCAAAAGCTATTGTTCAGTTAGTGATACAAGATATTTTTTTTCTTTAGTTATACTTGCTTGTTGGGTATGATAAATTAACATGTGATCATTGCTTATGAGCTTTGCACCAGCAATCATGTTGGGTCGAATACGCAAAAAATAATCATGGCATGTCTTCTTGTTTGTTCTAAAAAAGATCAAGCTTGAGCGAGGAACAGCGGGTAAAGCGTTTGTAGCACACCCATCTGTTGCATTTGATATTTGAAGTTCAAGGCGATCCAACAATAATAAAAGGTGGCGAACATGGTCAAGGTTTTGGTTAGTACTATGAGGCTTGTGTTAGAATAGGATCCATCAATATATATTTAGGCTTACTTTTCATTTAACAAAAGTGATTGCAACATGCGCTCGAATGCTGCAAATGTCTATAAAATCATCAACTCTTGTTTCTATATAATTACTTCTACCTGTTGTGGTCCTCCAAAAGGTGTCCTTAGCCTAGACAACATACAATATCTTGCAGATTCCCACATGACCCAATAATACAATAGAGGCTCACTGTTGTTGATATCATTGATATTGACTTATACCATAGTGAACAAATGAATAAAATGGCTTATGGTAACTTACCTTGATTGAGTTCACTATATGCGCTGACATTTTTCAGATTTCCAAAAGTATCGCAGTAATGAATTAAGCGCCTTGCCCATTCTGAAGGCACTTGATCATAAGTCAGTTTGTTTTGCTCGTCAGATCCAATCAACTGACTAGCCATGCCTAAATGCCGCATGGCAATTTCATAATGAACAGGACGAAATGATCCTGTATGTGGACTAGCCATGATAAGACTTTGAACAAATGTACTTGAAGGGTCATTGATTTTGTGGACTTGTGTAATCGCAAAGGGATTAAGAGCAATAAGTAAGTCTTTACTTGCTCTTTGGACCTGAGGATGAGGATTGTTGATGCTATCAAAAATTGAACATGCAATGATCAATACATTGCTCATACCTTATTTGGACATGTTTAAGAATTAAATCAACCATGTCTGCAGAACCAAACAATTGACAATAGTAAGTGACAAGATTGAGAAGTGCACTCTTTAACTCATTGTCCTTTTCAACACCTATAAACGCATGAGTCAAACATGTTTAGAGGATAGCTTAATGTCTACCAGCAGCATGCAAAAACCCAGCCATGATGAGCTTAAATGTAGCCGTAATGCCAACTTGATTGTCATACAGAGCTGTCAAAGCATGTTTCACAAATAGATGAATGGATTCTTTTGTTTGTAAACTTAATTCTGGCCAAAAGTCCAAAAGATCAACAATAAATTCAAGTTCAAGTTCTTCCACCATATAGTTCAAGCTAAAAAAATAAGCAAAACGTTGTTTCTGTCTGTCAACACTTACGAAGCCCCATAGGTTTTGAATAAATCAAAACAAGAATCAAACACATCATTCACTTTGTGTTGCCATAATGCACAAAGTAGTCCAGTGGAGATGAGCATGTTTGTATGACGATGTTCTGGCCATGTATAGCCCATAGTAAGTAGCATGAAATATGTAAACAGTATTTCTTCTGATGTCGATTCTTTTGATTGCTCATGACTGTTGATTAGCAAGTTTGTATGTTTACTATAAGCGGCTTGCGTTCGTTTCAATATATAGGCTTCATCTGTCTGATCAAAATACTGTTGAATATATAATTGATGGTGCTGGCATTCTTTAATGCACATTTGATTGATAGTTGCTCGCATAGTTGTAGATATAGGCACCTGAACAAGAAATCGTACCAATGTAATAAGGCTGCCTTCTTTTCTTAGTGAAAGCAAAGGAGATGTATCAGGTTGAAGCAAGTGAAATACGATATTTTCGTCTATATCATAGTTCCACAAATCTAAAAAGTGCATCAGGGTGTTCATAAATGCTTGAGTACCACGTATTGGTTGTTCAACAATAATATGGTATATTTGATACTGGTATGTTCGGTAGGCAACTGGATCAAAGGAAGCCAATGTCAAAAGAATAGTAATGGCTAATGAAAGAAGCATAAGTATGTATAGTAAGACAATTCAAATTTACATGTATCTATCCATTTGTGATCTTTGAATGCATCAGTCAATGATAAAACATTAACAAGCAGTTTATCAATAGCAGATCCAAGCATTCTTTGGCTATTGGCCAGAAAAGGGCTAATTGTTTGTAGAATGGCTTCAAAACATCTATATGACATGAGTATATGCTATCATACATAATTGACTTGATTTACCCAAAAATATCCAAACATTGCTTTAATTTCTTGTCCTCGGTGCTTGCGATATCATTCAGAAAATGGGATAGTAATTCCATAGCAAAAGATAGATAGTTAGCCCAATACATGTCGAATTTAGTGTATGATTCGAGAATAATTGCTCTTTTTGAATCAGATAATTCAGGGTCCATATTCCAGCCCACAAGCAAGTCAATAATATCCTTGAAACGCTGTCCAAACAAATTCTGACAACTCTCTGAGAAATAGACAAGAATCTCTACAATAATCGGTAAATAGTCTGGCGAGTCCATTGTGTCAAGAAATGAAATCACTCCAGCCAAAATCATAGGTGACATTTCCATTGTTTGCTTATATGTGTATTGATCTTCTGCAGACTCAACAAGTATCTATAGTAAACCAGTTGGCTATGTGCATATGTTAATATCACAACTTGCCTGCTTTAATAAGCGCAAAAGCCATTTCTTCCATTCTCGATCTTTATGGACATCATTCATGCTTGCTGGCCAAACAGACAATCTATCAAATACCCAACTCAAAGCAAGATCTAAGCGAGTATAACAAGCTAATCCAGATACAATCTTAATCAATGTATTTTTTAAAGCAGAAGGTGCTTTAGGGAATTCAATTGTGCGGCGCAATCCCTCATCATGAACACAAACGTCCAGTAGCTGCATTTGTTCCTGTCGAAACTCAAGTGAGTCAGAAATTGTGCTGCGAGAGTCTTCCAGTTGCTTTAAAAGTTGGTTTGCGTTTGCAACACGACGCGTAAAAGAATTGTCGTCTTCGTCATTGAAAATACGGCTCAAGAGTTGTATGACTCGAGAATCACTTTCTACTCAAGATGAGCACCAAGGTCATCATGTTTCCCTCTTTACCAATATGCTTAGGGTTTTGTCTATAATTTCTTTCTCGAGATGGTCCTCTTGTGTTGTTCTTGTTATAATTTACTCCATTGCCATAACTATTGTTTCGTCTTGAAGCCATTATTCAGACCAAGAAAAATACAAAGAACCGCTTCTGTATATTTTATTTTATGTACATATTTTATCCAAGTCACTTGCTTTGGCGCGAATCAACCAATAAAAGTAAGTGTTTTTATTAATAATAACCCTTATCATCATCATCACTTTCTTCATCACTGCTAAGCGCAGCAGTATATTTTGACTGGTAAATAGCTTTCTTGGGCTGGTTGTTCTTTTCATCATCATTTTCTGATTTCTCGGGAGGAACAGCTCCATATTTAGCCAGAATGGCTCGAAGACCTATGAAATATCAGCATCCTTCTTTGTGTATCAAAACCTACTTTTGGTTGTCATTTTCATGCCACCAAATTGAATAGCACCCGCCAAATTAGCTTTGATATCACCTTCACCATAAATCAATAATGTAGGCACGTTGAAATCAGGATAGTTTGGTATACATTGGTCGCTTACAATGCGAACAAATTTTGTAGCTTTAAATTGAAGAGCCAATTCAGTCAAACAACGATGCATCAACTTGGAAGCAGGAATGCTAGTAATGTAAGGAAGAGGGGAATGTAACAATATGATCTATACTTACGCATCTTTATACAAATGCACAACAACATAGCACTCCTTGCTGGCTTCTGTCACTTCACGAACAAAATCAGGTTTAGAAATTTCTCTGATATCACCATATTTTTCCTTTGCGGCCTGTGCTTGCATTTCCATCATACGCTTGTGTCTACAAAACTTAGCAGACCGCCTTGCTTGATATGGACATTACCTGTATTCGTTCAAGATTTGATCGTCTTCGAGATCTTCAAGTTCATCGAGTTCATCGAGATCTTTGTTGTCAAGGCTATCTAGTTTTGCTTGTCTAGCGCGAACCATCTCGACAAAGGCATCTTCGAGTTCATCATCTTTCTTTTCATCTTTGGGAGGGAGAATACCTTTGGCGCGAAGAATATCGTTCCTTTTCAATAAAGCAGTTAGAGCCTACTGACATTAGAAATCAATAGTACCATTCAGTGTCTGCATTGGGATCGTCCATGTCGATTAAAAGTGAAAACAAGCTCAAGGTAATCTTTTTTTCTTTTGGTCGGGTATACAGCCAAGTAGTGGAGATTGAAAACATGCTTGATGTCCGTCAATGACAGTATTTTGAGTTCGAATATATCTTTAGACGTACTTATTTTTTTGGACCATGGAGGATCACGAGAGGTTCATGAAAAAAAAAAAAAGAACTCGATCGGAAAATTTCTGGAGTGACCCGATGTAGGTCTGATCCAATCGAAATCAGGTAAGACCATCTTTAGGTACTCCTTGCAAAAAGAAAACGAGTTTATTAAGACGAAAAAAGCGACTTAACTTGAGCATTGCCTTCAAATATGCATTCAAAGTTTGTTTTACACTGCAATCAGTACAAAATAAGCCCATCATGGTAGATACTGACTATTAAGTAGATACTTATTTATAAATCATTCAACATAAAGAATACAGAAGAGTAATGTTTGCTATATTACATGATGTTTACTAACAATGGATGTCTTGTAGAAAGAGGATTCAATATTTCAAACCCCGAGCATCTTTCTCTCTACCTTGCGTGTTAGGTGTATTCTGCTTTGATAAACTACAGGCCTTTGTTAGTCAAAGCATGACAACCTTCTTTGCTTACGATGCGCCTTAGTCGATTAAGAAAGAGCGGGTTAATTTAGTTTTATTTTTGACCAAATTACAGCTTTTCTATATCAACTCATTGTATTTTTCGACACAAACGAGGTGCTAAGAAAGGTTGTTTTGGCAAATCAGATAAGTTTTGTTTTTTCATCTTCACGGGCCATCGTGGATCCTCCATGGGTCAAAAAATGGGTTTCGCTTAACAGCCAGACCAATAATACCATTCAATTTCTCAGTTCGAGAAAACATGTTTTAAATGAAAAAACGGACTGGTTTGATAGTCTGGTTGTCGAGCAATGACCCATCAAAGAATCGTGCATTTAAGCTGTGTTTTGAGTGTTTTTGCTCTAAATCTTCAGTAAAATGTGCTATTCATGGGACTACAATAAACATCATATGTTATTTAAGGCGCCAAAGAGCATTTGAAAGTAAAAGCAGGGTCGATTTATAACGCAAATATGGGATAAATGGACATAGAACATACATATTGGCGGTATACGGAGATTGAAATGGAACGTAATGCCTGTTCTTCGATCCCGCCGCACCCAAAAATCGAGCCTTTGCTTAGAACTCCACAAAGACGCAGTTATTGGGCTTAGCTATAGTGACAAAAGTTGTAAATCTTTGATTTCTTAGTCTATTGATATTAAAAAACTAACAAGTTTACAGCAAAAATGCTGAGCGAGTACGCAAAAATGTTAATGAAGTTTTTCGTTCATATCATACCATTTTTATAGTGCAATCAGCAAACAAGCACATTCACCAAAAACTAGAGCGTCTGAAGGTTATTTTGAGTATTTAATCTCATTGATAGCTCCATTTTTCATCCTTTAGAGTCAAAAAGGAGACCCAAGGTTGTCAAATCGAGGTTTTTTTATGAGTAGTACCCTTTGGATCAAAGTGATTTTTGGCTATTTTTTACAAGTCGCTTTTTTTAGTCCAAATCAACTCCAAAGACATCATGCATGTTTGACAATATTGTTCAAAGGTATTTAGAGTGTTCATGCGTACATAAACAGGCCTTCCGAAGCCTTTGTATGCCTATGAAAAAGACAAGGATTTACATGAATTATTGTCTTTTTTTTTTCACTCTTGAAGCCTATATCTACCTGGTAATCTTCATTGTATGATCAAGCAGTGTAATACCAAACTACTTAATCAAATAAGATGCCCTCTGAGATCGTACTTAATCTGTCTAAGCCAAAAATAAGTTTGCTTATGAAAATGACATAGTGTTAAGAGGCTTTATGATGCGTAATATATAAAAGTTGGCTTTTAGCAAACGCATAAAATATAATAAATGACCTTCTTTATTTGCACATTGGTCATTGTTGACATTTATTCCCGATGGTGGGACAGGGAAAGAACAGCTTCCGTTGTTTTACACTAAATTGAGTTAGCCATTACCGATATTTTGGAAATCTTTAAAGGCTATTTGATCTTGCTAAGACTTGTTAACATAGTCCCGACAATTACTTTTAGATAGCGCTACAAGTGGAGTACAAACTCTAGACCGACTGCTCTTCTAAAGCTATTTTATGATGTGCTTTACCTTTTGGGACATTTATTAGATATTCAGGTTGATAGACTTACTTTTCAGAAAGAGTGAAAAGAAGAACTACGCCTTTGTTCTTTTTTAAAAAAATAAGTTGGTATTCATAAAACCATGTGGTATCCATGGTAAAATCATCAAGTAGCATCGTTGTATAAAGTCTTGGTCTTGAAAGAACATAGTTGAGGACGAATACTAAAATAAGCTCATTTTTATGTCTGTTCGTATCTTTATTAACCATATTTCACTTCTGTCCCTGAACCAGTTCATCAAAAACTGCTAATACAACAATAAAGGAATAAGTTTCATCGAAACTGTTTCTTGTAGTACCAAAATCAAATGTATATAGCTGCAGTACAGTATATATTTATATGGTCAACAGGACCTGCGTCTTTGTTTCTCTTTTAATTTTGGTGATACCTTTTTTTAATTTATGGTTATTTTCTTGTGTTACTTGAACGTTGGAACGTTCTTATTTTGAAAGGTTAATTAACGACTGTTTCCTTTTTTTTTCTTTCTCCCTTCTTTTTTTCCTCTTCTTGTGATTCAAATGAAGCCACAAGTGAATGGTCGACTTGTTCGACTTGTTTCCATCATTTTGACCATTTTTTGTCTCTGTTTCGTATTTCGATATTTGCTGGAACTTGAGCAGAAAAACGTGTTGCGTAAAGAGCAAGAACAAGAAGCTGCTCGATTGTTTCTCAAGCAAGAAAAGGAACAGCAGAGAAGACTGTTACTTGAACAAGCACTTGAACGAGAAAGAGAGCGTAAACAAAGAATTTTAGACAGTAGAGCTATTATAGAACCAAGTAATGATCAAACATAATTTCGGTCAAAATACTGAATAGAGTTTGTCATAGATTTAACCACATTAGAAAATACCCAGCCTGATTTATTCAAAAAATATTATATTGCAGTTCCTTTGCCTATTGAAGAGTGGAAAGGTATAGGAAAGAAGGACCACGTTGCACATACTTATTCTTACCTAGATGAAACAATGGCGTTGTTAAAGTCGCCTCTAGGCCAACAACTTAAGGCTGAATTACTGACGATTCCTGAAAATATGCCTCAATTCAAATCATTAACTACTCAAGAACGTGTATTCAAATCCTTATTTCAATACTTGGATCCCATCCTTGCTGAAGGCAAAGTGGATGTCAAGCATGATCCTGCCTATAGAGATGTATGGAACTTTTATGAAAGCTTGGAAAAGATCTTGTATCCTTGGATCCGACCTTATTGGAAAAACGTATTTGACATCAACAAGAAGCAAAGTCCTCGTCAAGGCATTGTCATGTGCGTTGGTAATGGTCAATTCAAACATGCAGCGACTGCTGTACAAGCCATTCGTGAAGTACTCAAGTCGGATATGCCTATTGAAATCTTTTACATTGATCAATGGGACTTGTCTGAAGAAAAGCGTGCCTATTTCAATGCAATCCCTAACGTATCCACGGTTGAGATTTCTAAGCGTATTGATAATCGTTATACTCAATTCGGAGGCTGGTCTATCAAGCCGTATGCCATGCTTGCTTCTTCATTTTCTGAAGTCATTTTGATGGATGCTGATGTCTTTTTGTTCAAAAAACCCGAGTCTTTTTTTGAAGATGAAGGATACAAAGCCACCGGTACATTATTCTTTTTGGATCGTACCTTGTTCAACAATTTTTACGAAGGTCGTCCATGGCTTAAATCATTCTTACCTACCTATAGTACCTATGTAGAACAATCGAGATGGTGGAAAACAACTTCAACCCACGAACAAGAGTCAGGAATTGCTGTGATGAATAAGAAAAAGGCTTTGTTTGGCTTATTGTCCACATGTAAATTGAACGACAAGGAAGAGAGAGATAAAGTGTCTTATAGACACTCTCATGGTGATAAAGAGGTATGAAGAATATCATAGCGATATATACATATAGACTCATTGTATTTTGCAAAAAAAAAAAAAAAAAAAAAAAAAAAGACATTTTGGATTGGCTATGAAATGATTCAAGCACCTTATGCTTTTGTTCGATCTTATGGTGCAGTCCTTGGCGGCCTAGGTGACGCAGGTGCAGCTGGCACTGTCTGTGGTAATCAACTCCACCTGGATACAAATGATAATCGACCCTGGTGGTGGAATGGTGGTATTTTAAGAGACAAGAACAGATGGGAAGATCGTTACTTGAAGTTTACTCATTTTGCAGAAGGTGAAGATTGGCAATTTGAGACTTCATGTATCAAAGAAACAGACAAAATCAGAGAATTGAACGATAGAGAAAAAGCTATTGGCGAGGAATTGATCCAAATGGATAAGAGAAGAAAAGCTGAACAAGCAGGAGGAAATTTATCAGAAGATGATGAATAATAAACAGTAATCAGAATTTATACATTTTATTTATTTATTTAGTCAAGATCTTCGTTTGGCTTTGGTGCACCTAATTGAAGGTTTCCTTCTGCTCCTCCAGAGAACAAACTAGCCATCATTTCTTGAATCATGTTTGATTGCTTTCTAGGCTTGGGAATATTGAAGAACACAACACCAATATCCTCAATAAGCTATAGATAATGATGAGTCATCTTCCCTCTTTTTCTTTTTCTCGTCATACACCTCACCTCTACAAAACTGTTTTCTTGGCCATAAAGTGGGCCATATTTCTGCTTGAGTTGTTGGAATAAATCAGCTGCATCTCTTTGAACCGAAAGCAACACAAGTTGAGTAAAGTTCATCCAGGGATCTGAAAACACTTGAACAGGACTAGGTTCATCAGCAGGAGCATGACGTACTTTGGATTCTGCAGCTACAGGTTGAGCACCAGATTCAATAAAGTTGGAAAATGTCAAGGTAGCACGATGAATGTCTTTAGCAGCCAAAAATCTATCATAGCATGAGTCGAGAGAAGACATCGCTCTTTACTTACTGTAATACCATACGGGCAAGGAAAATACCTTTTGTTGGCACTTTTTCTTCCGTTGCCCATGCATAAGCAACTTGACCGAGTAATTTAGCACTCTCTGGTGTACCCAAGAGTAAATGATCCTCTGCTAAATTATATTTCTTTTCTAGGGAAATGTTAGAGCCATACTCTAGAATGATATGCACTTACCATGAAAGAACATGGTGCCAATATAATGATGAAGTTCAGGGTCGCCTTCTGGAAATTCACCATCAGCCTTTGTCCATCTACATGATCTCTAAGTATGCTTGAATACCATCACTTGTCTTACCTAAAAGCGCTGCTAATAAAGGCTTTCCGACCTGCTTCATCTACAGGGAACAAGGCGAGGATATCCACAACACGTCCTGAGAGATAATGAGTGCTATCCTGATCCATCATGGTTTTTTTTTTTTTTTTTTTTTTTTTTTTTGCTTACCTAAAGAAGCTTCATCGACAGGCACATGAGCCAATTTATAGGTATCAATCATATAATTGGCCAAGTCAGAACCAGAACCATATTGTTTTGACTGCAACAAGAGAACAGCACCATCAAAAAGTAAACGAATAGTATCATTGTATTTGGTTTGTTTATTATATCTTTCAAGCAAACAATAAGAAAACGACGCGTTCATATAAGTATATACCTTCTAGCTACAGTGCGATACATCTGATGAGCTTCGTAAAAGTTGCCTGCATAGACAGAGTTTCGAAGCTTCTCGAGTGTTTTTTCTAATCCTTTGCTTGCCATGAGAATAGTAATAATAATTAAAAAAGGGTAGAAAAAGGTCTGTTCAAGACCGAGTGCGCATGTAACTCTTTACTGGCCAATCAAAATGTCTAGCAAACATGGATTGGTATTTTGACCAAAAAGAAGGTCGGAAGATATCAACTCTTTGTTTCTTTTATGAATAAGATAAGCTCTCTTTCATTGTATATATCTCCATTGTTTCTTTTTCTCTTTTTTCTTCTTTTTTTTTTCTCTATCTAAACCTATGCCTACTTTATTCACAAAAACATTTGCCCTCCTTAACAATATTAAACCACCACCTGTGACAGCAGAAATCACAGCAGCAGCAGCAGCAGCAGCAGAGGAGACGATAAAGCCATTGGAACAAGCGACCATCATTGAGCTAAAAGAACCTTCAAGCCCCACTCTATCTATCTGGAAAGCAGCTGAACAAAACAACATAGAAGCCCTTCAATACCATATTGACCATGCACCACTCGATACAGCCACATTGTTGAACACACGAGACCCTGACACAGACTGTACATTGCTCCACTTACTTATTGCCAATGCCGCAACAACTCAGATCTTGCCTGCACTAAACTTACTCTTGAAACATGGTGCAGATGCTACTGCACGCAACATTTACAACGTACAAGCCATTCATATGGTTTCATTGCACTGTACTGACCCATTATCAGCCATGGAACAATTGCTGACATACCATGCCAATCCAAATGCACCTGATGGCGATGGTTGGACGCCCTTACATTATGCTGCCCGATTCTGTCGTACACCTAAGCCTGTACTTCAACTGTTGATCCAACGTGGTGCTCAAGTCAACTTGACAGATGTGGGCCACAAGGCACCTATATTTGGATTGCTAGCTAACCAAGACCTTGTGAGTGAATTTGAGTACTTGATCCAAGCCAAAGCCGACTTGACTATCCGTGGTGATTTCTTGGACTCTGTCAGTCGAGCCACAAGGCCAGGCACTGTTGTCTTACAGGCTATCAAGTACAGAAGACTCAACTGTCTTGAATATCTCATCAAATCAAGTGTAGCCATGCAACAATTAAGACAAGTACTGGATAGAGATGAATTATCGTATGCTACACGTATGGTCAAGGAGCAACAACTACGAATGACATCTGAACAAGAAGTAGCCAAGACTGAACTCTTGCTGCAATTATTGCAAGAATTAGAAGATCAACTAGAACGAGATCCTTTGTCCTTAATCAGTATGAATGACAATCAGCCTTCTGCTGTGATGAGCAAATCAACTCATACTGTACAACAGCGTAATCCTTCGTTTGTTAATACTGTCTTGGACCATATGCGCCATAAATCCAGTATCCAACGTAAATCTTCTGTGCCCAACAAACTTTTTAGAAAGATGAGTCGTATGCTTCAACGATCCAAAAGTGACGGCAGTGGTATGAATGCCATACCGCCACAACAAGAAGAAGAAGCACTTTATATTGCACCTAACCATCTATCTCATCAATAAACTTATTTATTTAAATCACATATATATCTGGATCCACTCAGTCTACAAGCTAATACTTGAGTTTGATCATAGTTGAGTCCTAACTCCCAGTCTACATCCTGCATATCACGCCATACAAGTGAGTCTAAAGCATGTTTTGTGTTTTGTCTGTATTGCTGCTGAGCAAGACTCCATAAATAGCGTTGTAGTCTTTTAGGTCGTTTTGTCATATCAGACAAGAGTTCTCTCAAGTCTTCTGTGCTATAGTCAGGAATACTTTGTTCAATGCCTGTCAATTGAACAACGATATGCTCTTTGTCTATTGCTGCAAATTAGTCTATAAGACATAAGCAGTCTCACACTTGCCCTTTCGCCATCTTGCTCTAAACCCATTAAAGAGAATAGCTTCATCTACCATATCATGATAGACTATGTTTGTATGACCATGTAAATCATTCTTGACAACACTTTCTTTAGATTCAATAGAGAATATGATGTCATACAGTGGATCTTGTTTACTATCAACATACAATAAGCAATCATGTATCTTCTTTAGTTGCTTACCTTAATTGAAATTGAACAGGTCTTGATAATAACTTTTTACAAATGACTTTGTGGTCTACCAGCAACTGTTTCATACGATCATTGATATATATGCTATAGGCATATGTTATATTAGTATGTACGTTGTTTTGACAGAACATTACTCTTGAGATTTAAATAAGCCTAGTTCTACAATGTGTTGATGGACATCGTTGACTGTGTAAAACGTAAGTTGTTTTCCCTGAACATCTAAATGAGGATGAACATGTACTTGTGTATCAAGTGTCGTATGATACTTTAAATAGTCTTCAATCTTGATTCGATGCGTTTTGTCAAATCGAGTTTTTGTCCTATGAAAAGTGTGTTGAATATCTTGCAGACGAGGAGTCGATATCACTTGGAGTTGTTGATGAAGTGGGGTCTCATTTTGTCGTCTTTTTTGAGGAATGACAGAAGGACAAATCAAAGGTTTCTGAATAGGTACAGTTAATGTTTGAGCTGATACGGTTGACTTGTGAACAGGCGTGAGTAGTGCCTGAAAAGGCTTTTGAGTTGTAGTCTTTATGACACTGTCTTGTATATGCTTTATTCTTGGCTTGAGATAGTCATCCATCCTTGCTTGTTTGTCATTTGTTGGTACTGTAGACTCCACCATGGGAAGTATCGATGTCATCTGATGTGGTGTTTGTTGATCAGCAGGCACTTCATTTTGCATACTGAATACCCAATCATTGGTCTGCTTCCTTATGTCTGTTAGTTTACATATAAAACCAAACGACCTTACTCATTAGACACAGTGGGATAAAGTACATCAAGCATCTTGTTCTCCACTAATTGATAAATGAGTTCCTTGTGATGAAAAAGAACAGTAGACTTGTTGGGTTCAATATTGACTATCAGGATGAATACATTGTACATTCTTGTTTGGTTTACCATCGTATTCTTTAGGGGGTATCTGTATATCCATAAACACAAACGGGTTCTTTTTTTGATCATTGTATTTTGATGCTTGATTGTATTTTGTCTTGATGGTGTGTATTAATTCCTTGAGTTCAGACTTGATATAGTGAATAGGTCGATGATTGACATAAATAAACATTTTATCTTGTCTATAGACCACCGATGGATCTGAATTAGGCTTAGGAAGTAATGCATGTACTTTTATCTCTCCTTCTTCCTCCATGTATTCTGCCATCATTTGGCTTAATACATGAGGGAACAATAGACTGACAGTGCTTGTGAGCGTAGCAGTAGCCGGTTTAATCCATTCTTTGTTCAGTGCAAATCGAATGTTGGGTACCACAAGTGCGTATTGTACAAGCATGTCTTGTATTTTGCGAACACTTTTTTGTTTGTTTTTTGTAGCCAATTGACGTCTGACGGGTATTCTAAAAAACGGCTTTTGTATTTGTACGAGTGTGCCACAAGAAGGAATGGCGTGGACAGTTTTTTCATGCAAGACACAACCCTCCTGATCCAGTGTGTATTGTTTACTTATGGGATCAGACGTTGTTTTTGTGGTCAGGATGACTTGTTGGGATACAGCACAGATTGAATTCAATGCTTCTCCTCTGAATCCATAGCTTGTCAGGCTCTCCAGATCGTCAAACGTAGTGAGTTTAGAAGTGTAATGCCTTCTTGCCATATACATACGGTCTGTTTGTTCAATGCCAGACCCATTGTCTTTAATCTAGTCACTGTTTAGTCTTTCATCTTCATTTTTGACTTGCCTCTATAGACTCAAGTCCTTGTTCTGTGAGTGTCAATTTAATCTGTGTAGCATGAGCATCAATCGCATTTCTAAAGGATTTTTGATGAGATATTATCGTTTCTCTCTCTCTCTCTTCTTTTTTTTTTCTGTAAGTACTTGCTCTAATAGCTCCTTTACTATAGTCTCTATATCTACAATAACTTGTCCAGAATTTAAGTTTTGTATTGTATATGTATCAAGTATTTGAATTGGCATAAAAAAGAGAGAGAAAAAGAGAGAAAACGGAGTATGAATTGAGGATAAAAGTTTAAATCCTATCGCATGAATAACAAGAAATGGGATGACTTAAACCTTACAACTCATTCATTCTTTTGGAATGCAGAAAATAATAAAAGCCATACCAATCAGCTTTCTTAGGTTAAAATGGTAAAAGCAGTGCGGGGTAATAAATCAAACGCAAACCAATCAATGATAAAATGAAATTTTTTTCTTTTTTTTTTTTCTTCATTTCTTTTCTTCTTTTTAAAATGATGGAATATCATTCAGAACATCCTTATAGTGCTTCTTGTGCTTATTGTAAACACCACAATGAACTCTTAAATCCCTTTTATAATGAAATAGACAAACAACAAGAAGAAGGCGTCTATCGCTATAATTACTTGCTGAATCTCATGACAGCACCTGACATGAGTGCTTATTTATCCATTGTTCATGATGAGGACAGTATGTGTACATTGCCTATCCATCTACAATGTCTAATCAGTGAGGCAAAAGAAGAAATCGTCCTAAGTACAGATAAAAGGGCTCAGTTACGTCTAGAACGACTTCGCCGACATCTCTGGCAGCGGTCTGGTGGTGATTTGTCTATTCTGATGATGATTCTTAAAGAAATCGTGACAGATGAAGACGAGTTGGAAGACTTATTACGACAAGATTGAATGCATCAGTTTGCATATTTATTTCATGGATACCAATAAAGTTTAAAATATATATATATATATTCATTCCGGTTTTTTTTCGCTCATTTTTGAAGCCAGTTGAAGCACATCGTGGCCTATTTGACGCCATGTCACCATCGTAGGCGCAGAAGAAGTAACAGACACACTGGATTCATTTTTCACTTTCTCAGCATAAGTAGGTGGTTCCGGGTGTTCTAGCCATTGGCAGAGTTCTTGATAGTTGTATGTGTTTGTTTTGTAAAACATATGGATAATACCACCCACCATCGGAATAAAAGTAAATAAGAAATCAATTATGGTGTTATAGAGCATACGGACCAATAACCAAAGAGGAATACCAAAATGTGTTGACAGATAGACTAAATCAATCAGCAGCAGTATATGTGCATTTCACTTACTTTGATACAAGGAAAACAAACTGCCTATGACACCCCCAATGACTGGAATAAAACCCTAATAAACTTAAGCAATGATATCAAGATAGAAAGTAGACTTACCAGTAATGAATCTACACCTAGAGGAATAGGCGAATGAGGAACTGCATCATCTAACCAGCGAGATAATCTTTCAATTCGCTCAAGATGCTTTTCTTTCTTTTCTTCACTAATGCTGCAAGGCAAAGTGTTGTCTAAATAAGGATGTTTGTGTTGCAAACTATTGATTTGCTCTGTTCCCTTTGTTCTTACTGTGCTCGCAATTTCAGGAGCATGTAAACGTTCGCCTGTCTTTCTCTTTACAAAATTCATCATGATAATTAAAAAAAAAAAAGAAGAAAAAAATGATTAAAAAAAAAGACAAGCTATATTTATTGATCTGATTGATGTCATCATGATTGATTGTTTCAGTTTATGCATTTTTTTTGTCATGATGAGGTGTCACGATTTCACGCTCAACAAGTTTTGCTCGTCTACACCATCTTCGTCTTCGTGTAAATGTTTGTATGCCAGGTGTACCACTTGTTTGTTTCCAGGCATTGTTGCCATACTCCCAGCCATTATGGTCCACTTTATTCTGTAATTCACCTGTCATATCCACCCACCAATCACCATCAGCCCAACTCCATATCTTGTTGATGGTGCGACTCTTTTCTGTCTTGACGGTGGCTTCAGGGAGTTGAACATCTTCTTTAGAGCTAATGGGCTTCATTTGGTTGTCTGTCCAAGGAGCACGTTCACTAGGCATCATGTTGGTGGTCCAATTGACACCTAGCCACCATCGTTGGTTTTCATAGACTTCAAATTGAAAGATCATTTCAGTACGTGATGCATCTTGATCTTCTGTGCTTTTACTGGTCAGTGTATCCAATGCTATTGATTTCTGTTGTTTAGCGCGATCAAAGAAACCAGCGAACCGACTCTTCCATCCTTGTCGTCGTCGTGTTGAAAAAACAGTGGTAATGCAAGCAACACCATAGGCCCATAAGGCAGCCATCACTTGTCTCAGAATAGCATTCTCTTGCATCATCTTTAAGACCAACTGTACATAGCCAGAGGGTTTCAGCAACACACATGCACCCATCACAGCCAACACGCCATGGACACCCAACAGGTAACACACAACCCACCATACAGGACACGCATACATCAACACAGTCAAGACAAACACGACCGGTTTGTTCTTTAACCATTGCGTCATGGACGGCTGATGCCTGATAGATTCAACAAACTGATTGACTTTCTGTATATCTTGCAGTGTATCGTCCAGCGATACATGGTCCTCGTGTTGTATTTTGCGAGAGATCAATTCATCTTGTGCTTGCACTTTTCGAATTTGTTGTAGTTTATCTTCATCTTCGCTCTCGTCATGTTCTGGTGGCTGTTCTTGTCGTTTCTTTTCGAGTGCTTCTCGTTTCTTTCGCAAGGTACGTATAGAAAGCCAATGATGGCTGAGTTGATAAAGAATAAGACAAGGTAGGCCGAACGTCAAGAGCGGCCAAGTCCATAAACAGAGACAGATCCATATCAGGACCACTAAAAACGAGTCTCGAGGACTGGATTGCCATTGCAATACACTCACCCACCGAGCTGCAAGACGCAACGTAGGCCCTAAACTCACAAGTAACTTGAGTACAGGTATTGGAATCTGATCCAGCGTGGGTATGGCTTGAGGGGAAGTAAAGCTATGGGTTTTTGAACTGGTTTCTAGTGCTGTAGAAGCACCTGTTGATTGTTTGTCTACTACTGGTTTTGTCATAACGAAACAAAAAAAAAACAAAAAAGGATAAAAAAAAAAAGAGCCCTTTCACATGAAGACTGGCATGAAAATGACGTAATAGTTTATTTAAAAGTTTCCAAGTAATTGTCTCTTGGACCAGTTTTGTGAGTCAGTATCATCGAGGCTGGCTTGTTCTTCAGGCAATGTCACAATAATATCATTGTCTAATTTTAAATAACAAATCCTTTTATCAAAGTTAGAATCGACCAATTGAAGTGTATTGGTAGGTGCCATATGAAACAACACTTTTTGCAAACTATAAGGATCTTTATAGCTAGGCGCCATCACACGGATAGTTTCATAGAGAGACTGTCGATGAAGAGGGCTTATCATAGTATGAAGAATGATCTGCCCAAACAAGCAGAGTACAATGCCCACACCAATCACAACCTGAACAGCTAAACCAATATCAATCCCTACTTCATGCGTAAAATACTGTGCTGTCACTAGAAAGCCGCCCACAGTGATGGTGCTGCTTAATTGCCAGATATTCAATGCGATCTGACTCAGGTTAGCGATACTGACTTGACCCATATTGTTATCTGCACAATGCGTGATCCATGCTTGAATAGTTTGCGTATGATAATCCCATTCAGCATCACATTGGTCTTTGCTTCGAATTTCAAAAATCGGCACAATGGGTATATACGTACGGTTGGTTGTCAGATGCGTAGGTGGAGGGAAGAAAGGAAAGGGCGTACTTGATTGGCTAGAGACTTGTTCTGTTCCCCAAGCAGAATCATCGTAGCTGCCAAAGAAAGCATATGGGTTATGCTCATGATAGACATTCCAAAGCTGTGAAAAGGTATGAAGGCACCAATAAGAGATACCTCCACTGGTTGCATTGGCTTCCACAAGGCAAAGTACGGTAGACAGTCGATACTCTTGATCGACATAAGACTGAATGGCAAATGTATTGGTTGCATTCATCAGTAGGCTTTGTTGAATGGTCTGTGCTTCCACAGAGTTGTTCTGTATGCCTATCAATTGACAAAAGAAACAGGCTGTTTGCCAATCACTTCCTGATTCTCCTGCATGGGCATTGACAGATTGCCATAGTACACTGGAAAGCGTGGCTGTTCGATGAATGGCACTCCATCGTTCGGCTCGATCTATAGCTCCTTGCGTAGGTATACCTTCTCCTTTTCTTCTTCCTTGTCTCAACAGATCAGACAAATCAGGTGTATTCAGAGGTGTGAATTGATCACCGTGCAAAAGATCATACTTGCTTGAGGTAAGGCTGGTGTCTTGTGTTGTCTGCGCATGCGTATAAAAGCCTGTTAGGTTATTGTTGAGCCAATGGTTGAACGACAATGCAGCCGTGTAATTCAGCTGAGCACCAAAGGTATTTTTGGCCAGCTGTAGGTACTGCTGTGGTGTTGTGGACGTGGCAAAAGTATCATTAAAAGAGACAAGTAAGCTGCTGACATCACCATCGTCTGTATCACTTGCATTATGGAATATGGATAAGGGTCTGATTTCTACAGGATCCCATATGATACTAGCGATTGTATTATTCTTGGCATCTGTACATCCGTTTTTGATATAACTGCATAAGAATTTTGTCGTGGCTAGCTTTGATGTGGATGGAACAGACATCTGTGGCAAGCTGATGTCAGTTAATGTGGGTATAAAAAGCCTGGAGATAGGCGATAGGGTTGCGTTGGTTTCTCCAGGAATCTCTATCGTTCGAATCGGACTTAGTTTACTGAGTATGGTAGGCAGGATATTGAGTGCCAATGCGAGAAATAAACATAGTACACCAACAGCATTGGTGGATTTGACACCTTGTCTTCCTGTAGGACCCGATGGTTGGAATAGGGAAGTCAATTTGCCTACAAGATCAGGTTGCTCGTACCAGAACTTAGTACTGGATCCACCTGGAAGCTTACTAAACAGAATGAGAGCCAGTACACCCAATGTAGCATCATAGAGTAAACGTGTGATAGTGAAAATAGCAGTGGATACAGCCTCTGATACAAACATGAAGAGATTAAAGAAAAAAAAGAAAGAGAGAGAGAGAGAGAGAAAATGGCTTGCTCTTCTTTTTTTGATCTAAGCCAGCTTCAGCCATCAACATACGTGGTACAAGAGTTACAGTTTCATTCAAGCATGCCTTAAAAGGATCAGCTCAGTCAATCAGTCAATTGGCTACGCTTGATTGTCATATGTTTATCATTGCTTGTCCCATAAGATATTCATGCAAATAAAAAACAATTTGATTTATGATATGAAGCAGGTTTCTGTCTAAAAGAAAAATGATCCCCCACAAAAACCCATTCAGAAGGATCAAACCAGAATTCAAAGATGTGTGTGTGTGTGTGTGTAGTTTGACTGTGCGACATTGAATGTCTCTGTATTTGCACATGATATTAATAATATAGTATCACAGTTATGCTTCAACAAATGTTGGGTTTATTTAAATTTTTTTTCTTTATTGATGAAATATGTTACAAGTATTGAAAGAGATGATAATAGATATAGATAAATAATGAGTTTTTTTTTCCTGGCTAAGAAATATATCTAAATTGAAATGAATATATATGCTGTATGCGTGTCAAAGATAATAGAGAGGGAACCCTTATCTAGAGAGTTTAATCAGTCTTCTTGGCCTTACGGTTACCATATGTCTTGCGAGCAAAGTCAACAAAGAGATAAGTAAGAGGCAAAAGATAGCCAACATTGACAGCAACAGCGAATTGTTGGCCAGGAGTCTTGAGACAGTTGGGAACAATCAAGTAACTGACGGCAGTAGACATACCAACCAAAAATTGAGAGATTTGCATACTAGTCAAATAACGCTTTCCAGGAGGATGGAGGCCAATGGAAGTCATAGCATAATACATGTACATGATAGAGTGAATCAAAGAGTTGAAGACAACAAAGATCCAGATAGGTTGAGCTTGATAACGGATACCAGACCACATAGTAATCATAGCCCCTGAATGATGGTAGGTTTGTAAAAGAGAAGAACGACGACCCTTCATGATAATGATAGCAGTATCAATTACTTCATAAAACTTGGAAAGATAGAAGAGGTAACCCCAGTAACCAAGACCTTCATTCCATAAAAAGCCATCCATATCGCAGTACTATCAAGTCAAATGAACAAACTTCTCCATATTTAAATAAGTTATACTTACAGCATCATGAATAGATGAACCACGGTTGAAAAGCTTGTGCATGTTCATGGCCATACTAATAAAAGTGACACCAGAATAAATAGAAAGAATCAAGTTGTGGACAAAGACAAATGCAGTCATCAACTTGCTTGACTTGGTAGCATTGTTTACACCACGGTTCTTGGCTTCCACTCGAGAAAGCTTAGCAGATTCAGCTGAAGGGTTAAGAAGATGCACAGTAAGGGCATAGATGGTAGCGATGGCTACAGGTGTTTTCCAATCCATGAAGAATTCATAGTATTCGGGGAAAGGGATACCGGGAATTGGCTTAAGTTGATCTACGTCCATGTTGATGTAGAAAAGAAGAAAAAAGGGTTCGTTTTGCTGAAATAAAGTTCTTTTTATATTGTCTCGAAATAAATCGGGAATTGATATGTTCAAAACGCAGGTCCCGCTTTCAATTGTATTCAAAAAGGTTCTTTCTGGTTGAAGCATAGAGAAAAATGTAACTCAGATTCCCCCAGCATTTGGGTGCTGCCAAAATTTTTCTTTATTCTTGAATGTGGGGAGTTACTTTCTTGGACTAATGTATAATGATTTAGACTCTGTTATCTTTGTACCTCTTGTGTCTTCTATCCAAGCAGTTGCATAGCCCTTTCTTCCTTCAATTCTATTCAAGATACCTTTGATAATGATCCATTGATTTGGATAAACAGGTTGTAGATAGCTGATGTCTAAATTAGCTGTAAAGCCTGTAAAACCGGGTAAATGAGGTAATGTCTATATGAAAAAATGAGATTCAAGACCTGTTGAATTCAAGTGTTACCACAAAAGCCAATTGTTCATCAAGTAAAGTAGCCAAGAGACCATTGTGAACCATACCATTATTTCCACACCTATATACTGTTTAACATCCAAAAAAAAAAAAAAAAAAATCTTGCCCAATGATCTTTTTACAATCTACCCCAACATGTTACATATACCACCCAAAAAAAAAGTAATGGGATGTAGTAGCCATATGCAACAACAATCATGTACTTATCAATGGAGGTTTACTTACAGGTGATCTCCAAGGTGAATAATAATGATACATTCTGTCTTGCTTTCATTGAAGAATTTGAGTGGACGACGTAGGATTTTATGAGGTCCACGAAGTGTATTTGCTGTCAAAGAATGCTCGAATGCCGAGCGACTCAGATAATTGTGAGGTACTGTTTCATACCATTCGCTTGAGTCTCTGAGTTCCTGAACAATATTCAGCTTGCTTTCTTGCTTTTTGAGCTCTTCTTCTTCAGGACTAAGTATACCATGTTCTTCTACTATCTCGATTCGCTCCTCTTTTGCAGAGTGGTGGCTCATAACAGTTGTCTTGATCATGGTTTAAGATCTTGAATAGAAGAAAATAAATACAAAAAAGCGAAAGTGAAAATTATGTCGAGTATATGTAAAGCTATCGTGAGAAATATATTATATAGACATTATTACGCTGGATTGTGAATTACAGCCAGTGAATTCATTGATCTTGGCTTTGACCATATTCAATAAACTTTGCTTGTGTTAATACTTTCTTGCCTATTTGAGAGGTTTCTGTCAAGCTTCTTTCAATTCATGTATGTGAACTACTACGCTTTCACAAAATTGAGCTCGCACAGTGTTACTTTTCTTGAAAGCTGCGTTGCTGTAAGCATACAGCAGTAAATAATTTTGTTTTCTTCTTCAAGTACATATTTGCCATCATCATATGCCGCTGGTAGCACTGTAAACTTATTTCATCAACAATATAGCAATTTAGCTTCTATTCTAAGTGAAAGCTTCAAACTATTTCTCCAAAAGGAATACAATCGTTAATTCTATTTGGAAATGTAAAGCAGCAAACATTACTACTCTTCATCCTCTAAAAACAAGCTGCCATTTTTGATTCGAGCTTTCTCATCTCGATTCCAGCCAATTAGAAGGATTTGGAGAAGGCAAAAAAAAACTTAGTGAAATTGATTGTTGAAATTCTCTATTTTCTCCACAAACGCCAATATTCGTATTTATGGCCTTGTCGCTCCAAGTTGCATAGTAGCAAGGGTTCCTTTCTTCTCTGCTGGCATGGCTATGAGAGGAAGAGATGGGTATCATTTTTTTTGATGAAAAGGTTGTTGTTGGGACATTGCCTGTAGAGAACTGACACCTTCTGAATACTCTGTATCGCCTGTGAGCCCCTTTTTCTACACCCTTCAATGTACTTTTTGACCTCTTTTTCTATCGTCATTGCGCGTCGACCCAAGGATCTGTCAAGTCGCGCTTGATGCTCTCGCTTTGGCGGTAACAAAGGTAGCTACATGCGTCCTCAATGCCTCATTTTCTTAATGGTGCAAACTGAGTAATTCATTGGTTTTTTTAAGAGGCAACAAGGGATCAATAAAAGCGCTGGTATGAAATAATTTACTCTTCTGAACACCTCTGACCAAGTAGTGATAGTTTTTATGCACAAACAATAAATCTAAGGCAGTTATCGATCAAAAACAATTGAGATACATTCAGTTAGGAAAACTCTATAAAGGGTAAAGTAAAACATTTTGAATGTATCTCTACAAAGAAAAAGGATTAACTATTTATTGAATTTGGTAAAAAAAAGAGAACTAGACAAACTTCTTTAACTCGTCCTTATCTTTCTTGCTTCTGGATTTATACTTATTTTTAAAAAGATATAATTCATCCTGTAATATGTATTATGAATGTTGTCAGTAAATGAATGTAAAATTTAGCATGGGTGTTAGTTGTCATACTTTTATAAAGCGGAAGACTTCTATTGCTGGAATCACGTTTAGGATCATGCTCTGACTTTTAACCAGTTGAAAACGTCTCAAACAAGTGGAAATATAAAGACCTTCTTCTAGTAAAGTCATTTGGTAAAAGGAACAGCTAAAGCCTTTAAGTGTTTGATTACACAATTGAGGTTAACATGATGATATAGGCTACTAAACATGAATAACATCCAATTTATCTTCACATAAGAGTCCAAAAGACTTGGGATTTCTTATCCCTAATGTTATTTGATAGTCTATAGAAGCCTTCATCATCTTCAAAAGTTTAACAAAGTCATTTTCTTCTTGGTATACACTTTTGCAAGCCGGTCTTTTGAGCTCTACGTAGAAGAAGTAAACATCTCGTTTACGATCTTTAATACCCAGCATAAAGTCTGGCTTTTTTGCTTTTTTCTTTTCTGATCCATCAATTCTACAAGAGAAACAGTACATTAATTTCATATTTTAAATGGAAGTACAAAGAATAAACTTACAAAGAATAGACAGTATCATCGCCAGTTCCTTCTAAGACAACTTCATTCATAAAAGGCATTAGGTATTGATTGAAAAAGCTTGCTTCAGATCTTTCATTAATGCGGCTTCTAGGACTAATCATTGTTTTGCATACGTTTTCCAAGGATTCTTCCAATTCATTTTCAGCTTCAAATGTGATCTTAGATAAGTCACCACCATCATTGTAGGTCTGTATTACAAGTATTGTTAGGCGTCAAAGTAAACCCTTTCTGTGATAACGTAATAATGCATGCTACTTACATCGAGTATGTCCTTCACATAACCAAGTGACTTGCTTGATACCTTTTCCAGTCTGACATCTTTGTAAGAAAATTACCTTAATGCATGGTCTACTTCGATGTCCAAGTAGCTTGTCAAGCAATTGTCTTTTCTGAATCTGTTAACTGGGAATATATGAGAGAGAGACCTATCCCGCATAATCAAGTCAAAATCAGTAAGAAAAATTTACCGTAAAAATCTTTTGATACTCACAATAGCCTGATTGAGTTCAGGTGGTTTTTTGTTTCAGCAAGTTGTACGTTTCCCTCTCTAAACTTATTCAAAGCATCTGTAATGTTTATGTCACCAACGAACAGCTTACAAAAAAAAAAAAGACGTGAGTCTCTACTCCCGATACAGCTATGGGCTGACTTACTCTAGTTACGGGATTCCATGACTTGTTTCCTTTTCCATTGAAAGATTGCGAAATAGTGTGTACTTAGTATACCTTTGAGTTGTCTCTGTCTTCCCTTTTCTTTTTTTGTTGTGTACCTGTTACACATATCCTTCAATTTTTTATATAATTATCATCTATCCTATCACTTTATTTTTTTTCTTCGGATTTTGTCTCAAGCATTACTCGAGAATTAGAAAAAGTAAGATAACTCAATATTACATTATCAATTATATCATATACTTATATCAATAAAGCTTTTACTATATTATCAACAAAATATAACAAACTAGTTAAATTCTATCTCAAAATCCAATCCGAACAAAATCCCAAGATTTCACCATCAAAGTAGCTGAGTTTTTTTTCGCTTAACATCAGGATCTGACAGAGAAGATGTGTCGTAGAAAAAAGCGACATAGAGCGAAAACAACCAATTGAAGTTGAGTACAATCTTCCTTATAGTTACAATCTAAATAAGCGAAGGTTTAAACCTCAAATATCAAACAAGAAAAGAAAGAAGTTTAGACTGAATCTATTACGCTTAAGGAAGTTGCCTTTAAGAGACACCGAGCTTGCGTGGCATTCGTCGAAAAAGAAATAATCAATCAAGTTGAAGGATATAATTACTTCCTGCTTTATTAGTGATAGAATAGATATTTTAGTATAGAATAGAAAAGTATAAATACCGTGTTGTTGATGATTATAAGTTATTTATCAAAGACTTATAATATTAAAACACAGACGCCACCGCCTTCTAGAATATTTTCCCAGTAATATCATTGGCTAGAAAATATTCTATCGTCACCTGACCTGTATTATTGAACACAAACCTTAAGGAAATATCAACTTGACAGATGAAGAATGATTGTCTAAAGAACAAGATCAGTTAAGATCTGTACTTTGTTAAAGAACTAGTCAGCTACTTTATCTTCATAATTGCACTTTTTGTTGATTTGGTATATATTGAATGTTTGGTTGTTGTGTATATAGCTACTAAACATTTGAAGACGCGATAAGAAAGAGTAAGGTGAGAATTGAAAACATACATGTAGATTTAAACATTTAATGAAATGGTCACATGACGCAGTACAAAATAAGGTAAACAAGACGCGTAACAAGAGAAAGAGGACACTACTACGTACGTGTCATTCACTGACCTGAAATAATCCAAGAGCCCTTTAATATACTTAAACGCGCTCAGTTCTTTGTCGATGATGTGTTGAGATGTTTGTTTTGAAATAATAGAAATAGTAGAAAAATCAATGAGTATGACCGCCTTTGACATCAATGACAGCCTAACATCTGTCTTTCATGCTGTCAACCGAACGGATCAACCGAACGGATCAACAGATCATTACTAATCTTACTCCATTCCTTCAACAGCACTTGCTTCAATTCAATAGTATTTTTTGATGCTACGTCTTCTGCTCAAGCGTCCACCATAGATGCTCAATGGGATTTAAATCTGAACTTTGAGCAGACCAGTATTCAAACCTCTTGACGTGTGTAACTACGAGCTACAGCAACAGTATGACATGTTACCCCATCTTCTTGAAATAGAAACCGCGAGCCATCCTGAGGCTGTATGTCTATGAGACAATACTGAAATTTCTCTGACAAAACTTCGTTATATTTAGCCTGATCCATAGAACCTTCTATAGTCACAAGAGGGCCAACATCACCTCTCCAGAAACAATCCCAACTATAACACTCCTCTTTCTCCACTTAGTTGTAGGAATTGGGAGTCCTTCTTCGTAACACTCACCTTGTCTTCGAAGAACTCTAGCACCACCATCGGTTCCTTCGACAGTATAGTGGGATTCATCTGATCAGATGTCATGAGCCCACTCCAAGCGATTCTTCTTATGAGTGGCTGTAAGAGCGGGTTTGTGAGCTGCATAGTACAATCGGAAGCCCAAATCACGGAGGTAATGGACAACAGTTTCTCTACAGACGTCGACACTGAATTGTTGCAGCTCGAGTTTCACTCCATCAATACTTAAAAAAGGATTCTTCAGTACAATTTGATTGAAACGTCTCGATCCTCTCTCTTCGACCTTGGTAGATACTCCAGGAGGAGCACGAGGCAAAGGTGTCTCTGATTCCTTGATGTGGTTGAAAATGCCTCGTACAGTTTTGAAGGGCTTGTCAACCTTGTCGGCAATCTCATGTAGAGAAAGACCATTGTGGAGGTACCACCAAATACCCAGTACTTGTTTTCCTCGCGCTTGGCATAAGGGCCATGCTTGCTTCTTTCGACTGTGTTAGACATTTTTTAATTGAATGAAAAATAAAAGGCTTATCACAATGTATCATTGCGGAGAAACTTCTTTATTTACTTTGCATGAATGCCGTCTGTCTGGCAGCGGCTTTGTGAATCATATAAAAATCAAGAAATGCTATTTTGGCGGCAACTTTTCATTATAATTGTTGTGAAAATAACGAAACCCTAATTTTACTAGGGCCTTTCCATCATAATACTTTATGCTTTGTTTCATTCTGAACTTAATAATCGCAATGATGAATATCTTGTGAAATTTTCTTTATGCATTTCAATATTTACATTGTTAATTACAGCCAGTGAATTCTATTCTACAAAGTCCTGCTTTACCTCCAGAAGCTACCCATTCACAAGCATTGCTATTTGAGTTCCAAGCAATCTAAAAGACATTAATTTAACAGTCGAAATATAAAGTGTTAGTTACTTTTTGTAATGCTACACATGGATTTAAGAACACACTATGATATTCGCGTTCAGGTAATGAAAACTATAGAACTTAGAGACAAAATAAAAAGCAGAAATGCCTTACACTTGGTTTTATACCGTCAACGTAACGGAAAGTTTGGGTATCGTTATCAAACATCAATCTGTAGAGAGTATACTCAAGGTTCTATGTACATAACATTAGATAATGTCTTTTTCATTCTCATTTACCTTGTGTCTGCCTGTGAGTTCGACTTCATCCGATGCAAACATTTTTACCATAGCATTACCGTTGGAACTCACTGAAGCCATAATGCCATGATGTGGACTTACTGAAATAGCCCAAACATGACCATTATGCGCTGTTAAATTCAAAGACTTTTTTGTATCGTAACCAAAATTCCTTCTGACCATACCATCTGCTTCAGAGAATAAGAAGCCACTGTTATGTCCTGTTCCTGATATACATGTAAATGCAGCTAACGATAGAATTAGATTTGCCTTGCCACGTCTCTTTTAACTCACTTCTTCTTCTGAACACTTTATAGGTCATGAAGGGGTCGCTCAAATCATGAACAAGAATGTTTCCATCCAAATCAGACGTAAGCAGTAGATTTTCGTTAAATAAAGAGCTCCAACTAATACATCGAATAGGAAGCTGTGAAACTCTCGGTATACTTGCAATGATTTTTGGTTTGTCTTGTAATAATGATCCCAAGATATCCCAAACAACCACACTTCCAGATGTTGTACCATAAGCTAATCTTCCATACCCTCCCCAAGCAATGCATGATGCTTTCATTTTAGGCATATTTAGCAATAATCGAGAGGCTTCTAATTTTACTATAGAAGCATTGATGAGGAATCTTATACGAATGCAAAGGTAGACTGCTTACAGAACATAGTTTCTTTGACAGTTTTCTCTTGGCCGTGCATGAATTTTGGATGTGGTACTACAAGTATACGAATAGATCCATCAACAAACAAGACAGCCGCAATGCCAAGTTTTTTCTAAAGAAACATTTCATCTTAGTGATCTTCTCAAAGAATGGGTGTACTTATACCTCGTCATATGCATTAAATGGAGCCCATTTCAAGTCACTAATGGCGCCATATTCATGCAAAATACACATCTCGAGCTTAGGGTTTTGCTTCATCTGCTCTGGTGAAGATGAAAACGACCACAACTGGACTACGTTATAGCGTTTATCTGTTTGTGTATCCTCGTCTATCATGTAGTGCTCTTTTGTTGTATTGTAGCCTCCAATGGCCAAATATTGGGTATGATCTTTGGCCTGTTTAGGAACGAAATCAATGGCCCAGATAGATATGCCAGCGTTCAATATAAATCCTTTTTTGTACCTTATATCATCACTCAAATGGATGTGCTCAAATATTTCTAGGGTACGTGTCCTGAGTTGGCTTATGCCAGTAGTCACTGTCACACTGTTTTCTTCTGGAAGATAGCCAGAACTATGAAAAACGTGAGCTTTGACGTGTTAATATGTTTAAAACGCACCTGTCAGACACAATTTTCCATTCTTCTTCTAACAAAGGTACGCTTCTATAAATACTGTTTTTTGCTGACTCTTCGTACAACGCTGAATATTCTTTTATTGAATGGCAGGGCATTATGTTAACACAAAAGAAAGGAGCTATCATGCTGACCATGAATCACTCCGCCCACGAAAAATTTGTGGCTTGTTTACGTGACTATCCAAAGCTAAAAAGCTTAAAGTCTTCTCGACGCGAAATTTTCTTTTCTTTTTGTTTACTCAAACTTTCGGTTCTGTTAGAGAAAAAGGTAATTATTGACAAAAGTTTTTTTTTCTATTTTTTTTCCATTTATTTGGGAAACCACAAGTTTTGTCAGGAGATTCAACGAGCTATTTCTTGCTCAATCTACAATGATGTTTCTCTGTTACACTCGTGGAATAATAATTATATTGTTTTAACTGCGATCCACCTGTTCTAGGTGTGGTCCGATCTAAGCGATTCCGTCTCGATTGAGTTGAAGCCAACCTTGCTTAATTGCTAAATCATATGGTTGTCTTCTTAGTTACGGGGCAAACATTCATGTTTCTTTTCTTTTTCTTTTTTCACATCTAAAAAAAAGATCAATGAACTAATTTTCTTTTTTGTTTAGGTAAATACATCAGGGCTGTTAGTTAAATTTTTAAATTAATAAAAATATACATTTTTTTTAAAAGTCTAAGCCTCTTAATAAGTTTACCAAATCTTACTTCGACTTGATTAGTCTGACACATTATTTTTTCTTACATGATATAATGATTATCATTCAGATCATAACATAATGAAGCAATAAAAGCAATGATTTTTATTATGAAAAAGTAGCAAACGTTTGATTTTAAACATAAATATGCAATTTGATTGTTCTGGTTGTGAAATCCTACCGAAAAGCTTGGTCCAAGAGAACTTCTTCATTGCTGAAAGATCGACAGTTAAAGCATCAGGTAGTCTGTATGAATGAAAAAGTAATATCCTAGCCTAATTTGAGCTATGCAATGTTCAGAACTGAATATAAGTTAATCATAAACACAAAATCTTGTGGCTAGAAACCATCAAATACTTGGTACGTATCGTTGAATATCATTTACAAACCAATTCTATGGGAACATACGGTGCAATACATTACGCAACATGACGTGAGGGTGCATGAAATGCCCCATATCCGGATTCGATTAACCGTGGATGAATTGATGTATAGTTAAGAGAGTATTTTGACATGTTTTGAATCAACTACTGATGAATGAAAAAAGTGAGAATGATTTTACTAGTAAAGGCAGTTTGTTATGCTCATTTTTGAACAAACCAAGCTAGCATCAGTCTACAAAATATGTTTTTTTTTTAGCATCAGTAATCATTGAGACATGTTTGGCTCATGAAAACATGAATGCAATTTTCGACCCATTATGCCTTATGATACCCTTACGATTTTACATCAAAATCAGAAAATGATCTGTAGCTCATCATACAAGCAACTTTTATTATGACAATCTATGGCAAAAAATGTTCCTCTTGCATTACTAAACATGCTCCAAGTGTTGAATTTGAAAAAAGCATTTTAAAAAAAGTACACAACGCGTGTAAAACCCTGTAAACTATTTTACGCGTTATCTCATGAATACTCATAGTAAACAGCGCGTTTCTATTGCATCTTTGGGCTCTAAGTACTAACCCCCCCCACTTTTCTTAAGGCGCCAAATTGATTAGACTTGATCTTGATGTATTTCTAGATGGCTTCTTGTTTTTTGAGCGAAATACAGCCCAAAAGACACTCAACAGCTTCAACATCAAAAAGTGCTATAAAAGTGATTTTCAGATAGCCAATGTATTCTGTATACAAGGTCTAATGTTAAGATGGTATCTAACTCACAAAAACGACAAGATTACCGTCCTCAGAGACCAAAATAATAGCTTTTTAGCTGTGAAAATGATATAGCTACTCTAATTGATAGTACTCTTTGCTGCCAGTTGATGATAGATCAGTACCAATAATATTATTTTTAAAAGCTTCATTTAGGGTGTCTCTGCCAATATAAACCAATCTTGATTTGGATCAGTATTGATCTACAAACTGAGAATCAAAGTTCATTTATGAGCATAAAAAAGCATATATACTACATACGACAAGTAACTTAAACTTAAACTTCTAATCAGGAGCTGCGAACGTAAGCATGGTGTATTTTGATAGTTCTTTGTAAGCTTCATTGAACAGTTCAAATAGACCTTGAATTGACCTAATATTGGTTAAAAAATCAGAGACTTAAGAATTTGTCATGCTGCAATAATCACGTTTCAATTGAAGGAAGAGCACTCAAAAGGGTCAGTTGATATGACAGCTGCAATCTGTATGTATCACTTGAAAGCTCATTATTTATGAAATATAATGGTGTAACCGAAATTGCAACAATAGATATTTTTGTGAGGAACACTTATGATGAATCAATAATTCATCAAAAGAACGGATAAAAAGCAGGATTGAATAACAAAATAAGACAAGTACAAGATATGTTTAGGTCTTCGTAAATACTCCAAATACCTTTGGAGTTGATTTGAGCGAAAAAAAGCAACTTGTAAAATTTGTCATTTTGGTCTTTTGACCAAAGAGTACTACTCATGAAAAAACCTCGATTTGACAACCTTGGGTCTTCTTTTTGACGCTAAAGGATGAAAAATGGAGCTATTAATGAGATTAAATACTCAAAATAACCTCCAGACGCTCTAGTTTTTGGTGAATGTGTTCGTTTACTGATTGCACTATGAAAATGGTTTGCTGTAAATGGAAAACCTCATTTACATTTTTGCACACTTGCTTAATATTTCTGCAGCAGACCTATTGGTTTTTATAACTTTTGTCACTATAGCAAAGCCTGATAATTGCGTCTTTGTGGAGTTCTAAGCAAAGGCTTGATTTTTGGGTGCGGCGGGATCGAAGAACTGGTTTTATGTCCCATTTCAATCTCCACAAACTGCCAACTTGTGTGTTCTACATCCATTTATCCCACCTTTGTATTATAGATCGACCCTGCTTTTACTTCTAAATGCTCTTTGGCGCCTTAAATAGCATATGATGTTTATTGTAGTCCCATGAATAGCACATTTTACTGAAGATTTAGAGCAAAAACACTCAAAACACAGCTTAAATGCACGATTCTTTGATGGGTCATTGCTCGACAACTAGACCATCAAACCAGTCCGTTTTTTCATTTAAAACATGTTTTCTCGAGCTGAGAAATTGAATGGTATTATTGGTCTGGCTGTTAAGCGAAACCCATTTTTTGACCCATGGAGGATCCACGATGGCCCGTGAAGATGAAAAATCAAAACTCGATCAGAAATTTCTGGAATAACCCAAAGTAGGTTTGATCCAACCGAAATCAGGTAAGACCATATCTAGTTACTTTCAAAAGAAAGAAAGCGACTTTGTTAAGCTAAGAGAGTCGATTTGATTTGAACATCGCCTTCAAATCTGTAATCAGAGTTCATTGTACACTGTAATTGATAGAAAAGAGGCCCATCTCAGTAGATATTGGCTAGTAAACGAGCGCTTATTTCTACACCATTCGATACATAAGACGAGAGCAAGTAACAGTTGCTATAACAAATGACACTTTTGGGGGTTAAAGAGAGCAATTCGGAGCATAACTAACGATGAGTGCTATGCAAAAGGAGAGTTTGATGTTTCAAACCCCAATCTTCTGTCTTTTTACATTGCGTGTTGGGTGTATTCTGCTTTGAAGATAGCTCTATTTCCCTATGTCCGCACCTATAAGCCGTAAATACGATCTGATTAATTTTAAGTAAGGAAGAATAAGGAGAAAAAATGAAAACCCCAGTAACCAGACCTTAGGTATACAAAAGCAAAGCGTAATGCCATAGCGTACTAAAGACAGTATCACTTTGGTTCGGCAAGTGAATCGTACTCTGATCAACTCGCACTAAAATAAAAGATAGCAACAAAGTAACAGACAGGGTCGAATAAAGCTGCTATGCAAGTGGATTCAACGAATTACTTTTATTCGAGATTGCTTGTGTCAATAATTGAGGATGAATGGGCATTGCACAATTATGACATGTTTTTGAATAGATATAAACATTGGAATTTCGTTTTCACTCGTTTTTTGAGCATTTGAACATATTATTTAAACGACTACCTCGCGACTCAAAAGATATAAGTTATGTTATACATGCCTTTTAATACCAAGGTACGTACTCTGATTAAGCGGAAAGGCAATAGCCTTGAATTTCCTTATTTGTAGAACAGTGCCACCTGGGCTTACAATGCAATTACTGTTAAAAGGAAAAACAAGCCTTATTATGCAATGGTTGCACCAGTGCATATTAGGGCACTCCGGGTAATCTTTTTCGTACTAAATTATATGAAAAGAATGAGTTTCAATTACAATAGCATTGTCGTAATTTCGAGTCATTAAAAGAAGCTTGTATCATTTGAAACGATTTGCTGTTACCATGATGACAAATCCCTATCAGACTAGTAAACTAATTAAATGAACTATAAAACCTTAAGTCGGTGGAAAGATCCCCCATAAGCACGATCGTTTCTTGTCTGCAATCACTGTGACTAATCGTACACAAACACAAGCATAGTATTAGATCAACAAGTCATTATGGGAGTTGATCTAGATATAAATAATTAGCCCAAGTTTTGATTTGCGTCACTCGATAAACTGACAGCAAGCTGTGCTACAAATTGAATGAAAAGCAAAGACACCCAGCCACTAACTGCTTAACATTTCCGGGCGATTCCGCATTTGTGGGATTTCGTACAAACTAAATAGATCAGCAAATATGTTGTTGTAGTCCTTTTTTCTTCTCAAAAGATGCAGTAGTTTAAAGGGAAACCAAGGGAACTGAAAGAAAATGAAATTGATTTGTAAACAAGATTTGGATTATTCATACTTTAGTGCTGTTTTTTCTACCTTTTTCTAGATCATCCGGATAAACGATCAATTTCCGACTTAATAATTTGACCGGATTAACGTATAAATTTATTTTTATTTTCGAATTGAAAAACTTTTTACCTTCTTTTTCGTATTTCATACCATGAGCAAGCAACAAGATACGGCATCGACAAAAGAGGAGATTGTTGCTACTCCTAGATCTTCCGGAACTTATGAAGAACTTAATGGAATGACATTGACACCCAATCATCCACAGCACAATGGTTTAGAAAAAATAGGCACCACAAAGACAGAACATTATGATGTAGAAAACGGTGGTCTACACCCTGTAGAGCCTCAGGCTACAAGTAAAGTTTGATCTGCTGAATAAGTCAATTTTTTACTAATCTACTTCTTTTTAGATGCCACTATTGCAAGCATTGTCCAGTTACCAGATGATGCGTTTTATAACGGTATCCCTGATGGCGGTTATGGCTGGTAAGCATAACACGGATAAAATTTCATGCTGATTTATTAACAATTTTTGATCTAGGGTTGTTGCTGTTGTAGGGTTCTTAATAAACTTTATTATGTTTGGTGTTGCTTCAATTTGGGGTAAGAAAGAAAACGTTGGTCTTATCATCATGCTTAGTCTTCTATCATTCTAGGTGTCTTTTCAAATGCATTAGCTACATCAACACTTAAAGACAAAGCAACAACAGTCCAGCTTATGGGTGTAGGCTCGGTGCTTATTGTCTGTCTCAATATCTTTTCCCCTGCTAGTCCATTGTTAGCTTCTCGCTTTGGTGTCCGTCCTACCATGATGATTGGGACACTCTTGCTATCACTTGGTCTTATCTTGGCTGGGTTTAGTACAGAGGTATGGCATCTTTATCTTACTCAAGGTGTTCTTTTTGGTATCGGATCTTCTTTGACATACATGTCTATTGTAGCTGTTATTCCTCAATGGTTTACTACTAGAAGAGGTATGGCAATGGGCATCAGTTCTTGTGGCTCTGGTTTTGGTGGTTTAGCTTTGAGTCCCATGGTTAGTTCTCTGATTGAGAAATATGGTATTCCTTGGGCTTATCGTATTGTTGGTTTGATGGCTTTTGGTATCTGTATGGTTGGCTCCTTGTTGATCCGCACACGTTTGCCTCCTGGACAAGACAAACAGCCTACTCGCTCACCCATCAAACCTTCTATGCTTAAGAACTTTGACTTTGTCATCTTGTTGCATGGCCTTGTTATTTCATTAACAGGTTACTTGATTCCTCTCTTCTACTTACCAAAGTATAGCGCAAGCTTTGGGATTAGCAGAGCTGATTCTTCCAACATTGTTGGTGTAGCCTGTGCCTTGAATGCAATTGGTCGCCTTGTTATTGGTTACTTTGCTGATCGTGTGGGCCGCTTAAACATGTATATTCTTTCTTGTTTCTGTGCCGGTATTTTCTGTATGGCCCTCTGGCCTTTCGCAAATACTTATGGCACCCTCATGGCATTTGCTGTCCTCTTTGGTTTCTTTTGTGGTATTTACTATGCACTTGCACCTCCTATCACCGCTGCCATTGTGGGTCCTGAAAATATTTCTTCCGGTCTTTCAATCTTGTTTATTGCAAGTGCTATTGCTGGCACAGGACCACCTATTGCCTCAGCCATTCAGCAAAGCACCCCAAATGCTGGATACATTGGTGTACAAATGTTTTCTGGTACTGTGTATATTTTTGGTGGCTTGATTTGTGTATTCTTAAAGTTGAAATTGACGAAATCGCTCTTCTCTGTCCTCTAAGCTATACCTCTTTTCCTTTTTTTCTTTCTTTTTCATCATGATACATATCCCTTCTACATATACATATATACATAATTATTTATACATTTACTCATAGACATACATTTAGACGCATAACCTTTATAATTGTATTCAGAAATAAATACTGTATTTCTGCCGTCAATTGGTCGCTGTTTAGATTTTAATTGGTCACTTCCTGAAATAAATCAATAATGTCTTCTGTTCAGTGGGAGTTAGATAGCTTCTTTAAGCACTTATGAAATAAATTTACAGGATGTTGAATAAAATTTTGAAAATGTTGGAGAGGAACTTCTTCACAAGCCTCAATTATTCTTTTGGTCAGAGTTTATGTGTCTCTCAATGCATGACACCTAACTTTGGACTTAACAATAGACCAAGAATTTTCGATAGGGCTAAGTTCTGGCGAATAAGGAGGAAGATAAACCAGAATATAACCGCGGCTTTCGATTAAAGGACTAATCAAAGCAGGAACGTGTATAGGAGCATTACCCATAACAATGTGAGATCCATGCATACTTGGAAATATGTCCATGATATCCATTGTATCGATAATGAAATGCATATAATGAGAACCAGTAGCTCCGTTAGGTACTGATAATTTATCACCAGGTGCCTTACGCTTGGTTGCCCGACCACTTTTCTTCTCTTTAGGTTACTGGGCTCTCTTATGGATACATTTACCACGCCTACAGAAGGAATAGCTCCCAATACTGTATGAGATGTAGCCCTTCCTGAGGGTGTTTCTACGGTAGCTGGTTCACCACGTGTTGACCAAGCTCTTCCACGGGTCATATTGATGTCAAATCCTGACTCATCTATAAACACACGATTCTGAAGGTAAACTATTCCTTTATCCAAACAGCCCGTTTTTTCGATGGAATGTCTAGAAACTACTTTAATAGAAAGATTATATTCTTCTTTCATGAATTCTGCTACCCTGGGGGGGGTTTATCTGAAGACCCGCGAAGTTTTGCATCAAGCTGTTGACGGCGTCTTCGATAGTTGCCCTTTTGTTTTCATCAAAAAAGCTGGTCAAGTAATCTTTGTGTCTATCATCTAGCTGGCTCACGCGACGAAAAGGCACAAGGTTTGTTAATTTATAAGGCACATACTCTTCAGAGTTCTGTTGATACTTCTGCTTTCATTTTCGTGCTGTATGTTGGTTGACGTTGGCAGCCTCCACAGCTTGCTTATGCTTCATACCTTTTTGAAAAACGAAATAAAGATATAACAACCAATCTTTTTCTGTATATGTATTATATTCATTTCCTCTTTCTTTTTTAACTGTTGCTTCTCCCAAGCTAACATCAGGTTCTCCGGATGTGTGCAATTCTGAATAAGTGTTGTTTTTAACAAGCTTCTTGAGATCCGTTATTTTTTTTTAAGGCGAAAAGAAGGAATTTGATCATACGCTGTTGCCTCGTTACTCTTATTGTCAAAAACGTTCTCTCTTCCATCTTCGCAATAAAAGGTTATATTAGAATCCATTTACAAGTTAATTAACAAAAAGAGTTGCGATAAAACAGTTAACGCATGATCAATCTATAAAAAAAACAATTGACGTTCAGAAAAGTGACCAAAATTTTCAGTAAAGCGGCGGAAATACAGTAACTACTTGTTTCTTGGCTAATTGCATAATAGTCGTACAAAAAAAAACATACGCCAACTTTTTTTTCTGTTTCACGGCATATTATGACTTATTTAAACAAACTTGAAGTTCTTGACATTCCATCATTGTTCTCTCTGTTCTTTTTTCTTTTTGTTTCATGTCGGATAGTACACCCAGCTCACCTATACCTAGTATCAATCCACCTACAGATGAAAATACCAGGCTTTTAAGTACTGCCACTACGAGTTATAGTGCATCAAATGGCCGAGAAAATCCTACTGTGATCACCATGAGCGCAGAAGAAAACGGAAAAGGCTCTAAACCCAATGGCATCAATCAAGCCATGACAAAACAACGCTTTCGGCAAATCATTTCAGAAGGACAACCTACTGTCCCTACTAGCGAATTGACAGAAAAGATTCAAGACATTCTTGTATTTAGTGAAATAAAAAAGAAGCAAGAACGACAAGTCTTAAAGCAAAAGAAGCAAAAAGAAGCAGCTGTGCCTAATGACTCAAGCAGCAGTAGCAGTAGTAGCAGCAGCAGCAGCAGCAGCGATAGCGACAATGACAATGATAGTCCAAAGCACTTGCTAAAGAAGAAATTGAGTGAATGGTCCATCATGTCTTCTCATGAAGATGAAAACGCTTCCAAGAAGCATATAAGAAAACGTGATTTGGCTGTGGATGCTCTTAGATTAGCTACGGATCGATGGAAAGAAAAACATGGATGGTCCACTAGTCATGATACTACAAGCATATTCAATTCCGAGCATACTACTCCACACGTCATAACAAACACAAACAGCGGCACAACCGTCGTCAAGAAGCAAGAAAATGATTTCTTAAGAACTAAGGGAATCCCTTCCAACGCGGAAAGTATTTTCAAGGTTGCTAAAAACGCTTCCGTTTGCGCCATTTTGGCATTGTTGCACGAACGGAAGTTATCCGGTTCTTTTACTGAAGCCGATGTTTCGCTTCAAGCATTGGCTTTATCTACATTAAGTTTGGGTTTGAAGGCTCAAGAAAAATCTGCTTCACATGTTGTTTTATATGAAATGTTGACAACGAAATGGGTGAATGAAAAATCAGGTATGTTCATATGTCAATTGAACAACAATCTTACAATCTCATTAGCTCTGGATTGGGCTGTTGAAAATGATAGCCAAATAATATTAAATGACGCTCGAGTTCAACTTGTGGTTGAGGTAAGAAAGGTTTTTTTTTATTGTTTCATGTACTAAAATAGTTATTTTTGAAAGGATCTTTGGAAGTCTGGTCCTAATTGGCATCATGACCCGACTCATCCTAGCAACATTTGGATTGGAAAGACTGAAAACGAGCAAGATCAGCCAAAAAACTTTGTTTGGTATGTTATTTGGCATACATTTACAGACTTTTTGGCTCGCTGGTGTATCGCTCGTTATCAGCTTTTGGTTGGCATCTTTACTGCTCTAGTGTACCTTGGTCTTCATTTGGCTACTGTCAACAATGAAGACTATACTTCCGATACTCCATTTGCATTTGAATACGTCTATTACTTCTTTCTCATTTCAGACTTATTCTTGGAATTCTACAAGTTGTTGGTGTATCCTTCTGTATACCTTAAAAAGATTTCCTCATACATTTCTCTAGTAACAGTGTCCCTCTTGGTATCATCTTTTGTCATACGTATCTTCACCTTGATTGCTGTAGACACTCTTGAAGATGAACTCTATTTCCTTAGTGTCTCATTCAATCTGTTGATCTTTGCAACACCCTTGATGTTTTTCCGCATCTTCAACGCGGCATCAGATATTAGCTGGAATATGGCAAAGACAAGCTATATTATGCATGAATGTCTTGTGAATAGCATTTGGGTGTTTGGACTTGGTGTTTTTACAATTTTAGGTTTTTGGACAGCATTTGCTGCCTTGCAAATCAACGATATTCGTCCTTTTGCTATGTTGCGATTTTTGGTGCTTGGTGCTCTTCAGTAAGTGTACTCAAAGTCTTATGTGCTGTATATTGATATTCTTTTATAGCGCCCCTGAAATTGCTGATACTTTGTACTATCAACCTCAAACTGCTGGTCTTTTACTTGCAATGTATTTATTCTTGACTGTCATTGTCTTGGGGTCTCTCCTTACTGCTTCCTTCTTGACTACAATTATGGATGTCTATCATCGCCAGAATCCAATCAAGAATAATTGGGCTATCCAACGCTGCTTAAGATCGCGCCCTGCTTTGAACACATTTATTCCTAGCGTCTTTATTGATGCTACCTTTGGTGTCTTGCGCTGGTTTGTGCGTGTTGTATGTAAACGTGATAGACCTGTCATTTGGCTTGAAAGAGCTCATCAAGTACTTTGGTACATCATTTATTCCCCAATCATCTTATTGGTCGGCTTGTACGAACTTGTTGTTACTCTATTGTTCAAGTACAATCTTGTCAAGAAGTCATTTCAAAGAAACACAATCGTCATTTAACGATAATAAAAAACAGTTGTAACATTGCATAAGAAAAAATGTTGATTATCAGATCAAGCCTAAACAATACTCGTCCATTTGAATAAAAACATTCTGAACAAGTGTTAGTGTGCGACTTTGGATATTCTGTTTCAAGATTTGTATTCACAAACTAGTTTCATGATGGATGTAAGTAGATAAGCTATCTTTATTATAAAACAAATGCCTCCCTTTTTTCACAAAAGAGATTACAGGCATTTTTCATAAGGGGTAATGTCGCAATACCAAACGAATGAAAAAAAGGCTTTTTCTTTCCTTACAGAAGAATACTTATTATAATTATATATATATCGATTCCCAAACTTTCCGTCTTGTCTCAAAAAAAAGCTAATAAAAAACATCCATTTTAACGAGCCTATTCCTATATAAAAAAATAGTATTTGTAAAGAAGTACTAACAGGATATAAACACAAAAGGACACTAGAGCTCTTGTCTCTACCACGATGCAATTCTCCTACTTTATGGCTATCATTCTTGTCATTGGCTGTACCCCTAGTAAGTATATAAATCCGGCTAAATATAGTTCTCATGTGTTCATGTTTAGGTAGTGCAGCTAGCTTAATGACCAAAAAAAAGACTTCAACTCATTGAGAAATGCTATCTACTTTTAGAGAAGTATAGTGATACTCCCAATGATTCTAAGCTCTAAAAGAGCTTGAACACTGTGAATACTTGACTGAATCAATCTCTGAAGGCGAATAAATCATTTGTCATGTATCGAACCTGGCATCTAAGATTCAATCCCACCTTAGCCTTGTGTCTCCCAGGATACGAACGACTTTTTAATTGGTTGTGATTTGGTTGCTAGTTTAGATATAAATTGGGAGAAGAGAATGGGATTTTCTTTTTTCTTTACACCTTTGTTGGGAGTCTATCTTGTACATCTCTTCATTGGGTCAAAAACGAATTACTTTGCGTGAACATACCTCACTTATAAAGGATCACTCATATGCCTACAGTGGGATGCACGTTTATTTACAGTCGTATAGGGTCGATTGGGTATTGCACACCTTTCACCTGATGTAAAAAAAAAAAAAAAAAAAATAGTTGTAAGCCTCTATATGTAAAGAGCAGACGTTATTGTTTTGGTTAATGAATGCTGCGAAATAATCTCCATTATAAAAGGGTCATTCATATACCTTATTGGAAGAAAGTAAACGCCATTTCTCTAGTTAACACAACCTCATATAAACTATCATCCTAATGAAAAGGGTCATTCATATACCTTTTGGGAAAAAATGATAGATCTTAGTGACATCCATTATAAGGAGCCTAGGATAAAAAAACATAAGCGCTGATGGATGCTCTTCAAGGATTGGTCATCAATAAACCTTCTTGTGAATAGGAGACAGATATAAATCAGATGCTTCCTCATGAAGTGGGTCATTCATATACCAACTGGGGACACTTACGCCTTTATTTATACAAGGGTACTGCACATTTCTCTGAAGTGGCCTATGCTACATCTTTAATCGGAAAATGGCTTAAATGATAGAGGCTCTTTTAGAGCAAATGGCGCTCCACCTGTGTGTTGCATGCGACAGAGTATCTATATACTTGTTAAAAGAAAAAAGAACTATTATTGTAAAATTGTATATACGCAAAGAACGAGAAACCTACGAAGTTTTGTTAGTCAAGTAGCTATTAGCTGAAAGGCTCTTTTAACTAGGTATATTGTTGGACGAGGGGAATTTTTTTGGGATCTGATGAGGGTGATAAAAGTTACGTACTGTAGCTTTAGTCCATATCAAATGATGAACACGTATTTGCTTACAATAACTTTTGATCTTTGTAAACCAGATATCATTCTGAATATGGTCCCCTTTTTCTAAATAAAATTACACTTGCATCCTTAACCTTTTTTGTTTTCATTCCTTCTATTTGTGCTCTAAATGAGTTTTGATATTGACCAGTTCATATATCATACGCAGTTTTTAACAAATACTAGTTCATGACTTTAAAAGCACTCTTAAAGAACGATAGAAGTTTGTATATTCTTTCAAAAAACGCCTTCTCATTAAAAAATATATTCTAATCAATGACTTTCTTAAGTGTATTACTAATCGTGTCTTTTTCTTTTTGTTCATGACAATAGCAACAGAAGCAAGTTTATGATCATTATAAGAGTCAGTTTTGGCCTCCAATAATAACATAAACGCCTTCAATCCACTTTTTTCGCGTGTCCTATAAACCACGCTCAAATGAAGAATTTTATGTAAAAACAGACCAAGTTTTGCGATAGTCATGTTTTGGTCATTTTGGCCTTGTGATACCCTTAGACTTTTCTCTGAGTCTCTAGAATATATTAGAAGTATTAGGTTCAGAAAACTACTATAAAAAGTATACGCTACAGCGAAAAACGTAGAAACATGTTTTCTGATAGAAAGTCAAAAATATGATGAGAGAACATATTACTTTCTTTACATTGTTAGATGCACCATGTTAATATCTACAAACTTTGTTAGGACAGTATTTTGCTTACTCTTTTTCTTTCTGCACTTTGTTGTCATTTTTTCTTTCAAATTTTAGGTTTTGACGAAATTTTTTTTATGTATTGGATAGAAAAAAAAACAATGTATAAACGGAAACTAGTGTTTGTGAAGCAAAGTGACTAGCCATATAAAATATTTTCAAGACAATGCTTTTGTGGAAGCATTCAGTATGATTATATGAGTCTTATATAATTCCAAAGAAAATAGCCGTCATCTGGGCTACCCCCTTTGATATATTCTAAAAAGGATATATTAGGTTTTTCGTTCGTTACTCCTGAAAGTAAGTACTCTATATCTTGTCTTGTTCAATGCTACAGATGGCAATACCAGTACCACAAGTAAAGGACACCATTTCAAAATGTCTTCAATTACTTGGTACTTGACACAATTGTTGATACCTAAGGGATACAACCTTCCATAAGGGATTATAATAAAATCCTGAACACCACCAAGAGTGACCAGGCCAACATACTAAAAAATTCTTTGGTTTTGACGAAAAAGACATCAGGAGCAGCTATGGGAACTGAAAGTCCGTCATTTCTCTTTGTTTCTCAAACAATAATAAATTGGCTGACTAAAACTACATTTTTTTATTCAAACTATCACGTATTAATCGCGCACATCATAGACAGGTGATTAAGGTTCTCATGTGTTATTTCTGCTTTGTTTAGAATCATTTTCATATTCATCATCACCTTTTCCTCTCGATTTTACGTCTACTACATCTAAAATTTGTAACCCAAATATACTCATCCGTAATGGCTGCTACTTTAAGCACTTGAAGGTTGTCTAGGACTGGCAAGACAAGCCCGAATAGTTTCTTTTTTTGAGTAATAGAATATTTCTCTCTTTTTTTCTAATGCTTGCATGATAATTTGAATTCAAATATCAGTCCAAATGAGCCGAGTGATTTTTTTCAACAATCGCTTGATTTTGCAAAGTGATACTTGTAACACGAAGGTTGTCTGTTCAATTTATAAATTATACAGAGCACTCATGAGATGTCAAACAAGAGGCAGTCAAAAAGAGAATAATAAAAAAAGACTTTCTTTTTTTTTTTATTATGGGGAATGATCATTATAAAGATCGGTCCATTTGGGCCGATTGGACAAATCTTGTTATTTCATAAAGTTGTTCATTCAAATGGATTCTAAAATAAAATGTTTCAATATCAGTAAATTTATTATGATACAACTGAATAAATAAATAAGATTTTAAAAGAATTAAGCTCTAACAGGAGCAATCTGGACTTGAGGCACTTGTTGGTTAAAGACAACATAGTTGTTCTTCAAGAAAGTATCACCCAAGATAGCAAAGCTAAGACCACCCTTGGCAAAGGAAGCGAAACAGGTACTGCCGCTCTTTTCATACACCAAGTCAGAGGCAGGGATCTGGAAAGTAGCACCGTTGATGGTAAACACAAGAGGAGCAAAGTTGGCTGTGTTACAGTTGATAAGGTAAGTACCGTCGCTGTTGGCAGTAGCACCATAGGCAGCAGCAACTCGGTCAGCAACAGCATCCGTCAAGAGCAAGAGAGTGGTACCAGTGTCAAGAATACCAGAGAAAGAACTAGCCACGCTCTTACCACCAGCAGTAAGACCGCCTACAGTGATACCCCAGTAACCTTGAGACTTGTTGACAGGCACAGTCTTCAAACTACCGCTGAACTTGGAGGAATCGTAGCCACCAAAGAGATATTCACCTCCACCGCCTCTGGAGGCCTTGCCGAGGTAGACACCGTAGATGGGAGAAGAAATCAAGCCTTGGCTGATCAAGTTGTCAACAGGCGTCTTGATGCCACGGACAGTAGTGATCGTGTTGAAACCGAGACCCAAGAGACCGTCAATGGGGTCGCTGGCAAAAGAGCTGGATTCTTTCTTGGCCAATTCGATCGTTTGACCTTGGATCTTGAGACCACCCAAGTTGACAGTGTCAGTAGCAAGAATACCGCTGGCAGTAGAACCATCACCGTAAGAGATAGACCAAGCACGGCCATCGGCCTTGTAGGTGCTAGACTTGGTAGAGTCGTAACGAGTGTGAGTTGTGCAAGAGGCACACAAGGTAGAAGCTACATACATACAACATGAGAAAACTAGGTGCCATGGTTTTTTTTTTTTTTTTTTTTTTTTTTTTTTTTTTTTTTTTTCGTTGCTTACCAATCCAGAGATCACTAGAACCAGTGTCAAAGTCCAACTTGAACTTTTGTTCTGGGGTACCAATGCCAACAACACCATAGTATTCGAGATCATTTCCATAGTCAACAACAGGAACAGAGCCAGTAGCATCAGTGGTAACGTTGGCAGGAGTACCATGGAGAGGGTTAATGATGTGCTTGATGTACTTTGCTCTAGCTTTGGCAAGGGAGGCTCTGGCATTGGGCTTGAAGTTCTCATTTTTGGTCAAAGGAATGGAAAGCTTGTTACCGGAAGGAGCAGCTTCAGCTGCCATAGCCATGACAACGAGGGCAACGCAAGAGGAAACGAGAGAGAACTTCATAAGGAAAGTACTGTTGTTTGGATAAAGAAAAAAAAAGACAGGCTCTTGAAGTGTTCTTTTATATATACAAAAAAAAAATCCAATATTTGACATACACAGAAAATGTTACTCGAATCCAAAGTGAAGTTCTGCAGACTCGATCTTTGTCCCATGTCAATATAGATTCAGCTTGTATTCCTAAAAAAGTTATATTTATCTAAAAAGTTACATGTTTATGAGAGGCAGTACAAAACTGATAACGCAATATCTTTCAATGGAGGTCCAATAAAAACCATTGCGTTAATTTTGCTAACATGAACTCATTTCATGAACACCAGCATGCTTGAATTAAAGTTCACTATGACAAGATCTCGGTTTATCTAGGCCTATCGATGACCACACGCTCTGTACAGCAGAAAATGAACTTGGTTATTGACCAGAATAAATAATCTCAACTCCAAATATGGCTCTTTCCATCGAAAACAGACACATGTGTTATATGCGTTATCCATCGTATAACTGTCTGACGTATGAAGCATGATTGTGTAAAGAGAATCAAGGACAGAAAAGCACACGATGGTTTGGTACAGTCCAATTGAATTCGTCCCATTCTGTTGAATGGTATCTAATGTATCATTGCCAAAAAATAAAAAAGTGTAGGACTACTTGATAAGCATAGATGTGACATATTCAGGTACAGTTGTATCATTTTTTGTCTCTAAAAGATAACTGGTTATCTGTTCCATGCTAACTATATTGCAGTGTTTCTGTAATAGTAAATATTCACTTAATTAGAAGTTTTTCCCTTTTGTTGGGAAATAGCTTTTTAAAGTTAAGATTAACAACGTACAAACGTCTTATGCTTATAAACTAAATCAAATTGCCTTTTTGTGTAAGTTCATTCATGCGACCATACTAATCCTGGTAAAACAGTAAGTCAATTCAAGATAGGGTTGACAAGCACATTTTTGGCTTCCAAAAAAAGAGTTTAAAATAATAAGGAATGAGATTGCACAAGTGATCGAGATGAATTTACCGAGAAAATCAATGGTATGCTTCATAGAGAACTACCTTTGTTATCATATAGAATGCTTCATTTCTATACACACGTAGAGAGAACATATAAACATCATGTATATACCATACATCATTTCTTTATTAACAATGCAATGATGTGATACTTGTACAAGTTAATTATGCTGTACAACAGAACACCTATTTACATTGTGATCAAGTTTACAAATCCAACTATTTTTTCTAAATATGATATCTGGCAGGTAACTTCAGTCTCTCAATCACATGTCGAGGCATGCAATAGACTGGATCCACTTGTTTCAACCCAGGATAACCCAACAGCGACAGACCAGTAATACCAAACACGGTGTGGAACACATCCACCATATCACCTGGTCGATCAGCAATACCGCCCAATTCAGGATCTTGTGCAGACAAGATAAACTGGATCAATTTGTGCTTGTCAATCCAATGCACATTGCCCAAGACAGACAATGCGCTCAGAACCCACCATGAGTAGCACACATCTTCTAGTTTTTGTGGTCGACCATTCAGGCCTCCGTTTTTGAGTTGTCGCTCACACAGCCACCAACTGAGTAAATCATGATCAATGTGATGCAAGGCATTGGCAATGGCAAGGGCAGCGACACAGCAAAAGATTTGGCCTGCATGGGATTCGGAGCCTGGACGACTTCCAAATCCTCCGTCGTAATTTTTGCATTGAAGGATCCATTCGACTGTCTTGTCAACGTCAATAGCATCAAGTCTCTTCAAGAGAGATAGACAGTTAAGGGCAATATAAGAGAAACGAGAGTCTACTTCGCCCCATGCATCGCCTCGAAAGGACCCATCTTGGTTTTGAAGTGCCTGAATATCTTAAAAGAGTATGAAAGCACAGTCGCTGTGGATGGACTTACATGTCACAACTTTATCTACATCAATAGCATCGATCGCATTTAATGTAATCAACACCTGAACTGCTGATAAGGTATGTGTAATGTGTGTATCATGGTGCTTGTCTCCTCCAAACCCACCATCTTCGTGTTGCAAGCTCTGAACATAAGCAATCACTTGATCTCTTGGTAAAGCATCTACATGGTCCATCAAGTCAAGTGCAGTTAATCCCCAATAAACGCCATTAAGACGGAGATGTTCTGTAAGCCAATACTCGAGATCATCTTTTCGTGTGTCTAATGACTGAATGTATTTTACATGAAGTGAGACAAGTAGCTCGTCTGTCTTTGGTTCTGTCATGGCTGTGAGAACTAAAAAAAAAGAGAGAGAGTAAACAAAGATGAACTCAGATAAGTTGCATTCTTTTTTTCTCTTGTTTACGCGTTCATCATGAATGAAAGAGAACACAAGATTGTCAATATAGTAGAGACATTATTTAGTGATGCCTCACTTTTATGGGATAAAATGATGCAGAAAAAGATACTAGCAGATGCTGAAAACAGTAATGATGTTATTATTCTAGACACAAACTAAACTAAAGTCAGTGGTTTCTTTGCTTGAACTCTGTAACATGGGTAAACTCAAGACACTCGACGCAACACCTGAAGAAATAAGAAGATGTATACAGAACCATTCTTTATCTCGTTTAAAAGTAAAAAAAAAAAAAAGAGAGAGTGAATCCAATGAGGCACTGATATACCCTATTAGTTTAGTGAGGATCAAGAAAAGATAGGCCGTATTAAACCTTATATTCCCAACAAGAAAGAGGAACTCGATGACTGGTCTATTTACGTAGAAGGTCTTTCCAAACCGTATGATAACGAGCAGAGCATTAAGGAGCTGTTTAACAAACTAGTGGGCCATGTTTCTTTCTTCCGCATACCACCCAATCAACAAAACCAAACAAGGTTCTTTGGTTATTGCTTTATTGAATTTGATCAAAAGGGTCACGTCAAAAAGGCCATTGAACACGTCAATAGGTATTATGTACAACACACAACAGTAGAGAATGAACATACCAAACTGATAGACAAGCTACATTTACGTGTCATGTCAAAGTAAAAAAAAAAAAAAAAAAAGAAAGGTTACAATAGGGTGCCTAACTCAAACTTATGTAGACATGATTGGAACAGACTAAAAGATGAATATGTGGCATTATTAAATGAAAAAAAGACAGCAGTAAAGCGTGCCTGGGATGAATACAACCAAGATCAGCAACAAAAGGAAGAAGGAAAGACATCTAAACCTTATACTGAGGGACTCATTGTGTATGTGGATAGTCTTCATCCTCAATCACCCAAGACAACAGCCATGGCTTTGTTGGAAACATCAGGCATCAAAATAGCATTCATGAATACTAAGAAGAAAGGCTTAACAGGCACTCATATTCGCTTAAATCATGCAAAAGATGCTCAAAAGATATGTGAGTATTTTGATACACATCCTGTTGTTCAAGAAACAGAGAAGGACAAGATAGGCAAAATCCAAGAGACAAAGACAGTTGATTGTATCAAATGTCGAGTATTGACTGGATCAGAAGAAGCCATTTATTGGGAAAATGATAACGTAAATAAAAAAAGAAAGCTTTAATTCTTATTGTAATACAAACTAAAGGCATCTAATGAAGTTGTAATCACAGCCACCAAGATTTCCAAGCCAATAAGCCAAATCACAATCCATTCTAAAGCCTCGCCTATAGAATCATGTTAGCACACATATATATAAAGACCATCGTTATGCTCATTACCATGGGAACTGTTGAGATGGTCTTTAAGCATTTCTAATAAATCACTGATAACTTCAACACGCTGATTCAATAACTGCACACGCTGTTCAATTTCCAGATAACCGCGTATTGCACTGTATAATGGTTCAAGTGTAGGTTCTGACCAAAAGATTTCGGGTGTGTCCAGAATATTGGAGACCAAGTTGACATTAATACGCATAATAAATAATTCACCAATCTTCTTTGTAATGGCTGTTCTTGACATATGAATATTACCACTCTCAGCCATGACTTGAGGAATGTATTTTGTCTCATTAATCGTATCATCAATCAACCGTTCAAACAAGGTCATTTTGACACTCTGAGCAATGGCATGAGAAATAGTCAGTTTGATCAGATAATTCGAAGGATGTCGCAGTGTGATAATATCATTGTAAATGCTGTTTTTAAGTCAGTGTTGTATGTAACATCATACATGACTTACCGTGGTTGATAGGTCTCATTATAATAGTAATGAAATTCTTCTGTCTCAACATCATCTACCTCTAGTTTTTCTTCTTCAAAATTTACAAGTGATTTCAGTATCTTTTGTTCTTCTTTCAGTGTCATGCCCCAAAAGACAACAACACCGTAGTCAAACAAGAACATTTCAGGCAACTTTTGTGCCTTAACATATCCATTTGTAGGTGGTGCAACAGGATAAGTAAAAGCATAAGGTGTATAGACACACTCATCAAATCGTCGAGGAGCTGTGCCACTGGTCGTCTTCTTACTCTGTAAGAACTTGAAGACTTTATCCATATGATACGCACTATAACATCATGTTACACTATGCTGTCATTTAAATTCTTAGACTTACGAAGCTGTGCAATAAGCCGTCATTCGAGACAGTTCAGAACGATCCATTTTGTTCAACATTTCTGCCTCTTGTCGTTCCATACCATGTGGAATCTTGGCTATCTGTGTATAGACATCGTTGTCTTCTTCTTCAGTCAGGATCGTCTCATCTTCAGGAAACAGTTTGAGTTTTTGAGATATCTTGGTGGTACGCATGGGCTGTTTGGGTTTGGTGGTGCGATTGATCTTTTCATTAAAAGTGTTGTATTGAGGAGCGCGCTGTGAGAAAGAACGAGAAGGCGTAGGCCTCTGTACAGGAGTATCTGGAGCCTCTTGGTTGATCAAAAGGGGTGCTTCTTCGTCGCCTTTCTGCATAGTATCAAAAGAAAAAGAGAGAGAGAGAAAAGTGAGGAATAAAAAGAAGAAAAAACAAGTATTTATTAAAGCGCCTTTTTAAAATATCATCAACAGACTAAAGCCGCTTAAAATCAACATGAGCATTACTGCAGCATGTAAATCAATATCCATGGCTTTGATTTTAGACATGTTTCGAGAAGGTTCATGGCGATGTTCGGATATACCCTCTTTAGCTACATACATATGTTCCTCTAATGTATGTTAATCATCTATTACTGCTTTGCTGCTAGTACTTTACCTACTAAATCGGCTGCAAATGTCTTTCTCTTTGATCCAATCTGAGCCAATGTCTTCATACGTGTCAGATTTCTGCCTACACTACCATCTTCATCCACCAAGAGTTCATTCATATGCTGTCTTAGTAGCTCAAAAGTACAGTCAGCACGTTCATGCGTGCGTGCAACACCAGCCAACGTCAAGGCACGTCCAACAAGACGCTGATCACCCACATAAGGATGAACCAGGATAGGAACACCATTAAACGTAGCCTCATTAGCACTTTCTGCTCCTCCATGACTGACAAACAGAACAGTAGCACTGTGCTGGAGTACTGAGAATTGACTAGCCCATGGAGGCATAAAGACATGGCGTTGAAACAAGGCATGGCTCAAAAGAGGTGGTTGGATAACATGACCAGACTGTGTGGTATTGAATTGCCAGACAAGAAGAGGATCCTCTGCCTCTAGTGTTTGAATTTGTTTCTTGAGTCCTACCCACAATATACCATCCAATCGTTGGTGCTCCATTTGATCCAAGAGTCCACTGAACAACAATTCAATTTCATGCTTACTGGGTTTTATGATTTGTCCAAAAGCTACATAGGCCACACGCTTATGTGTGTTGAGAAACACGGCTTCTTGTTCAGATAAAGTCCTCTGTCTGGCTGTAATCACTGGTCCTATCATATGTGTTAATGGGCTCATGATCTGTGGAGGAAAGAAGCCAAAATAGGTATTGATCAACTTGAGTCCGTTATCCCATTGTTTGAACCGATTGAGGCCTAAAGATGTCATGCCATACGCTTGACGATACTGGTCTAGTTCTTTTAATTCAGGATAGATATACCATAGTGTCTTGATGAGATCCACATATTTATGCTGGAATCGCTCCCAAAGTGTCATATGCTCAGATGTAGCATGGTGAGTCGTTCCTAGCCCATTGATATAAGGCACATTGATATCTTGGTATAGCATGCCAGTACATGTAATAGCAAAAGGAACCTTGAATTGAACAGCCGTATCAATGCATGGATCATTGAACGCATCACAGATAAAATAGTCTGGTTTTTTGTCCAGTTGTTGATAGAATTGGATATCTGTACCATAGGCCTTGTTTAAGAATTGACGGACCACTTTGGTAATCTGATAAAAGTTGAAGCCTTTCGTGGCTGTCAAGATATCGGTGGTATAGACAGGACCACCTGTTGAAACAGTTGTGATTTCAGGATACGCTTGACCAAGATGGACTTGATCGTCTCTTGTAACATAGGTAATATGATGACCTCGATCAGCCAAGATCCTGCCTATCTCTAATACCCATCTTGTATGCTGTATATCAAATCAATTTCTCTGTTTGGATGACACGCCATTACTTACAGAAGAACCACCAATATGGGTAGCAATCAAGATATGTTTAGGCTCTTTATTATATATCAAATGATGTTCATTTAAATGAAAATAACCATTATCTTGTTGTTGTGCACTCACTAAACAAGCGACAGCAATTAAAGTCAACCACTTCATGATGGATTCCTTATTATTTTAAATGACTGTATATTTATATGTACTCGGTAATAAAAAAAGGCGTTGCATATGATTTATGCCGCTTATCGTTCTTGTCGTCTTTTTTATTATTATTATTATTATTATTATTATTTACAGTTTTCGGTTGGTTTCTCTTTGTTGAATCTTTCTTTGTCTTGCTCTTGATACTAGCTCAAGTAATGTCTTTCCATTTTGTGCTCTTGGGTTATCGCGTTCATTTAAAAAGTAAGCCAAAGTACCTACTGTGACTGAAAAGAGAAGGTCACCTGATCTAAAAGATAGGTTAGTGATTTACCATGATGATGGTAGTTTACTTTGATATAAGGTATTCGTATTTGACAGGTGTAGACATAATAGAAGAAGAAAAATAATAATAATTATAATCAAGGGTACTTTTTTTTTAATTATTATTAAGCTATCGTAGTTTTAAAAATATAAAGGCTTTCTTTTCTTTGACAAATAAGCCCTTGTTTCTTGCTTTTAGTATATATCTAAATAGAATAAGAGCTTATTTCACTGCATAAAGTGACTAAACAAACCGAATGAAATTATTTTCACATGCAAAAAAAAAGGGAGGAGGAGGCCGTTTTCTGTTCCTTATCTTTCTTTCTTAAGCAAAAATAGATGCTATATTTTACAAGATACTTTGGAGTTATCCGTGCACTTTCTCTCCCTTTTTTTCCGTACAAATGCAATGTTCAAAAAACTATAAGCAATAGAATGCATTGATCTGTCAAAAGTGACTGTTTAGTGTTGTGTGGCGGAGACCTGTCCTCAATACCTTCTTTTTTAGTAAAAAAAAAATGCAAACTTTTTTTTTCTTTGATACTATGTCTGATCAAGAAAACACTTCAACACCTTCTTCAGGACTCTATACCTGTCTTGCTTGTCAAGTTGCCTTTCAGTCAGCTGAAGGCCAACGCAACCACTACCGTTCTGACTGGCACAGATATAACCTGAAAAGAAAAGTAGTGAACCTTCCTCCTGTCACTTCTGACCAATTTAGTGCCAAGACAAAAGGTAAGCATATCCGCCTATATAGGGTCACTTATAGCCTATTAGCTCAAGAAGTACAAGAAACAGAACAACAAAAAGCAATCGAAACCACTAACAATTATTGTGCAACTTGCCGTAAATCGTTTGGCTCAAGTAACCAATATGAGAACCACATTCAATCCAAGAAACACAAGGAAATGGTCACCAAGCAAGCATCTAGACCCGCCAAGGCTACCACCAGCACACCTAAGGAAAAAGAAGTCGATCTTCGCATTACAGAGGAAACAACAGAAGAGGAAATGTTGGCCATGATTGATGAAAAGATCAAGACAGCACCCCGTTTAGAAGAAACAGACTGTCTCTTTTGTACATACCAATCAAATACATTTGAAGAGAACATGACACATATGACAAACGTCCACAGTCTTTTTATTCCTGATATTGAATACTTGGTAGATTTAAGGGGTTTGATTCGTTATTTGGGTGAAAAGATCACTGTTGGTAATGTGTGTATCTTTTGTAATGGTAAAGGAAAGAATATGCGTTCTGTGGATGCTGTTCGAAAACATATGGTAAGTGAATGCGGTTCAATCAATAGCTAAGCATTGTTGTTCTAGAATGACAAAGGTCATTGTAAAATTGCTTATGATGAAGATGATGATGCTGCTGAATTGGTTGATTTCTATGACTTTTCTTCTTCTTATCCTCAAGTGGAAGAACAAGAGAATGTCGACATTGATGCGGAGTTGGAAGGACTTACAGCACAATTGAGCTTAGCTGATGATGAAATGTCATTGGTCTTGCCTAATGGTAATGTTGTTGGACATCGTCATATGAAACGTTACTATGATCAAAAATTGAAGCCAGAAGAGGTAAGCGAGTAACACAGCTTAAGCACCCAGAAAAAAAAAAAACTCATACACTCTATATAGACACGGGATTCCATTTTGATCAACAAATTGATCGGTCAATATTCGGAGTCGCCTGCTTTTGAATCCATGCGTAACAACAACCAAAGATTATTGATCACAGATGGTGGTCGTAGAAACATGCGTCCAACAGAAGCCTTTAAAGACCTCCGTAACCAACACGAATACACGACACGCGTTGGTATTAATCAAAACAGACTACAAAAGCATTTCAGAATTCAAATTATTTAGAATAAATTACCACTTTATCGTATATGTGTATGTGTGTGTGTGTATGTGTAAATACCTGGTTTTTGTACTTTATTAAAGGTCGTACGAGATCATGCAATTTAATACAAACACAAATAAATGATTTCTGTTTGAGGCCAAAAAGTCTATAACAAGTTAAAAGATGTCAAAAAAAGAAAAAGGACCTGAAAAAGAGAAATACATATAAAAGAACACTTCAAGAGCCTGTCTCTTTTTTCTTTATCCAAACAACAGTACTTTCCTTATGAAGTTCTCTCTCGTTTCCTCTTGCGTTGCCCTCGTTGTCATGGCTATGGCAGCTGAAGCTGCTCCTTCCGGTAACAAGCTTTCCATTCCTTTGACCAAAAATGAGAACTTCAAGCCCAATGCCAGAGCCTCCCTTGCCAAAGCTAGAGCAAAGTACATCAAGCACATCATTAACCCTCTCCATGGTACTCCTGCCAACGTTACCACTGATGCTACTGGCTCTGTTCCTGTTGTTGACTATGGAAATGATCTCGAATACTATGGTGTTGTTGGCATTGGTACCCCAGAACAAAAGTTCAAGTTGGACTTTGACACTGGTTCTAGTGATCTCTGGATTGGTAAGCAACGAAAAAAAAAAAAAAAAAAAAAAAAAAAAAAAAAAAAAAAAAAAAAAACCATGGCACCTAGTTTTCTCATGTTGTATGTATGTAGCTTCTACCTTGTGTGCCTCTTGCACAACTCACACTCGTTACGACTCTACCAAGTCTAGCACCTACAAGGCCGATGGCCGTGCTTGGTCTATCTCTTACGGTGATGGTTCTACTGCCAGCGGTATTCTTGCTACTGACACTGTCAACTTGGGTGGTCTCAAGATCCAAGGTCAAACGATCGAATTGGCCAAGAAAGAATCCAGCTCTTTTGCCAGCGACCCCATTGACGGTCTCTTGGGTCTCGGTTTCAACACGATCACTACTGTCCGTGGCATCAAGACGCCTGTTGACAACTTGATCAGCCAAGGCTTGATTTCTTCTCCCATCTACGGTGTCTACCTCGGCAAGGCCTCCAGAGGCGGTGGAGGTGAATATCTCTTTGGTGGCTACGATTCCTCCAAGTTCAGCGGTAGTTTGAAGACTGTGCCTGTCAACAAGTCTCAAGGTTACTGGGGTATCACTGTAGGCGGTCTTACTGCTGGTGGTAAGAGCGTGGCTAGTTCTTTCTCTGGTATTCTTGACACTGGTACCACTCTCTTGCTCTTGACGGATGCTGTTGCTGACCGAGTTGCTGCTGCCTATGGTGCTACTGCCAACAGCGACGGTACTTACCTTATCAACTGTAACACAGCCAACTTTGCTCCTCTTGTGTTTACCATCAACGGTGCTACTTTCCAGATCCCTGCCTCTGACTTGGTGTATGAAAAGAGCGGCAGTACCTGTTTCGCTTCCTTTGCCAAGGGTGGTCTTAGCTTTGCTATCTTGGGTGATACTTTCTTGAAGAACAACTATGTTGTCTTTAACCAACAAGTGCCTCAAGTCCAGATTGCTCCTGTTAGAGCTTAAGTTATTTTTGTAATAAATTATTTATTTCGCTTTATCCGTTGCTTGGTATCATTGTAACGATTGTTTGAATTTCAAGTGTATATATATATATATCATTCTACAGTGAAATTAACATGATAGAACAATATGTACTATTTGTGTAATCATATATATATATAAACAAAAGAAAAAAGTGGTATATAGATATGAAATTAACGGAATTCATAGCTTGTAGAACCATGATCAGAGACATGATCCAATGTAAGTTCTTGAAACCAATCTTTATGATGGCGAAAGAAATAAAAGCCCTTGATACGATTGGTAGAGCGTTGATAGCAAATATAATAGAAACCAGCAAAGCTTGCACCGTGAATGGCACTGACATGATGGTTAGGCACCAAAAACAATTCTTTCCAGCGCATATAGATAAAATCATCATCTGCTTTTGTACTGTCAAATACAAAACTATCTTGATTAAACACATCTATATAGGGCTTAAATGAAGGGAATTTTTTCTAATTGCCATGTCAGTCATCATCATCATGATCAAAGATACAACTTTACCCAATGCAATAAATCACTCTGTTGATCTGCTTGCCATTTCCTAGTATGGAAAGAATGCTTGGGACCAATGATTTCTGCCCCAAAGAAAGTCTAAACAAAACAAAAATAAAAAATCAGCATGTCGGTTGTTGTCTTGATGTACTTGCAGTCAATTCGGGGAACTCACTTGTTAGTCCCTTGATCTTGAGATAACCACATAAAGTGCTCTCCTTTATATCAACATGCTATGGATTCATAAGTTCATGCTATGTTGTTTACCACTTACTAATAATTCCACATTGACTTCATAACTGGCTGTTCCACATTTCTGCGTACCATGAAACATGGAGCCAGCATAAAGACCCGTCATGCTTATAGGACGCAATCTTGTTTCTGAAATACTGACAGGCTTGTCTTCATGTTCTCTTCTGGCATGAAGCAATGAACTCTTTTTACAAAGTAGATTGGTTTCTATAGCGTCATGCATAATACATGACGTTTCTTTTAACTGTTGTGGTTTAGTTTTGATTTGAGTAGTTTGAAAAGTAGAAGGTATTGGCATAATGTTGTAAGATGAACAAGAAGAATAAAATAAAGGATTGTTTGGGAGAAAATAACTTTATTGGTGCATAAGCATACCCACGCACAATTTTTTAATGCAACCTTTCAAGTCACCAGTCTTATTATTTTTTTAAGCTTTTTTTTTTGTTTTCACGAAGCGGCACCACGATGGAAGACGATGATCAAAAACAAGTAAGATCATGGTTGATCAGTACACATACTCAGTTCTCTATAGCAATTATTAACAGCTATTTGGTACTCGGTCAATGAGATAGCAAAACATGAAGGTAAGCAAATCTAGAATTTTACTTGATATTCTGACTCAAGAATAGCACAATCATTAGGAAAAGAAGTCTCTGAAGCCTTTGTAGCTTCATTAGCAGAGATAGTACTTGAACAAATGCGTAAATAACAGAAATCACGCGTTTTTTTTTTTTGTTAGTAACTCTTCATAGAAACCATGGCAATGGACCTAGAAGCCTTTGCAACGTAAGTATACAACGATTGAGAATATAGATATTGATGCTGTACTAGACATGCAAGACGTGCTGTTATATCTATGGACGATGTGAAGGTAAAATTACAAGTTGAGAGTGGTCGTACTAATTTTCATGCAAATAAAAATAAAATAAATCAGCTGTGTGCTCGACGTAATGATAGTCTGGTAAAAATGAATAATTAGCCGGTTTACGTATTGACTTTGATAGTATGCCATGATCTCAGAAGCAGCCAAAGACATTCAGGAAGAAGCAAGCAGTAAACGAAAAAAGAAATAACGGTTTATTGAATAAAATTACAAGAGTTTATGATCATCATTCACATGCATCATTTGTGTGCGAAGATCATCTGCATGTGTACAACCCACTGCATTGGTTTCTACACCAGGAAATAAGCCTTTGACAACACCTGCCAATGGGGGAACAGAGACTTGTTCTTGAGGTACTTCAGCAGACGATCTTCGTCTTTGTTTCTCTTCTTGTTTAGGTCTTTCTTCTTCTGTTGCAGAGTTACGGCGAGTGATCCTTTTCTCTCTTCGTTCATGAACAGCGTCCTTGACAAATCCAGCTACATCTTTGACATAGCCTACTAACCCTAATTTCTCGGGAGAAAGACTGTGTTGAGATAATTTATGGTCATGTTCAACAGGAGGTGTATGGATAACGTGCGTATGTTCATAAGGTTTTTGGTTGGGTGCTAATGCCATATCCACAGGCATATGGTTAGGAAGTTCACTATTCATTGTTTTTAAGAATAAGAAAAAGAAGAAAAAGAAAATACGGTTATTCCCGGGGCTTTCTATTTCTAAAGGAAAATTCATGCAGGCATTTTCTCAGACCATTACGAAAATGACATCAGAATTCATTGGGCTTTTTTTATGGGGTTTTGATAGATGTATCTTTGAGGAGACATAAAGAGCTGTCTATCTATAGTAGTATCCTAGTGATACGGGCTAAGAGTATTAGAAATGTATACATGATTGATACTGATACCAACCATGATAAAACTATAACATGTATGAACTTTAGTGTCACAAGTCACCTTTTCCGAGGCTATTTAAAAGCACGATGTCGACAATTCAAATGAAATAAACTGATGTATAGTTAAGAGAGTATTTTGACATGTTTTGAATCAACTACTGATGAATGAAAAAAGTGAGAATGATTTTACTAGTAAAGGCAGTTTGTTATGCTCATTTTTGAACAAACCAAGCTAGCATCAGTCTACAAAATATGTTTTTTTTTTAGCATCAGTAATCATTGAGACATGTTTGGCTCATGAAAACATGAATGCAATTTTCGACCCATTATGCCTTATGATACCCTTACGATTTTACATCAAAATCAGAAAATGATCTGTAGCTCATCATACAAGCAACTTTTATTATGACAATCTATGGCAAAAAATGTTCCTCTTGCATTACTAAACATGCTCCAAGTGTTGAATTTGAAAAAAGCATTTTAAAAAAAGTACACAACGCGTGTAAAACCCTGTAAACTATTTTACGCGTTATCTCATGAATACTCATAGTAAACAGCGCGTTTCTATTGCATCTTTGGGCTCTAAGTACTAACCCCCCCCCCACTTTTCTTAAGGCGCCAAATTGATTAGACTTGATCTTGATGTATTTCTAGATGGCTTCTTGTTTTTTGAGCGAAATACAGCCCAAAAGACACTCAACAGCTTCAACATCAAAAAGTGCTATAAAAGTGATTTTCAGATAGCCAATGTATTCTGTATACAAGGTCTAATGTTAAGATGGTATCTAACTCACAAAAACGACAAGATTACCGTCCTCAGAGACCAAAATAATAGCTTTTTAGCTGTGAAAATGATATAGCTACTCTAATTGATAGTACTCTTTGCTGCCAGTTGATGATAGATCAGTACCAATAATATTATTTTTAAAAGCTTCATTTAGGGTGTCTCTGCCAATATAAACCAATCTTGATTTGGATCAGTATTGATCTACAAACTGAGAATCAAAGTTCATTTATGAGCATAAAAAAGCATATATACTACATACGACAAGTAACTTAAACTTAAACTTCTAATCAGGAGTTGCGAACGTAAGCATGGTGTATTTTGATAGTTCTTTGTAAGCTTCATTGAACAGTTCAAATAGACCTTGAATTGACCTAATATTGGTTAAAAAATCAGAGACTTAAGAATTTGTCATGCTGCAATAATCACGCTTCAATTGAAGGAAGAGCAATCTTTATGTATCACTTGAAAGCTCATTATTTATGAAATATAATGGTGTGACTAAGACTATATTTGGATCACATCGAATCAAGAGATCAACAGTCGAAGCGTAAGGTAGACTATAGAAATACACACTTGCTATATCTCTATAGTTTTGGGCTATAAAATGCTCAAGATCAGGACAAGTCAACCTCAAATACAAAGTTATTAGAGCCAGTAACCACTCAAGAATTGTTATGCATCATTAACTCAAAAAATGTATTGTAATAAATACAGAAGTCCATTGATATTCACTATAGCTCATGAACAATAGAATCTACAAAATCAAACAAGGTTAGCGAGACAGGTTACTATGATGACAACTTTTATATAAAGCATTGAAAGTATTCAGGTATCCACTTATTGAAGTGGGCTTGTGACAGCTGTTCAGAGACTGTCAATTTTTTTCCAAGTGCACAATGGCCTTCAGTTACGCGTGTGAGCCTTTGTTATGTTTTTTTTTTTTTTTTTTTTTTTTTTTTTTTTTTTTTTTTTTTTTTTTTTTACTTTTTAAATAATGTCCTTTCCACCACCTATTCACTCACCTATCAATGGAAAAAGAATATATGAAACTTACCTAGATAGTGCGAGGTGGACAGTAGATAATACCGAAAGTAGATACCAACGTTTATTAGACGTAAGAATTAAGTTTATTTGATATAGAACTAATAGCATACTTTAGACTCCAGGAAGAAGAAGTATTCTCAAGGCACATACACCACTTAGATATAATTCACCATTATTTCAACACGAACAAGAGTAAGTTCATCTTTATCTTTGTATCTTCTTATCATTATTTGCTAGAAAGAGACGTGAACGACTAGAAGAAAAAAAAAGAGTAAGCTTTGCACCTGATGCTCACTTAAGGTAAGGTTACACACTGAATTTATTTGTTTGTGTTCATGCTTTGCATATAGAGTATTTAGAGAAGATTCACCTGATATCAACACTCGTAATGTACCCAACATCATTGAAGAAACAGAGCCTTCCATGTTAATGAGTGACGTGTTTGGTTCTTCTCCTTTATTCAACCACCAAGATACCAAAAGCCCTGTTTCGAGAATTATAGGATCACCTTTGGATCAAAGAAAAAGGTAATTCAGAATGAAACGACACAACAAACTTATTAGATATAGACGACCTGATTTATTTGGAAGTCCACCTAGTAGCACAAGAAGTATTCGACAAAGAACAGGTGGCCATCCACCAAGTTTGTTGCAGAGGATGTATGAAGATGATCATGAAGACGAGACGAATGTGACAGTCAGTAATCAAGGTGAATCTGATTTAATGCAGTATCTCGGTCTTCAACATCAACAAGTGTCACGTGGTTTGTTTGATGAAGAGGAAGAAGAGGAAGAGGAGGAACAAAACAAGCTAGAAAAACCCTCTCAGGAAGACATGACAACAGATAGTATGATGATCACTCAAGTCATTAAACCCCCTAAAGTAGAAAAAAGAGCCTCAGCACCGTCTGATGATCAAATGGAAGTTGTTGAAGAGTATGATGTACCACTGGCACCCGAAGGAGACGACGATTCAATGCAGATTACACAAGAAATATCGTCCTTTCATAGAGAACCCAGCATCACATTCAGCCCACTTCGCCCATCTTTACCACAAGACTCTCCATCTGCATCGCCTATGCGTTCACGGTCATCTTCAATCTCTTACAGCCCTTTCCGTCCGCCCTCCATTTCCAATCATTCACTTCGTTCACAATCCATGCCATACAGCCCACTTCGTCCTTCATCCACAGCATTGACAGCATCACCATCCAAGGCCTTTTCAGCCAAAAGCCCCTCATCTGCATATTCTCCTAGCAAATCGTTTTATTTACATGATAAATCACCTAGTTTACACTCTAGACGTAGTCTAAGCGTTGAATCAGACCATGTCTTTTCTCATGATAATAATACAAGTACGTATACAACTTCTTGATATTATGACTGATTATTTTCAGACCTTTTAGAAGAAGAGTTTTCTGGCCTTTACGATTCATCTATCGACAATGTAATTTATAGTTACATACAATCTACTATACTAAACCTCAACTTGATAGACTGTAGTAGACACAAACATTAGCTTGCTAGATTTTCTTAGATACGTCGGCATTGATTTTCCAGAGCCTGTGGTTCCAAAACTATCTATACGTGAAACTGATTTTGATGCAGATGACAGTAAGTGGAATTTGTAACGAGACATTAGTTGATCATGATGGCTATGCATAGAAAGTACATCTGAAGCGCAACAAGCTATTGCATATACATGTATATTACCGCAACTTGAATTTTTTGAATCGGTAGGATATGAGAATAGAGATACTGGCTTGATTGACAGATTGATTAGGCAATTGTTCAGATCAACAGTCTAATTGAACGATCCAAAGAAAAGATTGAAGGCATTGAACAAGATATCAATCAAGCCAATCCTCAATTCTTTTCGGAATTTAGAGAAGGCAGTGTAGAACTCCGGTTAACAATGGAGCGTCGATTTGAAAAGCTTAAAGAATATGCTCGTTTAAAAGCCACAATTGCATGGCTGGAATGGTTTTCCAATACATGGACGCCACTGATAGATACACTTGAAGAGCATCGTAATAGCTTAGAAAAAGACCAGGAATCGATACGTCAATTTGAAGACATAATTCGAGAAAGAGTGGCAGATATTGGTGCTTATCATACGGAATTGTTACGAGTATTGAAGGAATTACAGGAAAAAGAGATTAAGCATAATTCGCTGGACAGTAAACGATTAAAAAAACTACAAGAAGAGATTGAACAACAGCGGTAAACAATTCTACAAAAAAAAGTATGTGTTACTCATAATGTTGATCTAGCAATACAATGCAAAGTTACGAGAAACAAATTGCGACGCTTGAAAGTGAAGAACATGAGCTTGAGGAAAAGACAGTATCACTAAATGAACAAAAGCAATATTTACTTGAGTCTATCGAAAACTCAAACGTTACGTTGCGTGAACATCCTTATGTGACAGAAAAAGAATTTGTGGCTGCTGCTGACACATACAATCGATGTATAGAAATTCATGATTACCAATTAGAACAACATAATGATCGCATCATGCAGTTCAGTATGAGTGGTGGAATCCATATCACTTGTGATCGCATACAATTACAAAATAGAGGCGAAAAGGCCGTCTTGATTCAATTGCTGGACAGTCGAGAACGAGAATTAGGTCCTTTGGCCGAACTTGTGCATGGTCTCAAAATAGTTGTTCGAAACAAATGGGACATCAATGAGGTAGGTGTTTTTGATGTTGTCTATATGTATTTACAAGTTGCATAGATCACACAAGATATTGCTATATACTGGAATCGAGTAGGAATGATGCAATATGAACTAAAAGAGCTGCAACGAAGGTTTTGGGTCAAGATAGAAGCATTAGAGTTTGCTAGCCTAGTGGATGATTCAGGCTTTTCTTGTGAGATTTGCATGACGAGTTTTATAGGAAAAGCAAAGTTTACAGTCGCATTTCAAGTCAAACCAAAAGACGTGCTTAATTATCCTGCACTGGATTTAAATACATTGGAAGTCAAATTACATTATGGCGATATTACGTAAGCTTGAATCCTGATTTTACAATTATCTAATGCTTTTCTTTTTTTCAGTCAGGAAGGACTAGAGTCTTCTTTAACAAAAGCTATAGGTGAAACAGGCTTTACAAGTTTAGTTGATACACTTAGAGACATTCTTGATCAAATTTCAATACCCAAAAAATAAAATATAAAAGACCAGACCAAACTGCTCTTGTTGTTGGTGGTATCAACTTGTACTGTACATAATTTACTATTTTTTTTATTGATTCCAACTCTACTAAAGTTTGGAAAAAAGAACAGTTGCCCTCTGATTAAAAATGTATTTATCTTTATTCAATATAATTCAAATTATTATTCAGTAACAGAATAAATTTCATAATGTGTTTGATGATCTTTCTCTAGAGAAACTGTTCCTGAGGCACTAACAGAAAGATAACCATCACTACCGGCCTCGCGAATATGATGATGACTTCCATGTTGTTCAAAGTACCAAACAGTGCCTTTACATTCACCTAACTCAAGGCCGTTACCCCAAATGTTGAGGCAAGTGTTGGGATCAGCAACGCTTTGAACCTTGAATTGGCTGCTGTCGCCGGTTGGAAGCAACTTGAAAAGAGATTCTTTTGCAAAAGTGTTCTTTGTCTGAACAGCCTTGAGTTGTTTAGCAGTAGAAGAGAACTGAATGACTTGACCGTCTATTGTCTTGAATGCTAATTTACGACCCTCAGTAACAGCACCACGAATTCGACGAGAACCAGCTTCGACAACAGGATAGACTTGTTTACCATAAGGAGGGGTTGTCTTGGGCTCAAGAATAAGTGCTTCACACATCTCAGTCGAATCCCAGACACCAAGGATTTGAGCAGGCTTTTGGACAGGAGCGAATTCAGGAATAGAGAAGTCAGGATTGTCAAAGTCAAAAGCATTGATAAGGTTAGATGCTGTCTTGCGAGCCCAAGGCGAAATATTATTGGCAGGAGCAATATATTGACCATTGCCGTTTTTGCCGACCCATTCTTCCATAAACTTTAGTGTAGATGTATGATCTGACGTTTCACTAAATACGTTACCACCACGAGTATAAGGGGAGATAATAACCATAGGAACACGAGGACCAAAACCAATAGGCACCTTTCCGCCTACAAACTTGTCTGTTACCCATTCATTGGCAGGGGCTTGTGGTGGAATGACATGGTCAAAGTAACCTCCAGATTCATCATAGTTGATAAAGAGAGCAGTTTCTTTCCAGTTAGCACCGTGAGTGACAGCATTCACTACTTGTTGTTGAAGCCAGGAACCAGCCAAAGGAGTATTGGTAGGATGTTCAGAGAGTTCTCTCGGGCCAACAATGATACTGAATTGTGGAAGAGTACCTTCCTTGGCAGCTTTGTAAAACGCATCAAGACCTAAAAATCCAAGACCTTTGGTTTTTTCTGGGCCGTCAGGAAGATCTCTCCAGTACTTGAACCAAGCCAAAGCATTGTCATCAAAATTGTCTTTGTCTTGATACACCTGCCATGTTACGTTAGCTGCAGTCAAGACCTCGGGATAGGTTTGCCATTCATAGCGTATATTTTGAGAATTGTCTTCCATCACAAAGTTATTGGGAGGACCATGATTAGTACCAGACACCCAGACAGCACGATTAGGATCAGTAGAACCAATCACAGATTGGAAATACATATCAGCAATAGTGAATTCATCAGCAAGGCTGTAAAGGAATGGAATTTGAGTTCGGTTCAAGTAGCCCATAGAATTGGGGGAGTTACCATCTGGCCAGTTGTTGTTTTTACCATTGTTCAATGCATTGTGGTTAGCAGTCCAGCCATTAGAGCCACCAGCAGTACAACCTGCTCGCTTTCCTTTAAATTGAAAAGGTAAGAGATACTTGGTGCCATTCTTAATATCAGTGCTTTTGGAACAAGGTTGATACAGTAGATTCAAACCATTAGACTGTATACCGATGTTAGGATCAGTAAAACCACGAACACCTGACATGGTACCATAATAGTTGTCAAAAGAACGATTTTCCTATAGAAACGGTGATTAATTGACATGTATACACATGTATACATTTGCGCTTTATACCTGCATGAAATAAACAACATGCTTAATCTTTTCAAGACCGGGAATGCGAGTGACTTTGGAATCAGTAGCCTTTGATAAAGCAGGTGCAGCTTCAATGAATGAAGCCATCAACAAGATAGCAGCGCCAGTAATTGAAGCAAGATGCATTAGAGAAATAGGTTGAATTGGATTTGCATTCTGTTCTTCATCCTTGTATTTATACTTGTCCATTTTAACTTTACAATATAAATGGTTCAACATCATGGATGTTTAATGAATTATGATTGAATAGTGTAGGAATACAGTTCATTTCTGCATAATAGCTCTCAATTGAGTGAATACTATTTGTATCAAGTGTCAATGCATGTCAATGATGCTATACAATGATTGGCTCTTTGTAGCATTTTTGTCTAGTAAGCATTAAATGTTTAAATATGTCTCGTTTTGATAAATGGTTTCTTTCCCTGTATTTAAGCAGTAACTCTTTTTTGTTTTCAATTGACCTGCATAGGAATCACAAGCTAGTATAATGTCTCTTTGGTTATGTTTCTAGTCGAATACTAACTTGGTTTAATCTATCGAAGAGAGAAATCAAGTAATGTTTTACAGAAACTATAATGTCGTCTTACTGTAGCAACATTTTTTTTTTCATTTATTAATGATGACGCCATGGATAGACTGTTATGCCATTTGACTTAGTCATGACAATACAAAGATTACCAAAAAAAAAAAAAAAAAAAAAAAAAAAAAAAAAAGACTCAAGTATATATGAATGTAACAGGTCAGTGGGTGTTAATGAATGATTCTCTAGCTCAAAAAATAAAAAACAAACGGATAAAGCGTTATTTGAACTATGCGTTTTGTTGTATTCTAGACATAATCTTACTATCTATAGTATTTTCATCCGAGCAACATTAATACATTTTTGTTCACTAATGGTGTAACTATAGCTTTATCATAGAATTGTTGTATTCTCTCTCTCTTTTTTAACTCTTCGCTTTTGTTTCGCTTGAAATAAATATCACCAAACTAGACCGCATACTACATACACATTTTTGCTAGCTCGTATTGAACAAAAATTGGTTTCTTTATACGATCGGATTTGAGTGGTTTTGTGTATGACAATCATCATGGTATGAAGAGCCCAGGGGAGAACTTAGACTGTGTAACGCATGGTCATTAAGGAATATATTGATTTGTCAAGTCAGCATTTTGGCAAGACAAGACTAAAGATTGAGTCTTACAAGATCTTGGGGCGGCATATACTTCCCCATCTACATCTTTTTGAGTACCATAGTGCTTCAATTGCTTCAAACAAGAGTATGTCTTCTCTTCCGATTACTAATTGTCATTAATAGCATCTCTATATAAATCAAAAATTGCCGCTTAAACAGAATGTTGCTTATATTCATACTTTGTTTACCAATTAGACTAGTGCACTAATATCTTAAGTACAAGTATATAGCATGACTAGCAGACAATTAAGTGATGTGTATACAAAGGCAAAATGACGATAATTGCATATATGCCTTTTATGTCATAGACTTAATATAAACAAACTATCAAATACATATATCCCAATTCCAAGTCTTTCGACTATCAAAAACGTATATTTTCTCTTTAAATGTATATTTTTCAAACAGACTTACACACGTGTGGTGAATGGTTTTATTCTGTTTGATAGAATTCAAGTTGAACCTGACTTTGTGTAACGCATGGGCAATATAAGGAATTCTGATTTGGTAAAAACGCATTAATCAATCGTTATCTCTAAATAAGAAATTTCTGTCTATAGACGCTCATGCACATCAATGAAGGGCTCTGATTTGGCACCCTTTTTATGCTACAGACTGTATAGAATATGTTATAAATTTGTGATTTCTTACTTTTTTCTTTTCTTTTCTTAATTTACTTTTTCACAATGCTTCCCACTTTTAAAGAACAAGAATACCATTTGTTGCCCAAACATAACGCGTCAGATGAAAAGTCCAGATATGATGAAGAGTTCATGTTGAGCAGTGGCACATCGTCTTCTTCTAATTCTACCGATGATGATGGCATTCGAGAAAGAATACCTCATAGAACACTATTAAAGGGTGTCAAAGAGCATGTTGAAGAACATTTTGATCGGCCTGAACTTGTCCGAGACTGTATTCTAGGTTTATCAGATGGTTTGACTGTTCCTTTTGCTCTTGCAGCTGGTCTCTCGAGTCTAGGTGATAGTCGCATTGTGATATATGGTGGTTTAGCAGGTAAATCATATTTTTATTATGCCATGACTAATGATATCAGAGCTGGTTTCTGGTGCTATATCTATGGGACTTGGTGGTTATTTAGCAGCAAAATCTGAGGCTGATCATTATCATACAGAGCGTGAGAGAGAAGGTAATACAAACAACTTGGCCTTTTTAAGTTATTTTTTTCTTATTTTGGTATTTAATGATCGTAGCACGAGAAGTCGAATTATATCCTAAGGAAGAAGAAGAGGAAATCATAGAGTTATTTGAACCTTATGGCTTAGACCGCGAATCTATGGAACCCATGATGGTACGCTTTAGACAAAATACAGAAAAGTTTGTTGATTTTATGATGCGATTTGAACTAAACCTCGAACTGCCTGATCCTAATCGAAGTTGGGTACGTATAAGCTTTGTTAGGTTGTTTAGATGACTAATGATTTGCAGATCTCTGCTTTAACTATTGGTCTGTCTTATTTGCTTGGCGGTGTGATTCCTCTACTTCCTTATTTATTTATCAGCAATACGGTGAATGCATTGTATACATCTTGCTTTGTTACTTCTCTTACATTATTCTGCTTTGGCTATCTAAAAAGTATTTATTTAAGGCCCAAACAAGCACTCATTGGGGCTATTCAGACGCTGCTTATAGGGGCAGTTGCAGCAGCATCCAGCTACGGTATTGTGGCATTTGTCAATTACTCAAATGAGAGCATGGCAAAAAGTTAATTTTTTTATTGTAATAATAGTTTGAACATCCGCATTATTTTTAGCTATCATTGTATTGTCATTTTTTCTTTATTTAATTAATTTTTTTTTTTTTTTTTTGCTGCTTAACACATTATTTGTTTTTTTAGTCTTGGTTGTTTTGTTTATCTTTCTGTATTTAACTTCCTGTTGTTTATTTTTGTGTTTTCTTTGTTATGTTTAAGAACTTAAAAAAAGTCTTGGCAGCCACTAATTTTTTTTATAGTTGCGCGCATTGCTTGTTCAGAATAAACTGGGATTGAATTGGTGTAACGTAACTAATGGAATAAGGGCTTATTTAATTTTTGTCTTGTCTCTTTCTTTCTTTTTTTTTTTTTTCTTCTGTTATTACTTTTCTTTAAACTTCATGCTACACATATGCACCTGGAGACAACTGTTGTTTTTTGGCATATTTTCACAACTTTTTCTCAGCGCTTTTTGTAGAAAGCTATATTGTGTCCAACATGACTCGGACCCTCACAATAGCTCATTGCAGACTTGTTTAGGTTCGAGAAGTCGACCGATTTCAGTAGCCACACTGACTAATTCGACATCGATTACTATCAATCAAAATGCCATTTATTACGATTTGAACTGTAAAGCAAGCGACTCTGACTGTGCTGGAGTGCGAGCAACCTTTGACAAAGCAATTGACATTATCACTTCTGTGTTTGAATTTGAAGCGCCTTTATATATCAATGCATCTTTTGTCAGCTTTTGCCAAGAACATAACGATTGTAACCACGATAGTACTATGACTTCCATTGGTCAGGCTTACCCAACACTCTCTTATATCATGGTAGACTCAACCGATAATATGACACGCATGTACCCTCAGGCACTATTGAAGCAGTTTACAGATCTAGCCGTCAAGCCAAACTGGGTACAATATGATATCAATGCAGAGTTCAACAATGAAATCAGCTGGTATTTTGTGGTAAATATACATCTTTTCTATGTAGATTATCCTTTTTTTTTTACTAAAATGTCATAGAATACTTCTGATGATATCAAAAGCAGTCAGACTGACTTTCTACGCAATGTTGTGCACGAACTAATGCATGGCCTTGGGTTTATGACCGCTTGGTCAGATGAACTCTATACATGTCTGTCTCCTTTATTTCCAGACAGTTTGAATCGCTTTATTACTCCCATTTCTCTCTCTACAATTAACAATAACAAGATCATGTCTGACTATAATAACAATCAACCATTTTGGGGCTTTGTTGAATTCCCATTTGACAAGCTCCTTAATTATGTCGATAGCAATACGTTCAAGCCTTTTTCGGATTTGACACGCTCACTCAATCATTTCGCCAACTCGAATACAACTTTCAGAAGCATGGTCGATTTTGCTAATGCATGGTACAAATCTGACGAATATACAGTTGCATCACAAGCTTACACAAAGTCGGTGACCAACCTCGATGTCTTGGCAGTCGTCAACAATGAGCCGGTGCTGTACCTTGAAACATCTTTAAACCCATTTTCAGCAGGATCGTCATTGTGTCACGTCAGTCAATCAAATTACTTGAATACAATAGAATACCTTATGGTCTACACAGCCAATACTGGTGTAAACTTGGAGCAACTCAACAAGATGTACTCTGGTGGTCCTTTTGGCCCAAAGCTGTTAAAAGTGCTTACCCAGCTTGGTTATGCTGTTCATTCAAACTACAACATGACTGCATCTAGACCTTCTTTGTCTTATTGGAATCCTAGTGATGGCTTAGTAGGAACCAATTCGAATCCTTCCCCTGCTCTTTCTGTAGATACGAGCGGACCTGCTTGTACACCAACAAATGCTGCTACCAATACAGCTAACGCTACATCGTCTAGTGTATCTCTTGGTCATGATAAAAGCTGGTTTTTATCATTGACTTTCTTGTTTATTTTACTATTATTGTCCTAATATGTGTACTATATCTATTTATACCTCTTATTCCTTTTTTTTAACACATAGAAAAAAAAACACCTTTTAATTATTACTTGTAAAGATTTTTTGATATTCCCTTTTTTTTTTTCGTAATACGATTATAAACAAACAGACACACTTTGGGTGGCATTTACTTTTTGTCACATTGATATGACTTTTAATCATAATCCTATTGTACGCGTTATTTATGTACTGATTAACATTGCTGGGTATATTATTAAGGTTCCATAACGTAGACAAAATATCATTTTGCCATATCAATTAAACAGTAGATGCCCTTATTGTTTTAGCAAGCCTCCCTAAAATTAAAGACACGAGATTCTTTTGTAAACATAATCAATTGGTCCAAAGAAATCAAGATAATACAGAAAAAGCGATAAAAGTCTACAGATGTTTTATACGTCTCGGCAGCCATGACAACAAGAAAATAGAAACAAAGGAATGTATAATAAAAAAAAAAGAATTAATTATAAGTTGAAAATTATGCTCACAGTAACAGCAACAAACAAGAAGGATGCTGTGTATTGACTATGAGCGCTACTTTCTAATCCTTGCTTCTTGAGCATGTCAACAAGTTCTCCATCAGCATTTTCTTGTTCATCTTTTGGTTTGGGAGAACTGTCAATGATTACAGCTTTTTGTCCTTGGCGATATCCAGCTTGGTTTAATGAGAATTTATCATGCACATATTCAGTGCTACTGGCAGCTATACAGCAACATCAGACTTCTTTTGTATCTTTCAAATCTACTTACATTTCTTGTAGGGAGTAGGATCGTTTAAGCAGCCATCCATTCGAACCATACTGTAGCCTTCTTCAGCAATCGTATTGATGATATGAGGTACAGCATCCAATGACCCTGTAAAGGGCAAGTCGTATTGAATTGAGATAAATGAGCCCTTGGCATCGTATGTATCCTTGTATTTCTTAAATGTGTCTGAATAGACTTGTTGAATGGAATTGGGCCCTGTAGCATCCTTCTTGAGGTAATCAAGACTATCCAGATTATAGTTGACAATAACAAACCCAAGCTCTCTCAACATGTTCTCGGTACGTACATCTTTTTCTTCAGTATAATGAAGACGCACGTATTTGGGCGCTACCTGAATGACACTTTCAACAGTATGAGCATTATTTAAGATATCGTTACGGAGTTCTTCATCAGATAAAGCAGAGGGATTATCACCAGGAACGCGATACGTCATACCAATAAAGTGGCCAGCATTGTAGATGTTTTGAAGGACCATTGCATATTGTTGAGTGTAAAGCCATGTAGCATTCACAAAGAAATTGGCACGAGCATCCGCCTTGTTTAATTGACGAGCAATTTTAGCACTAACATCACTCGGTCCTTCACTCTATTATGACTATAAGCTTATGCAAATTAGAATAAGAGAACGCTTACATAAGTTAAAGCAATTTGTCCTTGTGTTTTGCATCCAGTAATTTGAGATTGAGCCGAACTATTCTCTTCATGAGAAGCAGCAGTCAAAGTAGCTTTATACACATTAATTTCCGATCAAAAGCGTATTTTTATAACTTACCATTTTGAGCTTCAATCGCATTATTAGCGTTCATGTCTGTTGGTGGACCATGGTTTATAGGAAACTCTGTGTTTCGGTCTGGTCTTTGTTCAATTTCTTCTTGTTCTTCTAAACCTTGTTCAGCTGTATCGGCTTCTTCTTGTTCTTCTTCCTGTGGTGGTTCCTCTTCTTCTTCTTGTTGTGGAGGTGGAGGAGATAGTGGCATATCTTCTTCCATGTCTTCAACACGATTGGGTATTGCTTGAATATTTACTTGCTTCTTTTCTACTTGAATAACATCGCCTTCTTTAAGTTCATCTTTGAAGATAATACTTGCTAATGCAGAAAGTGGTAAAGGCGTCTCAATAGCATCCGAGACTGTTACTGTCCTAGTGCTTGTATGAGGAGCTTGAGCAGTGACTGCCTGCAATAAAATAAAAGAGAAGATGCCTGCTTAAAGCAATGAATTTATGTTTCACACATTGTGCTTTATCTACCTAATCGTTTGCAATACTTCATGTTGTTATAGAAACGAGATAAAAAGCTTTAGATTATACATTCTTCATATATAAACATAAAAAAAAAACTTCCTTTCTTACGGGAATTATTTTAGAGTCAAACATTTTATTTGTGATATATATATACAAACGTAACTTTACGAGCTTTTAAAAGAACTTACACGAGGGCCAATATTGTCATCACGGTTAGGGCGTCTGTTTCTTCTGTTAGGAGCAGGCGATGCATTTGAAGGAGAATTTTCAGGATCATCTGCTTTGGATTGTAACCAGCCAGGAACTTGTTGACTAGCACCTTGCAGTAATTTGACTAATTCACTTGAAAGGAATCGGTTACCATGGGTGAAAAATGCAGTAGCAATACCTGTGTTACCCGCACGTCCTGTACGACCAATACGATGAACATAGTCATCAATGTCGCTAGGTAAATCATACGAAATAACATGCTTTACATTAGGAATATCAAGACCTCGGGCAGCAACAGCTGTGGCAACCATGATAGGTGTTGTTCCTTTCCTAAACATATCAAGAGCAGCTTCACGCTCACTTTGTACACGGTCACCATGAATAGCTGTAGCAGCATGGTTGTTTTCATTTAAAAAGTCACATACAGTATCTGCCATGCGTTTTGTCTCTGTAAAGATCAACGTCAAGCCACTTTCGTCTTTGTGCTCTTCAAGCACTTGAATTAGTCTTGCGCGCTTTTCATCTTCTCTAAGCAACACAATGTTTTGAGTAATATTTTCTGATGTAGCACCAACACGACCCACAGACAAGAACACGTATTCTTTCATAAAGTCACGAGCAAGGGCTTGAATATTTTCAGGGAATGTAGCAGAGAACATGAGTGTTTGACGATCAGCAGGAGATGGCATATCTTCACCCTCGACGATACGTCTGACTTGAGGTTCAAAACCCATGTCAAGCATACGATCTGCTTCATCCAAGACCAAGTATTGAATATTTTGGAAAGACACTCGGCGACGTTCTAGAATATCTACCAATCGACCAGGTGTAGCAACCAACAGGTGACAGCCACGATCAATCAAACGCAGCTGTTGTTGAATATCTGCACCACCATAGGCTACACAAGGACGAACATAGGAACGATAGCAGAATTTTCTAGCCTCATTAAAGATCTGAGAAGCGAGTTCTCGAGTAGGAACAAGAATCAATGCTTGAGGATAGGATTTTCTGTAACTCTGGTAACCTTTTTTAATAGGAGGTTCTTGAGGATCTGGCTTAGGACCACGAGAAAACATGGCTGATAAAATAGGAAACAAGAACCCGGCTGTCTTACCAGAACCTGTTTGAGCACAAGCCATCAAGTCGTTTCCTTTCAGAACAATAGGCACAGAATGCTTTTGAACGGGTGTGGGAACTTTGTAACGAGCTAATTGGATATTGGTACGTAAATGGTTATCTAGTTGTGTATCTTCAAACGTAGTCAAAGCGTCTGAAGGATCATGGCCAACAACCTCAACAGGGATGTTGTCATATTTATCAAAATTGATACCAGAGTGAATAGTTTCTGTATTTGTGGCTGTACCAAATAGCTTGAGTTTTATTTCTTCATATTCTTCACCAAGTTCATGCTTGCCATCTTTCCAAATACCTCTGCCAGCTTCTTTGGTGTCTTTGGGTCGTTTGCCAGATTCATTCCAACCCAAGTTCTCTAATGTGACTGTGCCCCATTCACCTACTTTACTTGCTTTAGCAGGTGCGTCCCAGCCTTCAGAAGCTGGTTCTTTTTTAGGCTCTTGCTGCTGCCAAGTGTTGACTGATGGTTTTGTCTTTGAGTTTTGATCCCAGGCATTGGAAGTCGTAGTGTTCCAGCCATCATTCTTTTGTTCTGTCTTTGACTCTTGATGCCAATCATTTGTTGATGAGCAAGCAGTATTCCAGTCATTTGTTGATGAGGAAGCAATGTTCCGATAATTAGATGCCGCTTCATTCTTTTGCTTGATCTCAGGCTTTTGGTTCCAAGCATTGGGTTTAGTTGAGGCAACTGTACTCCAGCCATTTGGTTTGGCACTGTTCTCTACCTTCTGAGGCTTTTGATCCCAAGCATTGGCTGCATTACTCCAATCACTAGTACTGGATTGCAGTTGATTCCCCCAAGTAGCATTCAGTGACTTTTGTTGATGCCAACTAGTGTTTTGTCTCTGTTGTTGGTGTCCTCCACATCCATGACCTCTGCCTGACTGATAACCACCTCTTCCACGCGTTTTTCGAGTCTCGAAATCATTCATTTTATGTGTACGATTTCCCCAACCACCTGCTCTTTCTACTTGTGTATTCCATCTAAGATAGAATTAATAAAGAAAAAAAAAACAAGAGCACTATGTCTTGCCTTTGATCATTGGGATCTGATTTGACAGGTTTGTTCCACTCGTCGCTGTCTACAAGACGGTTTAAATATGCACGCATAGAAATCATACAAAGCAAATACCAAAGGATTCTACTAGTTTTTGATTTCGCCACTGACTCATAATGCAAATAAGAAAACAAAAAAGGAGAGAGAAAAGGACTTTTTTTAAGCGCGATTTTATTTACAGTGATTAATTGTCAATACGGGAAAGCATACAGTGTAAAGTGCGATGTACTTTTTCTAATTCATCAGAAACTTGAGCCTGTCCTTCTTCTTCATAAATGACAGAGTTCATTTCTGTATTTCTAAATGCGCCTTCATTATATTGAGAATCAATTTTACGAAGTCTGTCTTGTAGCTTTTCAACATCGTCCAGAGAGTATTTGGTATAAGAGAGACGATTGGATTCTTTGGCAATTTCCATCAATTCTTGGTGAACATCTTCAAGGCGCTTAACCATAGGCATTTTTTTTTGTTATGTGAGAAATATGATATAAAAAAAATTACAAAGAAGTGAATGGGTTTATATAGACACTTTTGTTTATTTTCACATAAATCTTGTGATGTTTTAGAGGATGGGAATTTATGCAAAAATAATAAGCTTTCAAAAGCAGTCAAATAATGCTAAAGAAGTATCGCCTGACTCTTTTGTTTTCTTAACTGTAAATGCGCCTAGTTAATTTTTTTTTTTGTATTTGGATCAGTTGTCTCTTGTACTTCTTTATATAACAAGAAGTAGAGAATAAAAAACAGGGTTTAAACTGAAACTATGGATCTAATACCCTTGTGGCTCTTTATTGGTCCTGAGAAAAAGAGTGTCAAAGAATAGTTAATAAACACACGCCACTCCATGTTCAATATGATGCCAGTAAATTAATGTAAAACCATGTTATGTCGCCTTATTATTTTAAATGCATACACACACACAGATATATATATATATACATGAATAGTAAAACTGTAAAATCAACACATCAAAATAGATGTATACCAGAAAGTTGGAAAATGAAACGCTTTCACATTGGAAAGTTCATGCGTCTGGAAAACCAATAGGATTAAAGAAACACATGCAGAGATGCTAAACTGTCAAGTCATTTATCAACAGTAAGACTATATTCTAATTCAACAGAATATACCTATAGATCAATTAATTTAATCTTTATGCTTCTCTCTATACTATTCAGATTCGATGCGTTGAACAACCGATACTGAATTTGGGTTCTTCCGGGACCCACTTTTTTTTTCCGCCAGTACTCGGTAATACATTGTGTTAAATTGAGTCTTAAATCTCTAAAGAGCAATAAATTTTTTTCCAAAGAAACTTTACATACAGAACCAATAACCTCGATCACTGCATTTAAAAGGAAAAAGTAGGAGTTTCTTTTTCTTTTTTTTTTTTTATTTTGTAAAGGAGTGTAATAAATATATCTTTAATTGCTTGTGTTTGATAAATGTTTACAAAAAAAGAGAAAGAAAAAAGGTTTTTTTTATCATATAAACACCGCTTAATAATATTTGTTGTAAATTTTTTTATAATTTTAAAATCCTCCCTTTTTCCTTCTCCCCCCTTTTTTTCTTTCTCTTTCTCTTTCCTCATTCTTTTTTTTCTTTACTTGACAATGGATAAAACATTAATTGAATACGATAAAAATTTACAAGACTTAGAACGTCAACGTGAACAGCTTGAACTGGTCATGCAAAAAATGGGACAAGAGTGGGAAGAGAGGTACATAACCATATATTTTTCAGGGCAAATACTCATACATATTATAGTGGTGCAGGCATAGGCTGGCTAGGATCTTTAGATCTTCCTACTGTCGATTCAGTATCTTCTGATACAACCAATACACCTAGTACAACAGTGACAGAAACATCTCTTAGTGAACTCACTAATGAGACTGTGCTTGATGCAACTATCTCACCATCGATACCAGATACCACTAGTAGCAAGGATGATATCAGCCATTGCAACTCACCCAAATCTGACTTATTAACCCTGTCTCATCAGCCATTATTCACCAATATTCTCTCACAAACAACAGGTCCTTCGCCTGAATATTTGCAATCTTTATTGAACGTGAATGAAGCTCTGCTGGCTCAGAGTCTAGCTAACAATACGACTCATCAAAGCCCTTCTACGCCCATGTTAACACCTGCTGAAGAAACGAATATGTTTGACAATAAAATAAACACATTAGTGATCACACCTGACAATCAAACACCCGACGACGCCGATAGCCCAAGTAGCGATTTTCAACAAAATACCCCTCGAGATTATATGGGTAATGTCAATCCTGAGACGGAAATGATTGTCTCGCCACTTGCATCAACAAGAAAACAACTGAATTCTTCGTCCAATAATGCCTCAATTCGATACTGAGCTTTTAAAGAAAAATGATACCCCCCATTTATCCTTAAAAAAAGAAAAAGAAAATTAAAGACTCTGTAATATTCCCTTCTAGTAATAAAAAAACCATTTGATTAACATGCCTGTCGATCTTTTTTTTTCTCTGCAGAAGAAAAAAAAGGAAAGGGGAAGACACTCCGCCTGTCAATTTTTTTAAAGTAATATGTTTTCAGATTGCGCAGCTACCTTGTTCACGGGAGACATTCTTTGACAATGACCCTAATTGTCATACGTTTTATTTGATGTTATTGATAACAAAATAAAGAAAAGGTCAAGCGATATTGTGTTACAACAGCGAAAACAATGGCATTTTCTTTTTTTTTTTTATAGAGATCGATGCTTGTTTCAATGCATGTAAATCGTTTCGTAAAGGAGAAGAAAGAGAAAGGGAGATCAAATTTATTTTATGGGCAGTTTATACTTTATGTATCAAATACGTCTTTGCAAAGTACTACAGAACATAAGCGATTGTTTTTTTTTTTTTTTTTTTTTTTTTTTTTTTTTTTTTTTGTGTGCCCATATGAATCATTGTTACGCGTCAATATAAAATATCATTGCCGAGGGTTGTAGAGATTTCTAATTACGGTGCGTCATCTATCTTTAGCATGTTTATAAATTAAATGTGCTCCAAACAACCAGATATATGTTGATCATGTCTACATATTAATTTACGTAATAAAGTTACACGTCTCAACCAAGAAAAGTGCTCCTTGTTATCTTGGACTTGAAAACGCCCACTTTAATACTTGCTCCCCTCTCTTTTATTGGAACCAATAAAATGCTCTTGTATTTTTTTTTTTACCAATGCGCTGCGTTTTATTCATGAAAGCTCTAAATCAAATAAATTCTCGTACATAAATGCCTCGAAAATGCCTCTTATGCGCCTTTTTCAGGTGCTCCACGTGAAAATGGTCCTAAAAGAACGTATCTATGCAAAAACATGTTAATTTTTAAAATGATCAAGAAGTACCCTTACTACTCCTCGAGGATTTTCTCAATTTTCACAAAATTGCAATTTGAGAGTGATAGAGAAACTTTTTTATATGATATATATTAGAAAGAAATGTTTGTCTAAGGCTAAAAAATACGTAGAAAGTGTCGGATTTGCAAAATCACTATAAAAAGTGTATGCTATAGCCCAGAAATAGTAAAAACATCTCTATTAAATTGCTCAAAATCTGGATAGTGAACCCACCATCTTTTTTCCACCATCAGATGAAGCTTTTCTACATGTTTTAATTCTGTCAGCACAAAATCCTTGCTGCTCCACTTTTTTACATAATTTTTGAATGCTTTTTATTAAAAATCGCGAATTTTGATAAAAAATAAACATATCAAACAAAGTCAATTCAACATAATCTCCGTTTTTTTTTTTTTCCAAACAAGTGAATACAATTGTGTCAATATTAATCAGCTAGTTTCTTTCTTATAAAGCTACTCGCTGTTTTTTTAATACAAGTTATACAATTATAAATAATTTCTATCAAAAAAATTGAACGAGATTTATTATGTACAGATTATCAACTACAGATTATGTGCAAATTTAAGCGTTCTTTTGAACCTTGTCACCAGCTTCGCTGATCTTTTCACCAACGTTCTTTTGGATTTCTTCCTTCTTTTGAGCAGCGGCATCCTTAGCAGCTTCATATTTTTCAGCACCCTTTTGCTTCACTTCTTCAGCCTTGGCACTAGCAGCATCCTTGCCTTCTTCATACTTGTCCTTGGCGGCTTGCTTTGTTTCTTGGTATTTAGCATCCATCTCTTCACCCTTTCTTTGGATAGGGCCCTTCTTAGCTTCTATACACAAAAGTCAATGACAAAATCCCAAATTGCCATATCTTTACTTACCCATTGAGGTCTTGTACAAGTAATAACCAGCACCACCGGCAGCCAAGACAGCAAGGATCATAGGGCCATTGTTGTTGGGACCAGGTTGGTTAGCAGAAGATTCAGAAGCAGTGGAAGCAAAACGCTTGTTGGCAATGTTACGACGAGCAGCGGTACGAATAGCAGAAGAGAACATGTTTATATAATTATAGAAAAGAGATATAATGAATGGATAACCTCTGTTTTGTTTCGCTTTTTATACTCGTTCCAAATAAGCTATGAAATCATCCTGTTTGACTTCCGACTTGCATATTGGTAAGTGACGTAAAGTTAACGCATTGTCTATCCTATGGAACTTTACAAGTTTTGCTATAAAAATGACGTCAATTCAACATGATTTTCAAGTAAAAAAGGGACATGTATAAAAAAGCTGCATAATAATCGCTTCAGATATCATGTGATTTACTTTAAAAAGAGTAACTCACTTCTATGCTCTTTTCAAAATCATCATGCGTCACGATCTGATAATCAATTACAATCAATGCATTCTTTCAGCTCTCGACTGAACACTTTCTCTTTTTGAATACATATCATTCATGCTACAAGTTGACTATCACAGCATTTCAAGCGCGACTTTAGGCTCCGTCATCTCTAAGAGGGTGATGTAATCACGTAACTGCTTTGCTGCGAAAGCTTTTTTTTTTCTCCCTTTCTTCCATTTTTCTTTTTCTTTTTTTATTTTTATTTAACCAGCTATGAGTCCATATGGAGCTTTTTCGCAAAGGGTTAGGCACATACACGTTATGTTTCATATATACTTAAAGCTTCCTCTTTTTATATACATATATATATACGTAGCTTTTTCATATCACTGTAGAAGCAACACGACTTTTTCAGCACTGCAACTCTTATTTACGAGCTCCTTCAGCACACTTGTGTCACGACTATGAACAGTGGATAAGACTAAACAAACATACTGTACGTATGTTGAATTTTTTCATTAGAATTTTATTGAATGATTTTTTTTGTTAGCTTCCTTCTTCAATACGTAACGCTAACCTCGGTCAACTCAACAGAGCAGTTACAAATGCAACACGTATCTTGAATACACATCCCACTATAGCCTTCACTATGGCCCGTATACCATCCAAGCAATCACGCACTTTGTTCTCAAGCAGCAACACAAATCGATTCGTCAATCATCGCCGCTTGAACAAATTAGAACAAGAAGCGAATGCTTCTCCTACTGACGTTGCTAAACAAGCTCTTCTCTACAAGGTTTGTGAATGCCTCTTTTTTTTTTTTAAAAAAAAAAGTCTTATTGTGTGTTAGGAATGGTTAAGATCAAATAATCCACAAGCTGTCATTCATCGATTTGAACGTGGTAATTTCACACACAATGAAGAAGCTTGGCAATACTACATTGCAGCATTAGCACAAACAGGCAAATCAGAAACCATTTTGCCCCGCATTATGCAGAAATTAGAAGAATCAGGCGGAAAAGTACTTGATAACCCAGCAGCCACAAAAGAAATCATTCAACAAGTGATTGCTAGTCGACAGGGCGGTCAAGCCATCTCGTCGTCTTCCTTGGGTGGTTCTGGTAATAAATCAAATCCTATCTACGTGGTTGTAGAGGAAGCACGCAAATATATGTTTTGGAAAGCACTTCGATGGGTGGGTGTCACGCTTACTTATGCTTTCTGTATCTTGACCATCTTATCCTTGGCACTTGAAAACTCTGGATTGCTCAAGACAACCAGTTCACAAACAGAATACGAGCCTGTCACACAATCAACTGTTAAGTTTGAAGATGTACAAGGTGTGGATGAAGCAAAGCAAGAACTAGAAGAAATTGTCGAGTTCTTAAAGAACCCTCATCGTTTCACAGAGCTGGGTGGCAAGCTACCCAAGGGTGTGTTATTGACAGGTCCTCCAGGTACAGGTAAAACCATGTTGGCCAGAGCTGTTGCTGGTGAAGCCAATGTACCCTTCTTTTTCATGAGTGGCAGTGAATTTGATGAAATGTATGTTGGTGTTGGTGCTCGAAGAGTGAGAGAATTGTTTGCTGCTGCTAGAGCAAAGGCGCCCAGTATTGTGTTTATAGATGAAATTGATGCCATCGGCTCAAAAAGAAATCCCAAAGACCAATCATACATGAAACAAACACTCAACCAACTTCTAGTTGATCTAGATGGTTTCTCACAAACAGAAGGCGTCATCTTTATTGCTGCTACTAATTTCCCTGAACTTCTTGATAAGGCTCTTGTGCGTCCTGGTCGATTTGACCGACTTGTGAATGTGCCCTTACCCGATGTACGTGGTAGAATTGAGATCTTGAAGCATCATATGAAGAAGATTCAAGTAGCAAAAGAGGTTGATGTAAGTGTAGTGGCAAGAGGCACGCCTGGCTTTAGCGGTGCAGATTTAGCCAATTTGGTCAATCAAGCAGCCATCCAGGCCAGTCGTGAAAATTCTAAAGAAGTTCATTTGTGCCACCTTGAATATTCAAAAGACAAGATTATTATGGGCGCAGAGCGTAAATCCGCTGTGCTGACAGAAGAAAATAAGCGTTTGACTGCATACCACGAAGGAGGTCATGCTCTTGTTGCTTACTATACACCTGGTGCTATGCCTTTACATAAAGCTACTATTATGCCTCGAGGATCTGCACTAGGCATGACTGTGCAGTTACCAGAGATGGACAAGGTAACGTATATCATATTTCTCTGTTCAGATAACTCATGTTTACCCCACAGGATTCTTTTACTAAAAAAGAGTTTACTGCACAAATTGATGTGTGCATGGGAGGCAGAGTAGCAGAAGAACTGATTTTCGGCCAAGATAATGTAACCAGTGGCGCCAGTAGTGACATCATGAAAGCTACAGACGTTGCCAAAAGAATGGTACGCTATTATGGTATGAGTGAAAAAGTGGGTCCTGTCAACCATGACGATGAAGACATGCAATTGCTGAGTGCTCAAACAAAGCAATTGATTGAAAGTGAAATCTTGAGCCTAATTGAATCTTCTGAAAAAAGAGCCAAACATATCCTCGTTGAACACCGCGAAGAATTAGATAGATTAGCAAATGCTCTAGTTGAATATGAAACCTTGGACTATCAGGAGATCATCGATGTTTTGGCCGGTAAGCCTATTTCAAGGCCTAAATAAATAAAGTACATGTCAAAAAAAAAAGAGGACTTGAGTGTGTAACATTCATTTTTTTCTTCTTTTAACTTGGTGTGTATTTCCTTTTCCATTCGTTTTTTCTCCACCTTCATATTTCCCAATCTCGCTAGTTCATTATGGATGTATCTCAATTATGTTCTGATACTTTAAATCCAGCATCATCTCATATACCTGCAAAGCAAGTAATAGAAAATCTAGTAAACATGTTTTACTCATTCCGTTCAATAATAGTCATCATGTAGACAATAATGACATACCATTGAAGCATCCATCAGCTAAAGTTCGCAAGATCGACTTTTTGCTTTCTGATGATCAAGAACCTACTGCTGCTACTACTGCTACAAAAACAATAGAACATCCTGAATCAATAACCGACGTAATTGAGTCTATATAGTCATTCCATGTGCTCATTCATTTTCTTTGATGTATATAGGTGCTTGTTCAGTGTGCAAAACTCTGCAAAGACATATGTCAACTAAAGCTTGGGAACAAGTCCATGACAGAAAATGAGCGAGATAGAGTGATTGATAATTTATCAGAATCAGCCAAAATAGTCTACAAGAGTATTCAATCCGTTGATCACTCAACTACCAATAATAAAAAACGCCATTTGTGTTCCACCGTGCATCAGGAAGATGAGGAAGATGAGGATGATCTAGAGGACGAAGATTTAGATGAGGAAAGCCAGCACCATACGGTTGTGAATGTAAGCTTGTGTGTTTGCATAATTTGTATTCAACTCTCTTTTTAGGATCATGCCGAATACGAACTCATCCGACAAGCGAGAAACATTCAGAACAACAATAGTCATTTGAGACCGAAATATCGTCGAAGAAATGTAAGGATAACCATAACAGCGATGATAACCATCTCCATAGAAACGAAGTATGATAGGTCAAAAATGTCATTCTTGCAGTACAACAGAAACTCCTGAATGGAGACGTGGCCCTGATGGAGCAAGAACGCTTTGCAATGCATGTGGCCTGCGTAAGTATTATTTTGAATAGAAAAAAAAAGAAGACTCATGAGTACTTAGATTATTCTAAGCTATTAAAAAAGGGATCCATTGGCGTACAGACACAAAATTACTTGATCACAGGTGGATCACCTAGAGTGTCATCATCTGCAAATGGCATTACTGCAAATGTACTCAGACAATCAAGCGGGATAGAACATGCCATTAATTATCCTTTTGTCCTGATGGACCCAAAACAAACATCGTCTGCTAACAATCCCACCAAGATCGTATTTGAAGAGAAACCATATACTAATAACCGCTTGTATTATACCCAACCATCGCTTCAGCGACTACCCTCTTTATCCTCTATAGCGAATAATATTGTAAATAATAATGAACCAAAAAAACCTCTTACTATGGCGACTCCGCTGCGTATACATCAATGGAAACATCAAGAATAAACTTATATTTGCACACTTAACTTTCTTCAAAACAATTCATTTGTTATTATACAAAATGATTTTATACACACAAAAAAATAATTAGGAGTTAAGGGGAAGGGTATTCTTATTGTTGAGGGCAAACAGCGGGAGGAGAGTTGGGATTATACAAAACATGGAAATTCTGTGTCTTGATAGCATCACAACCAGGACCATAACTGACAAGGAAATAGTAATCAGCAGTAGTATTGTAGCCATTCAAGTTGATGTTGAACCAAGGACTAGCAGGACCAGTACCAGTAACATTTTGAACCAAAGAACTGATGAATTTATCAGTACTGTATTCATAAAGATCAATAGAGACAAGAGGAGCAGGAGCAGGTCCACTGTAGTCATAAGACACTTGTTGACATTCACCAGCGGTAGTAGTGAAATAAGTATTAGGAGAGGTGACACGGAAGTAGTCACAGGTGTCTAAAGGAGCAGCAGAGACTAAAGAAGAGACCAAAGCCAAAAGAGAAGCAGACTTGAAAAGAGTAAAAGCAACCATTTTATGAAAGAAGTAGAATAGAGTAGAGAAAAAAAAGACAAGGCATTCCAGTTACTTTTATACCTTTTTTTTTCTGTCTTTAATACGTCATTTGACAGGCTCTCTCTTTCTCTCTTCATAGCAATGGGCTGATATATACACATTTAGCAATAAATACAGAAAATTCCAATGGATCACACAACATGTACTATTTTTATTTCCATTATCCAAAAACAACATTTTTCGGATTACACCCATTTTTATTCTCAGACACAGATTCCTTCAACCTAACTGTTGAGTTCTCTAAGCCATTCTGTTCAGTATATCACAGTTTTCTTTTAAAAAAAAAAGAAAGAAGATAGAACTTGCATAAGCTATATTAGGAACAAGTGTCTTCGCATGAATAGGAAAGTTTTGTTTTAAGTTCCGTTCTTCTTTATCGTGTATGCACTGTCTTTTTTCATAACTCTCTTTTTGAAATTTTGTAGCGCATATTTGCTTTTGTAATTAAACGTTTGGTTGATTTCCAAACGTAGGTATTGAATTTAATCAAACTTTCAAAGCCATATCTGTTCTTTTGTATTTTTTTGTTTAGTTAAGAAGATCTGTGCCTGAAAACAATTAAGCTTTGCTGACACCAATAATCTGGATATTGTACTACAGCTGCCCTACAACATAATTCTTATGTAAAAAGAAAGAACGTTCAATAGCACATCAAACAAGGAGCGCTTATTCGTGGCATTGTAGAAATTTCACCCCCTCTTTTTTTTATTGCAAAACAAAATATGTAAATGAAGCCCTTATATGTCGAAATACAGTGTACCACAAACGCCGAACAAAGCAGAATTTACTTTTTGCATAATAAAAGCCCCAAACATGAATATTGAATTCTTTTTCTTGTACAACTTGTGTACACGAACTTGCATACGTTTAGATCAAAACTTTATGAATATTCAAAAGCCGTCAAATGACGAAGGTTTGAAAACAAACGTGGCTGTAATGCACATTAAGAAAAAAAAAGGCTGGTGCATTTTGTTTCATTGTTCTAAAGAATGTCATGGGTTTGTGTTAGTGAGTCCTTATTAGATGATAATATGTATATATGAATATGCAAATGAAAAGAAGCATGTATTTATAAAAAAAATGATCATACAGGCAAATAAAATGTGTTAATCTAGTAGAATAGAACCAAAATTAATGGGATTTATATCCGATATAGCTAAATCTTGTTGCTGTTGTTGTAATTGGGGTGGATAAATCGGCATTTCTTCTGTATCACTCATATTACAAAATTCCTCTGCAATAATCTGTGACTCTTTTGCATCAATGCAATCATTGTATGTCTGGTCAACCACTAAATGTGACAAATACCAAAACTTAACAGAATAATCTGCTCCTACTGACCAATTACGTGAATTTCGCACATCACCACCTAAAAATACAGTCTGTTGTGTAAGATACTGAAAGCATTCATCAATGTCATAATAGTCTTGAAATATAATCATTCTATCTCGAATGGAAGCACCAGGAACATAATCAATACGTATATCATGAGGAACCACACGTTGTAGGGCAGCTAAGAGACATAAATAACTAGAACATTCATGTCACACAAGATACTTACTAGGTAACAATGAGGCAGGTGTCATGCTGCCAAGAATGCTACCGAGTTTCATTTGAAGCCGAAGGATGTGAAGTGCTTGAAGTGTAGGCATATTGGCAAAATCTTCAGACGTTCTTAGTGGTGGTGGCTCAAAAAGGACACCTTTTATTGGTTTTTGCTGGATAGTCAGGGCTTGATTGTTATTGACTGAACTAGTGGAAGAAGAATCTGAGAAATTGCTATTGAGAGGAGGTCCATCAGATTTAACAGAATTTTTTTCGCTTGTTTGAGATAAGGAAGATGAATTAGAGATTGATGCAGGAGGACGAGGTACTTGCGGTGAAGATACGGACGATGTGGATGGTTTACTAGAGACATTGCTGTTGCTTCGTTTTTTGGGAAAGTTCTTTTTAGGTTCCTGAGAACCTCTATTGAGTGTGATCACATCCTGGTTGATATATTCTTGGTAGTGTGCAAAAGAAAGATCAGGACTAACTCCTCTCCTTTTCTTATAATTCATAAAAGCATTATATTGTGAAGTCATGAACAAAGCCTTATCAAAATCAACAACATGCTGGTTTTCTAAAATCATATCCAACAATGCAGGTATTTGATATGCTTCATTATCAATATTTTGACCATAAGGTGCAAAAACTGCTTTCTTGTATTCACCATGACTATTGCTAGGAATGATCCGAGATTCTGTCCAGATATGAGGCACAGACCCTCTATGGATCAGAAAAGCCAGTGTGAGATGAAGTACACAGGCTTTCAAGTATTTGTTTTCATAATTCACGACAGAAAGTTGTTTGCGAAGCCTTTTGATCTCTTCACTATATTCATGCCATTGTTTTTCTTTTTCTTCCTTCCTTTGCTGTTCTCTTTCTCGAAAGGCTTTCTGAGCAGCTCGATTTTGAGCTCGTCGTTCTTGAATACTGGGTGGGTTAGGTTTACGACCAGGTTTCTTTTTCTTTCGGATACGTTCGCCTGATGCGGTCTCGATGCCAAAATCCGATTCCTGATCGAAATGTTGAAAAGAAAAGCGATTCACGAGTGGATCGTTAGCTTGATTAGAAGACATTGCACAAAATGAAGAAGAAAAGAAACTAAAATTGATATTTTCCCAGGTCGAAAATGAAACAGCTCTAGGTCTTGGCAAGAAAGTTTTATTTGGCTTAAAAAAAGATACATCGTTTGCTCTTTTGCGATATACAACTGCAATTAAAAATGGCCAATCGAATTTCAAGGATTCTTAAAGAGGGGTAGGGAATGGTTTAATGAAAAAGGGACAAAAAGTCTTCAAAGCTCGAAAGTCTGTTGCTATGGTTTCGAGGGTGATACAATATATATATACTCCGCCTTTGTCCTACCTTTCTCGGATCGAGGACCCGTAAATGCATTTGTTTTTTTTTGAAGGACTAACCATTCCACAGTGGTGTTTTATACATAGGGAGAAGAAGGAGTGATAAAGTAAGAACAACAAGCAACAAACCATTCTCCATAAGCAAGAGAAAAAAAAGACAGCATGTAATTTGATCTCCGTGTTTGGTAAGTAGAACAAAAAAAAGTTGACAGTCTCACCATAATTGCATTTTTCTCTCGTTTTAGTTTCGAGTTTCCAATGACTCTGGAAAACAGCTCAAAGACTAGTCAAAATGGAGAGAATTGTCAGCTAATAAGTTCTGATCAGCAAAACTATGGAAGCACAAACCGGCTTACTACGACTTCTTCGAATACTTCGGCTACTTCCTCTTCACATTTTGAAGATCCTTATTCAGATGGAGGAAGCAGTGAAGAAGTCATAGCGACAGCCAAACTAGCGAACCGCAAAAAGAAGCGTCTTCAAAAGCACCATAGACCTTCTCGACCCAAGTTGGTCAGTAAATTATCACATATTGTTCGAAGTGCAAGACCGTCCGAAGACGAAGGAGATACAGACGATATCATACAGATGCCAACTGATAATCTCATTATACCTGAATTAGATCCAAAGTACGTTATTTTATATAGATTTTGGATGCTTATTGTCTATACAATTATTTAGTGCTGATGAGGTCAGAGAGTATGTTCCTGCAACTACAAATAAGAAATGTCGAGTCAACCTAAGCAATATCCGAGAAAAATATCGTGATACGCGTATTCGTGCTAGGTAGATACAATTCCTTTATTGAGTATGATTTACTTATTTCATTAGAAATGGCAATATACCATTGACTCCTTTTCAGCAGTTTGAAAATATGTTGAAGTACAATGTCTATGTATCTGAAGCAAAACGCATCTTGTTTGCCAACCGCAGTATTATCTTATTTGTAAGTTTATCGTAAACAAAAAAAATATGATTACTGATAATGGCAAGGTCTACACTGATTTGATTGTTGATATTTTGTTGTGCTTGGCTTATCTTGTTGAAATGAAACAAGAAGCTGACATTCATGCAACACCACCTTGGATGTTTAAGTGGAGATCATATGATCTTTGGTAAACCATAGTCATCAACAACCTTGTATTCATACTTTTATATAGGTTTTACTGTACTATATTGAGCTTGTGGAATTTAGGTTCATTTATAATGCGTAAATTTCATTTAATACAAGCCAAAAAAAAAAATTAATGATGTTGTACAGGTATATTTTTGACGGGAAGACCATTTTCTGTGTTATTTAGTTTTCGATCTTTTATTGAAACATTCACAACAATACCATTTATTGTATCTATTTTTATCGATAATGGACAATATCTATATGGTAAATATACCAGTAAATGCTTAAACTTATTTATGACTTGGATAGTACCTTATTTTTTGAGAAGTTGGGTTTTGCTGTTACGCATTAAAAGTGTCTTGAAGATCAAGACAAATCTCTTGATGACAGGTACAGTTTGGTTGTGCTTCGAGACAATTCATCGTTTATAGATAAACCTGTGGACCCATTGAAATCCAAATTGGTTTATTTGGTTGGTACACTTGTTGCCTTATTATATAACGGCATGTCTGCATTTCAATACTGCGAGGTAACATTTGGAGACATCAACTATTCTATTCTAGACTCTCTCTACGTCGTTATGGTCACACTATCAACAGTAGGTTATGGTGACATTACGCCACATACAGAAGGCAGTCGAATTGTCATGATGTTACTGATTGTTATATCCTTGGCTGTATTGCCCAACTTGTTGGCTGATGTCTTGAATACACTCAGAAAACGAAATGGTAAATAATACTTTTCTAAAACAACATTGGCTTATATTGGTTGACTAGATTGGGGTGGCCATGTATCAGACTCTGCCAAACCTTTTATTCTTTTAGTGGGATCATTTAGACCAGAACAAGTGACAGAGATCCTTGACGGCTTTTTAAATACGGCAAGTTAGCAAAACAATTGACTCTTATGTACTCATAATTGAATAGGAAAATACAGAACCTCATTTAAATGTCGTCTTTTTGGATATCAATCGTCCTAATGAAGAGCTCAAATTCCTAGAAAGAAACTCAATGTGGGGACATCGTATTCAGTTTATTCATGGATCTGTCTTGGTGAGAAATATATATATATATGTAGTGTTACTATAGACTAAAACAGTTTATGTAGGATGAACAAACATTAAAGCGAGTTGTAAGCTAAATATAGTCAGTGTTTCATGACTAACATATTAAATAACAGCAAGCAAGATCAGCTTCTGCTATTTTTACTCTTTCAGGTAAGATATCTGCATGATAAATATCTCAAATTCACATTGTCTATAGATCAACATGCCATTGACCCCACAAAAGAAGACGAGCGAAACACAGTTCGACTATGGTCGCTTCATTGTTTTACAGTCAGCCATAATGTAGATATTTATACCTATAATTTATCACCTTCCACCAGTATCTACCAGAAAATGGCTAAAGAAATCATTTGTGTCCGCGAATTCAAACAATATTTACTAGCAATGAACTGTCGTTGTCGTGGCGCTTCTACTCTCTTGACAAACCTGTTGCACCAAAGGCGACCTATGGATCATTACGATGAATCATGGCAAGCACAATATGGTAAGCCCATAGCATGTCTATCTCATTATTGACATGTTCAAATTAGATGATGGTTCCTGTAATGAAATCTATATGGATAGACCACCTACAGCCCTTGTAGGTATGACATTTAAAGAGGCAGCCTGGGTTGTCTATACAGAATGTCAAGTGATATTGTTTGGTGTTAAGACATGTCTGGATAATTGTGAACAACGAGAAATCCTTCTCAACCCAGGGAACCATTATATACTGAAACCAGACGATCTTTGCGTCTACACATGTGAAAGTCCTAGAGAAGTAGAAGATGTGAATACCTTGGTAAGATAACTTATTGCCCATCTCAATAGACTAATTGAGTTATTGATAGCAATATGATTATGTAAAAGAAAAAATGGATGTCATGAAATCAAGACGTCAAAAAGAAGCAGAAAAGAGACAGACACGATGCCAAGAACCTCTAGTACCTACCAAGTCTCGCTCATCTTCTCTTCGTAATGAACTCTTGAGCTCCATTAGAAATAATTCCAAGCAACAAGAAACAACTCAATCTGCACCTACTTCTCCTCATTCTAATGCATCTAATACACATTGTGAAGTGAGCCATTTAGAACTACCGCAACCACAATCCAACACTTTCTGTTCTCATCCTTCGTCACCTGTACTTCATCCTGCTGAACCTCTTGCACATTCAACTTCAAATGATTCTACTCGATCTAGATCTTCTTCTGTTCATCATTATTCTCAACCACCCCCTCGCCAACAGTTTGACTTAGCCAAGTTACCTACACCTCGACTTGCCATGTTAACAGGCAGTAGAAAGTTAATTAGTCGACTCGGTAAATTGCCTCTTTTAGATCACCCAGATGCAGTTACTGAGGCTTCACCTCTATGCTATTTGCTGGAAAAACCTGCGACATTGGATGAATTGACACTTGAGTCTGCAGAATGCATGAATGGCCATATTTTAGTGTGTATGCATCATAAAGTATCCAACATTTTCAAATTTATCTATAATCTCAGGCAAGTTCAACATCACAATGAAAATGTGAGTACTTATATCAATTGATTAGATCTCCTCAATTGAAATCGAATGAATTGCAAGATATTGTGTTTTTATGTACGTCTTTACCGAGTGACAAGCAATTTGAAATGGTAAAGCGATTTCCAAGAGTGTATTTTATGGTGGTAAGTAAAGAAGCAAGAGATTGTATAAAGGCTAAATCAACCTTTCTATTAGGGTAATTGTCAACATCCTGAAGATTTGATCAAGGCCGGTGTTAAGAGAGCAAAGCAAGTTGTTGTGATGAGGTAAATTATTCGCTATCTTGGTAACAACCCCCATCTCATTTACTTGTTTATAGTGAAAGAGAGTGCTTAGATCAATATGAAAGGAGTTCAGATAGCCCTGCTGTGTAAGTGTAATTTAAGAAAGAAGACACATGCTTATTCTTTCTTTCGTAGCATGACAAGTCATTTACTTGATTTATTACTTCAAGACAAACCTCAAGATGCATCTCGCATTGTTAATTTAGGTAAAAAACCTTTTTTCCTTTTTTTCTACAGAATGCGTTGACTAATGTTAAACAGTTGAGAAATCCAACATTCGATTTATGCATTTACTTCAGGGCAAGGATGTGGCTGAAGAAGTCGATGTCTTTTACACACCTGCTTATGCTGCTGGGAATGTAGTCGTCGATAGTCTATTAAGCAACGTTCTCTTAAGTCAGACATATTACAAACCAGACATTGTGTCTGTCATCAAAGCGCTCTGTGGCATGCCTGGTCCTCTTTACGACAAAGACACTGCGCATGTACTTATGTGCAATGACAAAACAAAACCTCGCTTATTCCCTAGCTCACGCCATTTGACATTGATTGTGATGCCACCTTGCTTTATTAACAAGACATTTGCTTTTTTGTTTGAAACTCTTATCATGGATCATGAAGTACTTCCTCTAGGTATCTTGAGAGCACCTGATGAAAACATGGGTAATGAGCTTTCTTTTGTGTATACCAATCCTGTTTCTTCGCTTGTGTTGAAACGAACAGACAAAATTTATGTGCTGGCTTCATCAGGTTGGAGTTTTTTTTCTCATCAATAAACTCTTTTATTACCTAGGCTCTAGATCCAGCACAATAATCTACAATTTGAGAGAAAATAAAGGGGTTTTTAAGGATAATTTAGGCAATTAGGAAGAAAAAAGGATAAATTAACTAGACTTTCTGTTTGCTTTTGCTTCGTTAAATCTTTCTCGGTATGTTTTTCGTGCTGAGGGTATATCTTGAGGCTGAACAAATGTCTTGAACGTTGACTTCTATAATCCTTATGAGCAAACATGTTTATTCTCAATAACTTTACCTTTGTTTCTATCCGAGATACATTGGTTAAAGGCAAGTTAAGTAGAGCCTCTTTCCAACGTTTCTGATATCAATTAAGTAACATAATTTCTATATCTTTTGACTCTACCTCAGCCTCTAGTTTTTCTTGCTCTTGTTTTTCTTTTGTTTTCTTTTTTGCTAGTTCAAGTAGCTCAAACTTCTTCTCATTCGCTTCCCATTGTGCTTTCTGCCTTTTGTACGTTTCTTTCTCTGCGATCGATTCTTCAAGACTTATGTTGGGCTTGACACTCTCTTTCTCTTTAGCTAATTTTTGTCGTTCTGCACGTCTCTTCTCAATCTTTTTCTTTTTCCGAAATTGCCAACGTGGCATGCGATCCTGTTCCATACCAAAAGAGCAACTGTCAAAAAGAAAAAAAGAAAGCTGATCAGAATTGCATATATTCAAACTCAGATCAAAAATTGGTCCTCATTTGGGTTGTTGTTCTCTGAAGTTGAGAGATCCTTCCTTTACATAGCAACGTCGAACAATGGTATGTGCTCATATCATTCCATTGCATGCAGTCATCATGATGCATGTAGGGAGATACACATCTACATGGATGGATGAACGGATGAATGGATGGATGAAATGGATGCAATGAGCATGGACTAACGATTTTGCATTCTTGATTTAGCCTTTCGTCAAGCAACAAAAGAACAAGGCTTACTTCAAGCGTTACCAAGTCAAGTACCGTAGAAGAAGAGGTAAATGTCAAGATCTTATGACGAATGACAACTAATTCATACCTATAGAGGGTAAGACCGACTACTATGCTCGTAAGAGACTCGTCGTTCAAGCCAAGAACAAGTACAACTCTCCCAAGTACAGATTGGTTGTTCGTTTCACCAACAAGGACATTATCTGTCAAATCATCTACGCTAAGCTCCAAGGTGACTTTGTCCTTGCTGCTGCTTACGCTCACGAACTCCCTCGTTATGGTGTCAAGGGTGGTTTGACCAACTGGGCTTCTGCTTATGCCACTGGTCTCCTCCTTGCTCGTCGTACCCTTGCCAAGCTCGGTCTTGCTGACAAGTATGAAGGTTTCGCTGAACCTGATGGTACTGTCCAAATGATTGAAGCCGCTGAAGATGCTCCTCGTCCCTTCAAGGCTTTCCTCGATGTTGGTCTTGCCCGTACCTCCACTGGTGCCCGTGTTTTCGGCGCCATGAAGGGTGCTTCTGATGGTGGTATCTTTGTTCCCCACAGTGGTAACCGTTTCCCTGGTTTCGATATCGAATCCAAGACCAACGATGATGAACTCCTCCGTAACTACATCTACGGTATTCACGTCGCTGAATACATGGAATACCTCGAAGAAGAAGATGAAGAACGTTACAAGAAGCAATTCTCTACTTTCATCAAGGCTGGTATCACTTCTGACAAGGTTGAAGACATGTACGCCGAAGCTCACGAAGCTATCCGTGCTGATCCCTCTCACAAGCCCACTGAAAAGAAGGGTAAGTCCGCCAAGCCTTACCGCAGAGCTGTTGCCCTCAACAAGAAGCAACGTCTCACCAAGATCAAGGAAGCCAAGGCTGCTTTCGAAGCTTCTCAATAAGTTGTTGCACTTGTCGATATTTAAATAAAAAAAAAGAAACCCCTTTTTTTTGCATTTGTCATAGATATCATTTTGCATGTGGATAAAATCAAGTGTCAATCACAGGTTAAGGGAAAAAAGTATTTAAAGAGAAATTGAGTGAACTTTGTACCAAAGAAGTCTAAAATGGATGTTGTTTGTGGTCCTTTATTACGATACATAGAGATTGACTATACTAAGCGAATTTGGTATGGTTCTTGTCTTCTTGTTGTCAATTCATGTCAACCTCCTACTTTGTCTATATCCATTATTCCATGCGAACCCATTCAAATTGACATGTTGGATAATTTTTGCAATACATATTACTTTTGGCGATATAAACTAGCCTTGCCTTTATTAAACAGACCTCAATGTGTTTCTTATACAAGTCATTGTCTAGACAGAACATTTCAATTCCATCTACCGGCTATTCAAGACTCAATGCGGTTCATGTTTTATTCTTGTAATGGCTTCTCCAATGTTCCAGAAACTGTTCGAGAAAGATACAATGAGAAAGAAGCTCCACTTTGGCAAGATGTGTTGGATAAGCACCAACAGTCTCCCTTTAATGTCTTGCTAGGAGGTGGCGATCAATTGTATCAAGACGATCTGATTTCTAAAGATTTTATGAAGCCTTGGGTACTCGAAAAAGATCCAACAAAACGTATCTCAATGCAATTGTCCGAGAACATGAAAAATGCACTTGAAAACTATTACTTCTGGAACTATATCAAACATTTTGGGTAAACTTAAATGACATACATACATTAGGTTAATGCAGAATGATAGGTGTGCTGCAAGCCCTGCACAAACGTTGGTCTTTGCAACCATTCCTTCGGTCAATATGTGGGATGATCATGTAGTGCATTTAACTTGTGATATTGAGTTATGGCTAATATTATTGCTAGGACATTATTGATGGCTATGGCTCATATCCAGCTGATCTTCAGTCATCAGACTGCTTTCAAGGTAACTAAAAAAATGTAACAAGAGGTAATTGACTTCATTGGGCATAGTTTTGTTTGCCAATGGAGCACGTTTCTATTATCTGTTCCAACAGCATACAACCATTGAAGAGACACATGGCATGATCAAAGGCGAGCTGGCCACCTGCAACCATATTGTCACTACATTGGGTTCATCCATTGGGTTCTTGGCACTTGATGCTCGTGGTGAACGTACTAAATATCAAATATGTACTCAAGCATCTTATGATGCTGTATTTAAAGCCATCAATGAATTACCACCTACTGTCAAACATTTGATAGTCTTGACTGGTGTGCCTCTTATCTATCCTCGCTTGACCTTGTTCGAGAAAGCCATGGAAGCTATTGCTCATTTGAATTTAGCAACATTGGTTGGAAGAATAGGGACATTGGGATGCATTATTACTCAATTTTTGAACAGTTGGAATGGCGATCCTGAGCTACTAGACGATGTGAATGATCGTATGTATTAAATACCAAATATGTTGCTTATATATTTGTTATAGATTGGACATCAACCAACCATGAAGGTGAAAGAAGGCATTTTATAGAAAGATTACAATCTTTTGCACAAAATACATCTATTCGTGTCTCTTTCTTTGGTGGAGATGTTCATTGTTGCTGTACTGGGCGATTGTATTCAAACAACACTCTACCAGAAAAGGATCCTAACTTTATGATCCAAATTATATCCAGTGCTATTGTCAATATACCCCCTCCTCAGATACTATTGAGTATTTTAGATCAGTATTATGTGCCTATTGCTTTTAGCCAAGATGTGACTGAAGACATATACGACCTGTTTGACACAACACCGGAGGGACAACATGTAAGCAAACAAATAGGGAAAAAAAGAATATTAAGCTTCAGTATATTTTAGACAATCAACAAGAAATTAATGGGCTCACGCAATTACTGTATAGGTAGCTATGATCAAGCCATGGACGCCATCATAATTGAGTTGCATGTAGAAATTATTCCAGGAACAAAAGGTACCAAAAGATATGCTATTCATATACCAGAACTGGCACTCAAAGATAAGGCTCATAACCAAAAACAAATGCTTGATTCTAAAAACAATTTAATGAAAGAAGAGGACCGAGTCAAGACAAGAAAGAAGCATTTCTCGGTGCGCAACCTGATCTGCTTTTAATTAATAAGGCGCATAATGTGTTACACTAATCCTGTGGTGTCACAATCATAAGCAAGAAAAGACAAATATTCTACAGAAAATATAATTATCAAATAGCATATATCATTAGAGTTGTCTTTTCTTAGCCATATAGTCAAATTAATAAAAAAGAAAATGGAGGGTTATTTTTAGATGATACAGACTTGTTGGAAGTAATCGAAAACTCAGACGTTCCGTGAATCTTGGATTATTGATGTCAATAATATAGGAATATTATTGCAACAAGCAGCCTGATATTATAAAGACTTGTGTAAAAAGAAGCCAAAAGAAAAAAAAATGAATATTATAGCTAAGTGCTTTATGTTCACCTATCTCTTGTATTTTCGTAATACAACAGACTAAAAGCAAAAAAAAGAAGTATCAATTGTCATTGTTTGTTTCGTAATAGCCGAGAAAAAAGTGCTTAAAAATAGTAATAAAATAGTGTTACATACGTACTTGCAATGACCAAGCTGTGAAGACAGTTTCGAAGACTAGGAAAACGAGCCTCTAATCTTACCATTCTGAATATTCTACTCTACTTGTTTCTTTTTTGTATATAAGGGACATTTACTATTCATTTTTAAATGCATTGCAAAAGAAAAACATGAAATTACTTTTAGGCTACGTTGGTTTAGCTATACTCTCCTTCAATCTAGTTTATGCTGCTGATGTTGAATATTCAGTAGTTGGATTTCCTAAAAATCAACAAGCTGTAGCTGTAGTTATAGGTGGCCAGTCGTATCCATTAACTCAGTCTACTGATTCGCCTTATATCTACAAGGGCATTGCACCTTCTGCTGAACAATACCAGTACTCACTTGACAACTTATTGGAACCTGTAACTCGTAGACAGCAAGTTGGTATCACTTCCACAGGCAATGAATTCTTCAACAGAAGCCAGACTGTATTTAATGTTCCTCCTCTCCCTCAGGCTTATCATCCTATTTACCAACGTAAGTAAAACCCGGACTTTAATGTAATTAACATATGAATTTTAGCTCTTATGAGCAACATGAATCGCTCAAATGAGATTGCAACTGTTATATTGGAAGCAAATGCTACTGGTCTCAATAAAATCTTGACTAATCCCCTTGAAAGTTCGGACTATACACTCGTTTCTATAGTAACTTACATTTCAAATCAAGAAATCTATTCTTTTACTGAAGCTGGCATCAAGAACAGTGGCAAGTCTACTAAAGAATTTGCCAAGCAATCTTACAAAGTCAAGCTGAATGAATTCAAAAAGACTGGCACTAAAGAACTCTTGTATGGTCGAACTACATTTAAACTAAGAGCTCATGAAACGGATCCTACATTCGTGTAAGTGACAATTCAAATTTCATGCAAATATGAACACTAATGATGACATGCAGTCGTGAAAAACTGATGCTTGATTGCTTGTCAGCAGCCGGTGTTGCTACAGTGCAAGGCAATTACGTGCGTCTATACATTAACAATGAGCCCTTTGGCTTGTACTTGATGATTGATGATTCAACCACCAACTTTATTAATAATGCTTTACGCGGTGGTAATCAAAATTACGAACACACAGGTCCTACATACAAGGGTAATGCTTTGAATCCTCAGTTTGAAGGCAATTTGGTCTACAAGGACGATTTACAAGAATCCTACAATGACACTGTTTACAAACTTGAAGATGAAGGCAACATGAAGAAGGAAACAAACAATACCAATGAAAAGACACCACTGATTGAATTTATCAAGGAACTCAGCCTGATTAATCCTGCTCAAACTACAGATGCTAATGATAAGGGTAATCTGGAAAAACTGGTTGATCCACAACACACTATGATTCATCTTGCCATGAACTTTCTCTCTGGCTCTTGGACGGTATCTGGCATCAAGCAAGTAACTACTACCTCACTAAAGAAACTAGTTCTAACCAATGGGTATTAATTACTTACGATTTCGATGAAACATTTGGTCTCGGTGCTCCTCGTTACATGGCCACTACTCCTTATGCCAACTTTTCTCGTCCTGATTCTCAGCGTCCATTGGTAAACGCTTTTATTGCTTCCCCTTACTACAAGGCTGAATTTGAAAAGGTGATTCAAACTCTGGTTAAGCGATTCTTTAAAGCAAGTGCCATTACTTCCCGTATTGAAGCTTGGAGACAAATGTTACGCGAAGATGTTGATTGGGACTTATCTCTTGAGCCTAAATCTGTAGGCATCAAGCCCCAATGGACTCTTTGGAACTTTGAAAACAACATGAATAACACAGACGGTGAAAGTATGGGCATCATTGAATGGATCAACACTCGTTCTGTTGCTGTTCAACAACAACTCAACTTTAATGATGTAGACGACTTACCTGTTTTGGGACCTTACACAACTCAGCACAACTGGGATCCCAATAACTACGATAAGGTAGATGTTAAGGACAAGAGTGCTAAGCCTAAATCTGCTTCTGAGCGTAAAGAATCCGATGCTGTTCGCAATTTAGTCACAATGCCAACTACTTTGACTCTTATTATTTGTATTTCTTGTATTTTTGGCTAAACAAACTATAAATTAAACTTGTGTTTTATTATTGTTATACACTTTATATACAAAAGTTGTTGCTCTTTACTATATCCGGAAAAAACATGAATTATTTCAATATTGAGCATCACCATCACCAATTAAACTTTAGCATATGTTCAAGTAAAAGAGAAAGGGAGACGAAAATTATCCATATTTCTTTGAGCATTAGTATTTAAATTAAAATAAGAACAACCAACACACAAACAAAAAGGATAAATAGAGAGCTTGATAAAAAGAAACTCTTTTTTCTTTCATTCATACTTTATGATCACTCATTTTATCAGCAGAGAACTCAAAGAAAGCATCTGCCATGTTCTCCTTCTTCTTCTCCCTCTTCCTCTTGCAGAAGAAGAATAAACCACCACCTGCCATCAAAGCAACACCAACAATAACACAGACTACAATAATGATAACCTTGCTTCCTCCCTGATCGCTATAACCATTTGATGAAAAAGATGGACCATTATTGTTATAGCCACTGTTGATACCATTTGTGTTACTATAACCATTACCTCCACTAGGAATGTTGTAACCACTGTTATAAGGCACATTACTATTGCCATTATTGCTGGTAGCACCATAGTTGGTTCCACTGTTACCATTGACACCATTATTTCCCGGGTTGATCGGGACATTGACATTGTTATTGCCATATCCATTGCTGTTGTTGTTGTTGTTGTTGTTGTTATTTGGTGCGTTATTATTGTAGCCATTATTAGTGTTAGTGTTTACGTTGCCATTATTATTGTTGTTAGGAAAATTATTGGTGTTTCCATTAGTGTATGTTGGAGTATTGCTGTTTGTGTTGTAACCGTTGTTGGTATTTTGATTGTTGTTAAAAGGTAGACCATTATTGCCGTTGTTTTGGCTGTTGTTTTGGTTGAATGTTTGGCCGTTGTTGTTTTGATTTTGGTTGTAAGGCTGAACATTGTTATTGTTATTATTATTATTGTTGTTGTTGTTGGTATTGGTATTGGTTGTGGCAGACCCATATACGGTAGTTGTAATACTGCCATTCTCTGTAGTAGTGGCAGAACCATCTCGTTTTACGAGTGACATTGGCAAGAAATAGAAAAGAGAAAGAGAAAAACGATAAAAGCAATTGTTGTGAAAACAACAACAACTGATGTACTAATTTATTTACGAACAAAGCTCAGGAGTTTACAGGAAAATCGTTGCAATAAATGTATATAGCCCCTTCATCCCCTTTGCCATCTCTTACAATTGGGTGTGAAAACAATTGTGTAGCAACTGATCTTTATTAAGATAATCAAAATATTTAAGGTTATTGAACGCTACTCAAACTATAAAACGCCATTGTAAGTCTTGATGTTTTATCCTCTTCTTGGACAATAGTTGTATAAATACTTTCGCTTATTTGAGACAATGATAATAGAGGAAAAGAAGAGCACAACCACTTTATGCAATAAAAAAAAAAGGAGTGGATGAATACTCTTTTAGAAAAGTGCGAAAATGAAGCAGCAAGCTAATATCAATAAACCAAACTTGTTTCTGTTATTCTACTTGTAATCAGTCGACAAAAGCTTACGGAATTATCACTCTTTTGCTTTCTTTAGTAATAACAACTTTTGGATCAATTTGTTAGTATGTATCTTAATGCGCTTTGTGTAAACCATTTAAAGGGATGCACGCATCCTTTATACAAATTGTTATACACAACAAGCCTTCTTTTTTAGGAGTGCAGATTTTTCTAAAGTGACCTACTTACGTTACTCCAAGGTAGGTATATCCTTTTTCTTTTTCCTCCTGCTTTCTTTTATTTAAAGGCATTTTTAGATAGAACGAGTTACAAAATAAAGTTTCAAACTTGAATGTTGGGTTCATATGATAAACTATTTTCAATTATGTCTTATAAAAATACCATGCCTTACATTTGTACAACTTGTTGTGGAGTGCGCCTAGAGCATCACGACAGTTAAAAAAGAATGAGATCTTTTTGTATTGTAGTACAAGTTGCGTCTTTTCTCCCCATTCTAATGCAATTACTGAGCTTGGACTCTTATGCTCAGAATCCGACAGCCTTTTTTCTTTGGACAATGTAGACTGTGCTTCAAATGAAGCAAAATAAGACGCAATACAACGTTTAGATTTCTAAAAACCATTTTTAGTAATGTACATACGCAAAAAGCTTGCTATGACATACTGCTTCTCTTCAAGAGACTCAAAGCGCTGCGATATCGCAGCTCTGAACCGAAGTACACCTTTTATTGAACTATTAGACAGGCGAAGAAAAATAACTTATCTATTATTAAATCATAAATAATTAATAATACAGCTACGAAAAATGAATAATGTAATTATGCTGTCAAAGACCACTAAAAAAAGAGCTCTCAAAAGTTGTATACTTCTCTTTTATACTGCTAAATAAATCTATAGGATGATCTTAGTTATTGTGCCGTTCTATTCAAAGATTTTTCTAAGTTGACTTCCACAAGATAGCTTGCCATACTTCGAAAAGTGAACATTTCTTTAAGTGTCTGTTTTTAAACAATGCTCATTCGCAAACGATGGCGTACTCAGGTTCCAAGTAGCACTCATAATCCATAATTGGCTAAGATTTTACTTTGTGTAATCCCGTCAGTAGTATAAAAATGAACCCTTTTTTTAAGATCATCGAATCGATTCACTCTTTTTCTTTTTATTACTAAACTCTACAATGGAGCTGGATAAAAAAAACCATTCTAATTATGGCACAAACGAAGAGTTGTATACAAGTAGCAGCAGTAATTCTTTTGATAAAGCATTTGTTAGTGAAAGCTTTTATGAAGAAAACCCACCTATCGAAGGAGACTCACCTATTGAAGAAGTCAGATCGAGTATACCCTCTACCGACGATCCTTCTTTACCAACAGCAACATTCCGTGCTTGGTTTTGGGGTGTTATCTTTTCAGCCGCTATTTCTTTTACGAATCAGGTAAGAAACAATTGGTCCAAACAATAATTATTAATGCGTTATCTAGTTCTTTTGGTTCCGTGCTAATCCTTTGACTATTAAAGTTATTGTCGTACAACTATTGGCTTTTCCTGCTGGAAAACTATCTGCCAAAATTCTTCCCAACTTTACTGTTCCTCTTGGTCGCTTCAGCTTTAATTTGAATCCCTGTCCATTCAGTGTCAAAGAACACGTTTTGATTACAGTCATGACTAATGCTGCAGCCACCTCATTTGATGCAATTGATATCATTGTTGTTCAAAAACTTTATTACAGCCAAGACTGGGGTTTCGGTGGTGGTATTCTTTTAGTGTTAACTACTAGTATACTTGGTTTTGGTTTTGCTGGTATCTTGAGACGTTTTCTTGTCCGACCTGCTGCTATGGTCTGGCCAATTAACTTAGTCAATGCCACTCTTTTCCATACCTTACATAAAGAAGTGCCTAAAGAAGTTCAAGACGCTGAAGCTGTTACTCCCGGCTTGGGATTATCTCGTAACAAGTTTTTCTTGATTGCTTTTACAGCCTCCTTTTTATGGTACTTTTTTCCTGGTTACATCATTCCCATCATCACTTCAATCTCTTGGATCTGCTGGATTAAGAAGGATTCTGTTCTTGTTTCTCAAATTGGTAGTGGTGTTCATGGTCTTGGTATTGGTAGTTTTACTCTTGACTGGAGTACTCTTGCTGCTTGGTATCCTAGTCCTTTGGCCATTCCATGGGTCGTGCAAGCGAATATGTTGGCAGGCTTTGTATTCTTTATTTGGATCCTAGTTCCTATCATTTACTACACAGATACTTGGGAAAGTAAAAAGTTTCCTTTTTACAATACTCATCAATATGATATCTGGGGTAACCCTTTCAATCGTACCCGTGTCTTAACGCCTGATCAATACTTGGATGAGCAGGCCTATGCTGATTATTCTCCCATTCGTATTACTGGTTTCTTTGCTGTTTGCTATGGCCAAGGTTTAGCTGCTCTCGGTGCTATTATTACACACACTATTCTTTACAATGGCAAAGAGGTTTGGGCACGTATCAAAAGTGCCCGTCAAGATACAGATGACATTCATGCTAAACTCATGGACAAATATAAAGAAGTGCCTGATCTCTGGTATGCCATCTTATTTATTATCGCTCTTGCTTTGAGTTTTGTTACCATTATTCTTTGGCCTTCCAATATGCCATGGTGGACTTTGATCATTGCCGTTATCCTTGCATTTGTATGGCTTTTACCTATTGGTATTATCACTGCCATCACATCTCAATCGCCTTCTATTTCCATGATTTCCGAATGGATTTTTGGTGTAATCAGACCAGGAAACCCTATTGGAAATATGATGTTCAAGACATATGGTTACATCACTGTACGTCAAGCTCTTTTGTTTGCACAAGATTTAAAGCTTGGTCATTATATGAAGATTCCTCCCCGTGAAATGTTTACTTTCCAAATCGTAGGGACTATCATTGCCTCTTTTGTTTCTCTTGGAACTACAAACTATTTGATGAACTCAATTCCTAATATCTGTACAAATGCTGCTTATCCATGGACTTGTCCTAATGCTGGTCTTTTCGGCGCTTCTTCTGTCATTTGGGGTCTTATTGGTCCCAATAAGTTCTTTGCTCATGATTCACTTTACCGCGGTCTTCCTTACTTTTTTCTGTGTGGTTTCTTAGCACCCATTCCCGTGTATCTCTTAGCTAGAAGATATCCTAATTCATGGGTTGCCAAGATTAATGTTCCTGTGTTCATGCTGGGTCCTACCCCCTATCCACCTGCACCCACCAACGTCATGCCTTGCTGGACATTTATTGGTTTCATATTCAACTTTGTAGTCAAGAGAAGAGCTAGTGCCTGGTGGAAAAAATACAATTACGTTTTGTCTTCAGCACTAGATTCTGGCGTTGCTATTTCTGCTATTGTCATCTTTTTCGCCTTCCAATATTCAAATATTCAATTTCCAACTTGGTGGGGCAATGGTTCAGAAACCGTTGATCAATGCCCATTGGCTACAGCCAACTGGAATGGCACTGATGTTTATGCTTAGATCATATTACTTAATACATTTATACCCCTTACAATTACTGTTTTGATAATAAAAAGTCTTGTAACATTAGAAAATAATTGTTCTAGTCATGCAATTTTTTGTCTTGATACTCGCATTCTAAAGAGTGGAATTTTGTGCATTAATAAACAAAAGGTAGCTATGTGAAAAATCTAATACGAACTGCAAGAAACCTTGGTGGATGCCACGTTTGCACCTTTTTGCATTCGAATAAAATACTTGAGTAGTAAGCACAATACTTGCTTTTTTCTTTTTAGTATTTAATAGAATATGGTGAAGATTGAAGTATTTATTATATATGTAAATAAATAAGATGTAAATAGGTCTAAATTAAATGTATCTATTGAGCCTTAAGAGCAGCTTGGGCACCATTGTAGGAGTCCATGACATGAGCATAACTAGGCAAACGCTTAGCAAACAAGGCTGCCATACCTTCAATGTCTCTGCGCCAGTCACGACCCAATTCACAAGCAACACCGAACCAGTTCATGAGTTGAACGCCAGCTTGTTGCATTCTCAACCAAGAAGCATCGCGCACAGCTTCAGAGAAGGTACCAGAGGCATCAGTAACAACAAAGACTTCATAACCAGCTTTTCTAGCAGAAAGAGCAACAAAGGTCACACAAACATCAGTAACAATACCAGAGACGATCAATTGCTTCTTGCCAGTCTTCTTGATGGCCTTGACAAAATCTTCATCATCCCAAGCATTGATTTGACCAGGACGAGCAATGTAAGGAGCGTTGGGGAACAAAGTCTTAATTGCAGGAAGCATAGGACCATTAGGGCCATCTTCACGAGAAGTAGTGAGAATAGTGGTAGCATTAAAGTATTTAGCAGTTTCAGCAAGACCCATAACATTGTTGAGGTAAGTGTCAGGATTGTAGTCTTGAACCAAGTTGAAAAGACCAGTTTGGTGATCAACAAACAAGAAGACACTATCACTCAAATCAAGGCGGTTGTAGAGATCAGCAGAGACAGAAGAGATCAAGGCAGCAGCGCCAATGAAAGCAGCAGTAAGAGAGAAACGCATATTGATTTAATACAGATGGCAATGAAGATGGTAAGAATTGACAAAATGACAGTGTATTTATATGCTTACTGAAATTACTCGATTTGGTAATGTTTGTATTCTCTCCTAAGCATTTGTCAGGATTTATAATCGATTGCAGTTACACCTTATCTTTTTGTTGTTTATGCATAAATGACTAATGATTCTTTTTGTTTGTTAAACATTGCTAAACATCAATATATAATACATGTTTAAAAAGGAAAAAATAGAATTGCATTGCTTACATCGTATTCATACATAAAAAAACACGTAAAAAAAAGGAAGCATTGTATTAACTATTAACATTGAATCAACATGTAACACAAGTATTGTATGTAATTCTACTTTTCTGCCCCAAATTAAGCCCACGTTGCGCTTGTGATTTGATTTACGTTTCGTATCACTGAGAGTAATGTGTAGTAGCTTACAAAGCATGACAAACTCAAAATTGTTTGCACTTGATACTCGTTCGTCGCACAGGAAAATTTTGCGAATCATTAATACATGGAAAATAAGAAGGCATAGATGATAAAAACCATTGCTTTATGTACTATTACTGGTAACTGTTTATCTATTTCGGTTTGCATATATTCTTCTTCAAGCATCAAAAACGAAAAAAAGACATGTATAGATCACACATAGCGTCATTTGGAATATCAGGAAACTCCCGATCAGACTTTTTTCTAAGAAAAGTACAAAACTTGACTGTGCAACAGTATCTAAACTTTCAAACTCACCTCAATATTTTTCTAACAGAGTCACTGTATTATTTTCATTGGCAGACTCAGAAAGCAAGTATACATAACTTCCATTGTTGCACAAGAACCGAACATTTGCGTCTTTAGACATCTCTAAGCGATTGTTTGTTTTTTGAGCAAAATAAAGGCTAAGTAAGACACCAAACACTTTCAGGATCAAAAACTGCGTTAAGAGCAAAATAACCAAGAAAATCAAAATGACCAAAATAATCAAGAAATAGCAAGAATAACAAGAATAGCAAGGAGGACCATAGATGAGCATGGATGGGCGGAATAATAGAGAATATACAAGTGTTTTGAATTTTCGAAATTAAAAAAAACATCTGTTTTAATTTTCTATTTTTCATTTTCTGATTTTATCATTTATTATCTTTTTTTCTTAATTCAATCTATTTCTTTAAAGTTAAAGACAAAGGCGCAAACGATGGAAGAAATCTTCTAGTGAATGCAGAAATCCTCCATAAAAAATGGAAGAATTTTGCGCTCTGACATGGAAAATGTCTTTCATTGATGGAAGAAAAACGCAATCGTTTACGTCATGATGAGAGTGTATTTTTTTTCTGTTGTCACAAATAGCATACTTGCGCATTGGTGTTAATTTTGTTACTTTATTAATTCTATAGAAAAGGTCCTTTTGAATATATAATCTAATGTAGTTTTTGACTGTTCGGACTCGATCAATTCACAAGAACGAATGGCTATACTAAGCTAAAAATATTTTAAGAGAACAAGAGCCAAAAAGGAATAGAGATGAGAGTGTTGATCTAATGGTGTGTTTGAGAATGGGTTTGTAGCCAGAGAAGAAATGGAAACATCTGCACCCTCCATAGCACTCGCTATCAAATTATGCGTATAGCTGCTGAAAATGACCTTTCATCTTGAGAGGTCTTTTCTCGCAGTAGCTGCCCTTTTTTTTTTCTTGATTTCTTTGTTTTTTGAAATTGTAGTACCCTTTTTGTTTCTTTTAATCCTCTTATAATAAATAATTGTCGAGCACCTCTTTTAGTGGGTCCCTCTCGAGACCACTAATACGTGCGGCAAATAAAATCATTAAAAAAAAAACATTTGCACCACAGCGTAAGTGATTGCATTTTTCTTCCGTAGGTAAAAAATTTCTTTCATTTCTGAGCGCATAATTCTTCCATCGCTTACGTTGCAGTGGGATTGATTGGATGTTGGAAGGAATAGATTGTTTGTGATTGTTTATGACTGTTTATGATTGCATGTTACATAGAGGTGATTCGGGATAAAAGCGAATGTATAGAGGTCCAATTGGTACCCCAATAGACTACATAGCGGACAGTCTTGAACATTTCTGTAAAGAAGCGATCTACAAATCTCTGAAAGTCAAAGAGGCTGGTCAAATACACTTTTGCATTCTCCAAAACTACCTTCAGTAGTGTCTAATGACAATGCTTGGCTTTGAAGAAGTTTCTTGATGCATTTTTTGAGCGCTTTTCTTTTTTTTTTCTTTTGAAAGTAATAGTCGGACTAATTAGATAGTAATTGACCGGATCAGTCGGGTTGCCTTTCTCATGAATTGGGACTATTTGTGCGACTCGTCAACAATGAGGTGTGTATGGCCAAAGCCAGCACAGATCAAAAATATATAGAATCATGAGACTACTAGAATTTGTGATATTCATACAAAAAGTAAAGCTAGAGCCATAAAAGAATCACAGTAATAACCGTACATGTCAGGAACTTATGAATGTAATGGATTCACAAAAACTATTTAAATTCTGACAGCATTTATGCCGACTTGCAAGTATGCCAATTGTCTACTCAAAAAAAAAAAAAAAAAAAAAAAAAAAAAAAAAAAAAAAAAAAACACTACTCTAAAATAGAACAGAAATGTTTTTTGTAATAAAAAAAAACAAAAAAGAAGAATATCTCTAATATTTCTGTTTTAAATTAATAAAAAAAGCCTGTTTTTCAATTTTTCTGTTTTAAATAAATAAATGAGTCTACCAAATAATAATTCCAGTGTTTTAGCTTAGAGAAGAGATTACTGCCTAGTAGATTCGTTTTTTATTTTGAAACAGAAAAATCGAAAAACAAGCTTTTTTTCTAATTTTAAACAAAAGAAACAGAAATTTTCTTTTTATTTTATTTTATTTTTTTGTCATTGCAGAATGATTTGTCTTAAAACAGTAGGTTTCGTCTTAAAAAAGCAGTTTTTATTATTTTCAAAAAATATTTTTTGAGTACGCAAATGGCATACTTGTAATTTCGGCATACCTGTTATTACACTTCGAGCCTTGTGCTTTTTGTTGTTATCTTTCTTTTATTGGTTAAATTCGAACTTGTACTACTTAAAATATATATAAAATAAAACTAAACTAGACACTTCGACGCATGGCTTATTCTTTACTGAAGCAAACGAAGGCCTGCTGAATCAGCTTAGCCTGGTTCATTGGCACAGCCATGGATACTCACTTGGGAATGTTCAAGCTCGATTTCTGACTCGTCATCTGTTGGCCCAATTGAACAAAACACGTAATCAGCCGTTCTCCGAGATCAACGCCCAAATGCAGAAGGAACTTTTGTGGTGGACAACCGAGTTGACCAAATGGAATGGACGCCACCTTCTTTCCACGCTACTTATCACTCAAGTTTTCACGGATGCGTCAGACCAAGGTTATGGTATTGTTTGGGGTCACAAATCGATTCAGGGAGCATGGTCTGCGGAGGAACAGTCCTTGCACATCAATCAGAAGGAACTGCTAGTCTTCCAGAAAATATTCCAATTTATTCCTGTTCCAACTCATCACCATCTTCAATTATGCATCGACAATACCTCAGCCATTGCTTATATCAAACATTTTGGCGGCACAAAATCAGAAAAATTGAATCAAATAGCTCTCGACATTTGGACCTATTGCTTCCAGAATCATATACAGCTGTCGACGTTATACGTCCCATCCAAGATGAATCCAGCAGATGCTCCGTCACGATCTCTTCAATCTCAAACAGAATGGTCAATTCCGGCGAAAACATTCAATTATCTCAATCAAATATGGGCCCCCACCATATCGATCTCTTTGTCTCAGCGAAGCGTCACCATCTCCCACACTTCGTATCATGGAACTACCAATCTCAAGCTCTGTGGACAAATGCCTTCAGTCGGCTGTGGCATCATCTTCCAGGTCGCCTGTATCTAGCCCCACCATGGAACCTTATCTTACCAACGTTGAAAACTCTCCTTCAACACCGACGTCCTGCCACACTTATCACGCCGAACTGGCCAACGGCACCCTGGTATCTTCTAGCATTACAACTAGCAGCCTGCCCACCGAGACTCCTTCAGGTTCCGACGCAGGACACAAGCGATCAAGAGCCACTCATCTTGAAGAAGAACAAGGAATGGACTCCACTAGCATGGAACATGGTTTAAAGCGCCTCCGCCTTTCCGAGTCGGCCTATGCGATAGTAAACTCTTCAAGACATTACGCTTACATACAAAACTCATATATAGACTGGTGTCATGAGCATGATATTGATACTCAAACACCTTCAGTGTTTCCTATCCTGAATTTCCTTGCTGAACAAAAGGCCATTAAGAAATGGAAGGTCTCGACTACACTCACCTACACATCTTTGATTCTTCAACTGTACTCAACTACTGATCAGCAAACTATTCGTCAAACCGACGAATTTCAACAATTCTACAAGAGCCTCAAAGCAATCAACGTTTTACCTCTCAAATCTTGGGACTATGACATAACGCCTGCAATCACACACTTGCTGTCCTTGGGTACTAATGACAAAATGCCTATTGACCTTCTTACCGCTAAGACCGCATGGCTGCTTTCTATGGTTGGCTTTCTTCGTCCTTCGGATGTTGAACGCATCGATCTCAATCAGTGCTCCGTTTCCGACAATAATATTCTCAAACTGGTAGTCGTGGCACCAAAGGAGAAACGCGCTGGTTCTCGCATCACCAAAGCAATTACAATTCATCCACACGACAATCCTCTCTTATGTCCAGTACAAGCATACAAGTCATATTTACTTAGGGTGGCTTACTCGGTGGCATCTACACCTCATCCAATTTTTCCAGAAATCCTCATCAACGCCTTTTTTCGAAAAATCAAGAATCACTCTATTGCTATGGGCCATGAGCGTATTTCTAAGCATGTTCAATCAATCATGCAATTTGTTACAAGACCTATGGGTACTCCCATTCCTAAAGCTCGAGCATTAGGATCCACACTGGCTGCTCAATCTGGTATCGCTGTCGATGATATTGTTGTCCATGGTAATTGGTCCTCCAAGGAACTCTTTGAACAGTTTTACCGCATTTCGGTTACTACGTCTACGGATTTTACCAAGATTTTAACTCTGAATGCACAACAAAGACCACAAGACTCGAAGTGTAATATTATGTAAATACGAATACATGAAGTATTGAAATTATTACACGAGAGCGAAGTGATCTTTGTTGTTCCCGCCCCCTCTTCCCGTGTCTTTCTTCAATTAAATATTTCTCACCAAAGAAGATAAAGATACATAGTTTGGTTTTATTTTATTTTATATATATTTTTAGTACAAGTTCGAATTTAACCAATAAAAGAAAGATAACAACAAAGACCACTTCGCTCTCGTGTAATAATTTCAATACTTCATGTATTCGTATTTACATAATAAAAATTGAAAAAACAGGCTTTTTTTATTAATTTTAAGCAGAAAAACTACAAATTTTCTACTTTTTTTATTTCTTGTCATTGCAGAAAATGTTTTTGATTTATTTTAGAGTAATGGTTTTAATTTTAAAATAATTTTTTTTATTGTTTTTCAGAAAATATTTTTTTGAGTACACAAATGGCATATTTGTAATTTCGGCATAACTGTCAATATTTTTATGATGTTTGGAAATGTTTTTTTTGTAAGTCTATTGCACTGATCACAAAGGCCTGAGATCTAAGAGCCTTTGCATAATTTCCCCATCGATCTAGCTATCTTTCTCGTAGAGTTATCGCAATCTTTAGAAAGTGGCTCTGAACACCAAAATTTATGCTCGGGCCAGAAAAATAGAATAAGAAAGGTATGGTTCAGCATTCAAACTTATTCAGCCAGCGCATGATACTTTTCTCCAAGATATTAGTTTCTATTTTTTATTTGAAATCGGGCTCACAAGTCAGCTACACCCTTTCTTTGAATAAATTTTAGCATACTCTAATCAAGCGAGCGGCAGCTAAAGATCCTATTTGGAAAGCAGCTGTCAGATATCAACAGCGCCTTTACATCCCAAATGACAACTCCAGCAATCTGAGCTTTGTCTTGAACACTTTTTCTCATCCATTTTTGACCAGGTTCCCTGATGCAGCAAAGTGATTACGACAGTCATAGTAAGCATAGAAATCGTAGTACCCGTAGTAGCCATGGCAATCATACACCACAGCGTCAGCGGTTGCATTTTCCTCCATCACTTATGCTGTAGTGATAACTCTACGAGAAAGATAGCTAGATCGATGGGGAAATTATGCAAAGGCTCTTAGATCTCAGGCCTTTGTGATCAGTGCAATAGACTTACAAAAAAAACATTTCCAAACATCATAAAAATATTGACAGTTATGCCGAAATTACAAATATGCCATTTGTGTACTCAAAAAAATATTTTCTGAAAAACAATAAAAAAAATTATTTTAAAATTAAAACCATTACTCTAAAATAAATCAAAAACATTTTCTGCAATGACAAGAAATAAAAAAAGTAGAAAATTTGTAGTTTTTCTGCTTAAAATTAATAAAAAAAGCCTGTTTTTTCAATTTTTATTATGTAAATACGAATACATGAAGTATTGAAATTATTACACGAGAGCGAAGTGGTCTTTGTTGTTATCTTTCTTTTATTGGTTAAATTCGAACTTGTACTAAAAATATATATAAAATAAAATAAAACCAAACTATGTATCTTTATCTTCTTTGGTGAGAAATATTTAATTGAAGAAAGACACGGGAAGAGGGGGGCGGGAACAACAAAGATCACTTCGCTCTCGTGTAATAATTTCAATACTTCATGTATTCGTATTTACATAATATTACACTTCGAGTCTTGTGGTCTTTGTTGTGCATTCAGAGTTAAAATCTTGGTAAAATCCGTAGACGTAGTAACCGAAATGCGGTAAAACTGTTCAAAGAGTTCCTTGGAGGACCAATTACCATGGACAACAATATCATCGACAGCGATACCAGATTGAGCAGCCAGTGTGGATCCTAATGCTCGAGCTTTAGGAATGGGAGTACCCATAGGTCTTGTAACAAATTGCATGATTGATTGAACATGCTTAGAAATACGCTCATGGCCCATAGCAATAGAGTGATTCTTGATTTTTCGAAAAAAGGCGTTGATGAGGATTTCTGGAAAAATTGGATGAGGTGTAGATGCCACCGAGTAAGCCACCCTAAGTAAATATGACTTGTATGCTTGTACTGGACATAAGAGAGGATTGTCGTGTGGATGAATTGTAATTGCTTTGGTGATGCGAGAACCAGCGCGTTTCTCCTTTGGTGCCACGACTACCAGTTTGAGAATATTATTGTCGGAAACGGAGCACTGATTGAGATCGATGCGTTCAACATCCGAAGGACGAAGAAAGCCAACCATAGAAAGCAGCCATGCGGTCTTAGCGGTAAGAAGGTCAATAGGCATTTTGTCATTAGTACCCAAGGACAGCAAGTGTGTGATTGCAGGCGTTATGTCATAGTCCCAAGATTTGAGAGGTAAAACGTTGATTGCTTTGAGGCTCTTGTAGAATTGTTGAAATTCGTCGGTTTGACGAATAGTTTGCTGATCAGTAGTTGAGTACAGTTGAAGAATCAAAGATGTGTAGGTGAGTGTAGTCGAGACCTTCCATTTCTTAATGGCCTTTTGTTCAGCAAGGAAATTCAGGATAGGAAACACTGAAGGTGTTTGAGTATCAATATCATGCTCATGACACCAGTCTATATATGAGTTTTGTATGTAAGCGTAATGTCTTGAAGAGTTTACTATCGCATAGGCCGACTCGGAAAGGCGGAGGCGCTTTAAACCATGTTCCATGCTAGTGGAGTCCATTCCTTGTTCTTCTTCAAGATGAGTGGCTCTTGATCGCTTGTGTCCTGCGTCGGAACCTGAAGGAGTCTCGGTGGGCAGGCTGCTAGTTGTAATGCTAGAAGATACCAGGGTGCCGTTGGCCAGTTCGGCGTGATAAGTGTGGCAGGACGTCGGTGTTGAAGGAGAGTTTTCAACGTTGGTAAGATAAGGTTCCATGGTGGGGCTAGATACAGGCGACCTGGAAGATGATGCCACAGCCGACTGAAGGCATTTGTCCACAGAGCTTGAGATTGGTAGTTCCATGATACGAAGTGTGGGAGATGGTGACGCTTCGCTGAGACAAAGAGATCGATATGGTGGGGGCCCCATATTTGATTGAGATAATTGAATGTTTTCGCCGGAATTGACCATTCTGTTTGAGATTGAAGAGATCGTGACGGAGCATCTGCTGGATTCATCTTGGATGGGACGTATAACGTCGACAGCTGTATATGATTCTGGAAGCAATAGGTCCAAATGTCGAGAGCTATTTGATTCAATTTTTCTGATTTTGTGCCGCCAAAATGTTTGATATAAGCAATGGCTGAGGTATTGTCGATGCATAATTGAAGATGGTGATGAGTTGGAACAGGAATAAATTGGAATATTTTCTGGAAGACTAGCAGTTCCTTCTGATTGATGTGCAAGGACTGTTCCTCCGCAGACCATGCTCCCTGAATCGATTTGTGACCCCAAACAATACCATAACCTTGGTCTGACGCATCCGTGAAAACTTGAGTGATAAGTAGCGTGGAAAGAAGGTGGCGTCCATTCCATTTGGTCAACTCGGTTGTCCACCACAAAAGTTCCTTCTGCATTTGGGCGTTGATCTCGGAGAACGGCTGATTACGTGTTTTGTTCAATTGGGCCAACAGATGACGAGTCAGAAATCGAGCTTGAACATTCCCCAAGTGAGTATCCATGGCTGTGCCAATGAACCAGGCTAAGCTGATTCAGCAGGCCTTCGTTTGCTTCAGTAAAGAATAAGCCATGCGTCGAAGTGTCTAGTTTAGTTTTATTTTATATATATTTTAAGTAGTACAAGTTCGAATTTAACCAATAAAAGAAAGATAACAACAAAAAGCACAAGGCTCGAAGTGTAATAACAGGTATGCCGAAATTACAAGTATGCCATTTGCGTACTCAAAAAATATTTTTTGAAAATAATAAAAACTGCTTTTTTAAGACGAAACCTACTGTTTTAAGACAAATCATTCTGCAATGACAAAAAAATAAAATAAAATAAAAAGAAAATTTCTGTTTCTTTTGTTTAAAATTAGAAAAAAAGCTTGTTTTTCGATTTTTCTGTTTCAAAATAAAAAACGAATCTACTAGGCAGTAATCTCTTCTCTAAGCTAAAACACTGGAATTATTATTTGGTAGACTCATTTATTTATTTAAAACAGAAAAATTGAAAAACAGGCTTTTTTTATTAATTTAAAACAGAAATATTAGAGATATTCTTCTTTTTTGTTTTTTTTTTATTACAAAAAACATTTCTGTTCTATTTTAGAGTAGTGTTTTTTTTTTTTTTTTTTTTTTTTTTTTTTTTTTTTTTTTTTTTGAGTAGACAATTGGCATACTTGCAAGTCGGCATAAATGCTGTCAGAATTTAAATAGTTTTTGTGAATCCATTACATTCATAAGTTCCTGACATGTACGGTTATTACTGTGATTCTTTTATGGCTCTAGCTTTACTTTTTGTATGAATATCACAAATTCTAGTAGTCTCATGATTCTATATATTTTTGATCTGTGCTGGCTTTGGCCATACACACCTCATTGTTGACGAGTCGCACAAATAGTCCCAATTCATGAGAAAGGCAACCCGACTGATCCGGTCAATTACTATCTAATTAGTCCGACTATTACTTTCAAAAGAAAAAAAAAAGAAAAGCGCTCAAAAAATGCATCAAGAAACTTCTTCAAAGCCAAGCATTGTCATTAGACACTACTGAAGGTAGTTTTGGAGAATGCAAAAGTGTATTTGACCAGCCTCTTTGACTTTCAGAGATTTGTAGATCGCTTCTTTACAGAAATGTTCAAGACTGTCCGCTATGTAGTCTATTGGGGTACCAATTGGACCTCTATACATTCGCTTTTATCCCGAATCACCTCTATGTAACATGCAATCATAAACAGTCATAAACAATCACAAACAATCTATTCCTTCCAACATCCAATCAATCCCACTGCAACGTAAGCGATGGAAGAATTATGCGCTCAGAAATGAAAGAAATTTTTTACCTACGGAAGAAAAATGCAATCACTTACGCTGTGGTGCAAATGTTTTTTTTTTAATGATTTTATTTGCCGCACGTATTAGTGGTCTCGAGAGGGACCCACTAAAAGAGGTGCTCGACAATTATTTATTATAAGAGGATTAAAAGAAACAAAAAGGGTACTACAATTTCAAAAAACAAAGAAATCAAGAAAAAAAAAAGGGCAGCTACTGCGAGAAAAGACCTCTCAAGATGAAAGGTCATTTTCAGCAGCTATACGCATAATTTGATAGCGAGTGCTATGGAGGGTGCAGATGTTTCCATTTCTTCTCTGGCTACAAACCCATTCTCAAACACACCATTAGATCAACACTCTCATCTCTATTCCTTTTTGGCTCTTGTTCTCTTAAAATATTTTTAGCTTAGTATAGCCATTCGTTCTTGTGAATTGATCGAGTCCGAACAGTCAAAAACTACATTAGATTATATATTCAAAAGGACCTTTTCTATAGAATTAATAAAGTAACAAAATTAACACCAATGCGCAAGTATGCTATTTGTGACAACAGAAAAAAAATACACTCTCATCATGACGTAAACGATTGCGTTTTTCTTCCATCAATGAAAGACATTTTCCATGTCAGAGCGCAAAATTCTTCCATTTTTTATGGAGGATTTCTGCATTCACTAGAAGATTTCTTCCATCGTTTGCGCCTTTGTCTTTAACTTTAAAGAAATAGATTGAATTAAGAAAAAAAGATAATTAAGGGTTACTACCCCTCAAGAGAGTTATTTTGTATACATATTTCTGATATTATAACCACTATATGAATTTATAGAACCCAATTTATAAATTCATATAGAATAGATTTGTATCAGCTTTATGATGTCAGATAATTTTTCTATAATTCTAGAAGATTTTTGGCCACTGTGCGCATTCTAATGAATGAACTTTGTCCTCATTTGTATCACAAGGAAAAGAGTCGCCTTATGAGCCCAATAATTAAAAAAAAAATATAGTCTTTTATTGGTTTTCTATAAATTCTGTATTGCAAACATAATATTTTCTTTTTGCATTGGGCTCATCAACAGACATTATACCAAAGTCATAACCGATTTGCTTATCTTCAGGCAAAATCTTTTTAACAAGTTCTTTTAGCTTTTCCAACTGATCTTTGTTTGTCAAAGCACTAATAAAAACGAATGAGTTATTTGAATCAACAGGACACTATCCTTACGCTTCTGGGCTTACGCTTGAAAACAATTGCTCCTAGTATTCAAAGTTAAATATGTGTGCTGCTTATATACCATTACTTACAGCAGCGTCTTCTGTTGCAATCAAATGTAAGCGTTTTTTATCATCATCAAGATTGATTACCAACCGATAAATAGCCCTTGTTTTCTTATGGCATTCTTCACATAGGCCAAGTGGTTCTTTTACACTGTACAATAACACCAGTAAATCAAGGGGCTAATAATACGTGAAATGACTTACGTGATTTGACAATCTTGACAATAACTTTGAATCCATTCTTCAACGTTTTTTGGATATAGCTTCGTAATGGCTGCCCTAGTCAAATGAATTCCTGGCTCTTGAGCATCCAAAATCTCTTGAATACTTTCAAAACGATCAAGACCATAGACACCTATAACATACATGGTTTATGATGACTGCCTTGTACGTGATATCACTTACGTGTTCGAAATGGATCATTGAATCCCAAGTCCATGGATTCCACTGATGCACTTCTTTGTCTTGTATTATCTTCTAAGTGTACATAATTTGCCTTTCTTTCCAACAAGTCCCTTAATGCTAGATCTTCTTCTTTCATTAATGTCACTCGGGACTTGCCCTGAAATTTTTTCTCTTTGTCTCCTCGAAGTGAGATTTCCAGCACGCTTGTGTTCTTTTCATTTCGAGTGCAGTTTCTTAAAAAGACATAATCACCTAACTTAAGCTCAGGACAATGAGTTGCATTTTCATCCCATAAAGTGCATTGAAGAAGTCGATTGGTTTCAATACCAAACATCGAATTGTCTCTGTCTCTAAGATAAGGTAAGGTATTCACAGTATAATCTGTCAATAGCAGATTTGCTTTGGACATCCTTGTGTTTTCTTCTGGTATACAGTAGACCACCATGCCCACATAATCAAAGAACCTGACATGGCTGTCTACAATCTGTTCTGTTGTCAATATCGGTCTACCGAACCCCACGCTGGCTGGAGAGGGCGGCTTTGCAGCATGAATTTTTTGATGCCACCGTTGCAAGCGTGACACAATACTGGCTTCCCGCAAACTGAATTTGATCTTGATGTCTTTGGAGAGCTTTGATTTTTTGGTGTGGCTATCAATGCAGACGAATGACAATGTATGTGTGCTTTTGATTTGAGGTTTATTTTGAAATTTGTCCATTCTCATATGGCGCATGAAAATAATGTCGCCTGTTTGTGCCCTGGGCAAAGCGTCTTGTTCGGGATAAAAGAACATGACAGTATATGGATTGGCATGGGTGCTAGGATCCATCACGGTCATCTTGAGACTAAAGTCTGTTATTGTAAACACTTAAGAGAACCAGGCGATGCTTACTTTTGCCAATCCTTGAGCGCTTGACTGGATCTACTTGTGCAATCACACCAAAGACATCAGCCGTTGTTTTGTATTCAAATTCTTTTAAAGTAATATAGTGATTTGCCTATACAAAAGGGACACACTTTAATGCATGGTACAATACAGTCTTTATTTACTTTAAGAAAATGCTCGTATTCTTTTGCTGCTGCTTCTGTCATGGAAAACAAAATGAAATAAAAAAAAGAGGAGAGGGTTTAAAGTACAGCTTACAATTTGGCTTTTTGCTTGCTGTTCTTGTACATTTCACGAAGATCTTTTCTCAAGATCTTGCCAGACACATTTTTGGGAACAAGATCAATAAATTCAATGCCACCTCTTAACTTCTTATAATAAACAACACGCTCATTCACAAAGGCATGAATGGCTTGCTTGATCGTTGCTTTATCTTGTGTCTTATAGGCTTCATTTAAGGTGATGTATGCCAAAGGAACTTCTGTCATGTTCTTTTCATCGTAAATACCAATGACAGCAGCATCAGCTACCAAAGGACATTTAAGCAAGACATCTTCTAGTTCAGCAGGGGCAATTTGAAACGCATTATATTTGATTAATTCCTTGGAACGATCTACAATGTACCAGTTGCCTAATTTATCTACATAGCCAATATCACCTGTGTGAAGATAGCCTTCGCTGTCGATTGATTCAGCAGTGGCTTCTGGGTTATCAATATAACCGAGCATGACAATGGGCCCCTTGATACAAATCTCGCCCGTAGAACCTATAGGCAAAGCTATACAAGATTCAGTTTAGATATACATCGACTTGTCTGTTTACCTTGTCCATCTTCATCTATTACTTTAGTATCAATACCACCAATCATATGTCCTACAGACCCAGGTGCATAGTTTTCAATGGTTTGAATAGCTAAAATAGAAGCCGTTTCAGTCATACCATAGCCCTAACATAGAATGAAGTATTGAGTTCAAGTCGTTCTGTGATGTATGTGTGTGTGTGTGTGTGTGTGACTTACACCCAAGACAGGTATATTGAATTTCTTTTGAAAGTTCTGAGCCAATGAAAGAGATACAGGTGCAGCACCCACATGCACTGCTTCTACACTTGAATACTTGTACTTGTCAGCAATACTAGGGTTATTCAACATATGCAATAACATAGGAGGAACAACGTAAAGCGAAGATACTTGATGCTTGTCAATCATGTGACACATATGCTCTACATCATATTTGGCTACGACAATAGTAGTTCGTCCATCATAAATGGCCATATGAATAAACCGAAAGATACCCATGATATGAAAGAAAGGCACAATGGCAAGTAAAGCACCTGTGTTATTATAGGTGGAACTCTTTTTCAATGTGTTGTCAAGTTCAATGGTATTAGCAATAAAGTTTTGATGGCTTATTTGTCTGTCAGTAAACACTAAACTAGCAGTGGCAATTTACCTAATTTGAACTCCTTTAGGAGGACCTGTTGTACCACTTGAGAAACAAATATAAGTCAAGGTATCCCTGCTCTCTTGAGCTGTCAGTGGTATAGGATCTGCTTCTTCTTTTTCTTGAGTACACAACTTATCTTTCCAATAAGCGGCTCGATGTTGATCATCAGGAAGAATGGACCACACATGAGCATGAGGAATACCCACTGCTGTAGCAGCCAAAAGTGCTACCTTCAAACTGATTGGATGAGCCAAAATAAACTTTGCCTTTGACAGTCTTAATTGCTTTTCATAGTCTTGAACACTAAGAATAGGATTGGAGGGACTCACATGGGCACCTAGATTTTTGGGTTAGATGTAATGCCTCATACGATGGTTCCTACCCGCTGCATGTGTACTTAACATAAAGGCAGGTACATGAATCTACACCATATAAGCATTAGATGATAAGTAACAACGACTTACATGGTTGGGACTAAATACAGAGACACAATCCCCTTTTTTTAAACCAAATTTGATCAGACCTGCTGTTATTTGTCTGATGAGGATTTTGAATTCACCAAACGTGATTGTCTCGTCTGTTGCTGAATCAATATACATGGGTTTATGTTCAGGTATATGACGAGGATTGCTCAAGACAGCATCCACTAAATTGGTATATTCGTATGTGTTCTCTTTAAACATGACTAAGAAAAAAAGAAAGGGAGAAAGAAAGTACAAAATCAAAGACAGATATGTGCTTTATAAATGACATGTCGGTAAAATACTATTTCCGGAAATGAAGTGGCACTTGATGACAAGTGTATCTTATTTAAACATAAGCATGGACAAACAGCTTCTTGTTGGGCCATTACTGTAGTTGACTTTTGTACTACTACTATACCTGTACCTGATTTTAATGACCTATTCATACACACACAAAAAAATAGTCACACAAAAATGTAAGCCCTGGTGTGTGCCGAAAGACCCGGTTAGAGAAAAAGGCATTTTTTTTTCTTCTTGATCTCTATCTTACAATGTCCATGTCACCTTCAAAACAAGTAGCGATACAAGCTTATCGTCACTTGCTTAAAACCCAACGAGAAGTTTTTGCCAGTAAGCAAAATGATGGAATAGAATATGGATAACTGACATTATTGTTTAGATGATCATAGAGCCATTCTTGGTAAGTGTTTGATAGTCAATACATGTTGTTATTGACTCAATACGCGATAGCTGCCAAAAAGGAAACCTATGCTCGATTTATGCAATCCAAAGATGAAACAAACACAGATATCCTTGAAGAAGTAAGTGTTGGATAGAAATCATCAAACTTAACACTAGAATAGAAATTCAATTTAGCTAGACAAGTGGCAACACTATTGAGAAGAAATGTAATTCAGGGTGTACCCAAAGATGAAAACACATACAGTAAGGCCACTTTTTATACACACACACAAAATAGACTAATCCATGGTAGAATTGAGAATCACAAAAGATACAGAATTAGGTGACAATGATTCCATCAAAAAAGCAAAGAACATATATCGTAAAAAAGGAAAAAAGCATCAACATACAGGAGGATGTTGTGGTGGAAATCATTAAATATCAATAAACCAATGTCATTTATGCAATGCGTTGTCAAGGACAACAGTTTGCTAGGTAACAACACATGAATGTCATTTTTGATTGGCTGGCTGAGATACAAACACCCTAAAAAAGACGTTGTTGTTGTTATGGTCTCCTTTTTTTTTTCTCTCTTTATTTTATTTTTTATTTTTCTTTACATGGATAACAGCCAGCAAAAAGATGTACCAGACTGGTCTTTAAGACTTACAGAACAACTTTTATCGCCTCACCAAATTCCACCTAGTGTGACTCAACCTACACATAACAGACTCTCAGAGACATCTTCAAAGGCAACCACACTTCGTAATTCTACTTATTTTACTAAAAAGACAGATCCTCCTATTCAACACCAAGATGAAGAATCGAATGTATGGTGGGTCACCAAAAATGATCAAGATGGATTCTATAGTGTAGGTGGACTTTTATTTTTATTTGGATTTCTTTGCCCGCCTCTGTGGTGGATTGGATCCTTTTGGCCCAGACATGTCAGGGAAAAAGGTGGTAAAATGGCAGATCGATGGCAAAAGTTAAATAGAATCATGTCACTTGGATTTAGTTCGATTCTTTTGATTCTAATCATTGTATTTGTTGTGTTATATGCAACTCATAGTCTTTAACTAGATACCCTTTTTTTCGATTTGTTTTATTCTTTATAAATGACATTGTTTATATTACCACCTAACAAAAAAAAATGAACTATATATATATATATATATAACATAAGAGACACTTACGCCAATCAGTACGATGAGGAAGATCCTTGGCATATTTCCATTCACCGTCCACAATGAATTTGTATTCAACATCTTTAGTTAAATTCATTGGAATAGAGACACTGTAACAATGTGCATCTTCAGCATCTGGTATCATATCAACAGATCCTATTATGTCATGTGAGAGATGCAGTTAAAAAATAGTAATTTTTTACCTGACCAATTATCGAATTCGCCTGTTACTTGGACTTTTTTACCTCCATGGTTCCAGCGAATCTACAAAAGATAGGATAAGCACAAGATGAAGATAAGAGCAGACTTTACCAAAACCTCGGTTGTCTTTTTGGTAGATGCGTTAGAAGGGTATTTGTTAGAAGATTGAATAATTTCTGATAAAGCTGGTGTAGAATTGTCTGAATCAGTGGAAGATGTAAGACTACTTGAAGATAAAATCCTAGGTAGCGCTGCTTGTTGTTGTTGTTGTTGCTGTTGTTCAAACTCTTGTTCTGTACAACAAGGTGGAGGATGTGTTTCATCTTTAGCTACTGTACTCTTTTGCTTGATTTTTTTAGCAGCACCAATAGCAAATAAGAGAGACATCCAAGTTGAAGGTTTTTCTTGGTTGATAGTATCTACCATGATGCCTTCATCATCATCATTACTGCTGCTACTATTGTTATTATTATTATTATTATTTGTGGTGGGAGACAAGGGCAAAGCAAGCCAATCACGCATAATAAATCTCAAGATTTGTAGAATAAAAAAACGAAAAGAAAACGAAAGAAAAGAAGAAGTGGTCCACATCTTTTTTTAATTTGTTGTGTATGTATACAAAAATAAATAAATCAGACGGTTCCCGCAAAAAGAGGAAAAAAAAAGAAAAAGAAAAAAAATGACTTTGCTGTTGTTGTTTTTTATATGTTCTTTTCTACATATTTATTTACGTTCTTTAAAAAAGCAACGTATATTCACACACAGTCTTTTGTTTGATTAAGTTTAATTTGACCTAAAGAGGCTATTCCTTGACACCTTTTTTTTTTTGTTATGTACGTATTTCCACGTAATGCGAGCAAAGAACTTTCTAATTCTAGAAAATAATAAACCCCGCAAAAAAAGATATAATAAGCCTGCCACTTTTTGCTTTTGTTCTTCATGCTTCGTTTATTTGTTCCTCAAAAGAGAGTTATGTCTACTTTGGCATTCAAGTCTATCACTAGTCCCCAACTCAAAGAATGGTTAGCACAACAAGATCAGCAAGTTCACTCTGACTTGGTCTTGGTTGACGTTCGAGAGAGACATGAAATTGAAAAACATGGTAAAATTAAAGGTGCCATCAATGTTCCCTTTCAATTAGACCCTGACATGTTCTCGGCTGGTTTGTCTGATTTCAATCAACAGCATAAGGTAAGAAGTGAAATTATGCTCAAAAAACAAAAAAAAACTTAAATATGTTAGATTGTATTTCAATGCATGTCTGGACGTAGAAGTGATGAAGCAGCCAGAATTGCTATATCCCTTGGATTTAAAGATGTCTATAGTCTTCAAGGAGGGCTAAAAGAATGGAAGGGTCCTATTCAGCCTTTTATGAACAACCATTCACCTTGGGTTCATACCTTCTTTGAACCAGAAACAGAAACAGCACAATATGTAGTCACTGATCTAAGTAAAGAATCATACGACTTTGATGATTGCTGATGTTTTTCCTTTAGAAACAAGAGAAGCATATATTATTGATCCTGTATTGAATTATGACCCGTTCTCATCCACTGTGTCTCCGTTGACGGCAAAACATTTAATCGAGTTTATTGAGAAACATGAACTCCAGGTTTCAAAGATCATTGACACTCATGTTCACGCTGTAAAGTTCATACACTTCATCAAATCAAACTCACTCATACTGACTCATAGGACCATTTGACGGCTGCTCTTTATTTAAAAGATCAATTGCCTACCAAGGTAGGTCCTGCTCATATCAACTTTACTTTCTGAACTTATATAACACTTAGCCTGAATATTGGATTGGTCAACATGTTACTCAAGTACAAGATGTATTCAGCCAGACATATAACATAAGCCATCAAGAGCTCAATGCAGCAGAACAGTTTGATAAACTGGTGACTGAACTAACCCAATGGACCCTGGGAAAAGATATTCAATGTAGCGTACTGGCTACTCCTGGTCATACGCCTGCTTGTATGTCGTACCGTATAGGAGATGCTGCTTTTGTAGGGGATTCTCTCTTTATGGTAAAGGTCATCCTGTGGTTATAGACTCACTAAATCTTGATTAGCCTGATATTGGTACTGCTCGCTGTGATTTCCCCGGTGGAAGTGCTGAACAGATGTATGCCAGTATTCATAAAATGTATCAACAATGGCCTGATGATACAAGAATCTATGTGGGTCATGACTATCCACCTACGGATCGTCCTGTAAGTTATCGTGTGCTTTTTGTTTGAGTTCTAACTTGCACAGTATCAAGTCATGGCATCACTTGAGAAGCACAAGAAATTCAATAAGATGATCAGCCAAAGTGTTTCATCACAAGATTATGTAAACATGCGTAAAGAAAAAGATGCTAAGCTAAGACCACCTCGATTCATTCACCCTTCTATTCAGGTAAGATAACTTATACACATACATAAACTGATCTTATGGCAAGACCAACTTAAGAGGAGGCCATTTGCCTTCACCTGAAGTATCAATGCATGATAAGCAGAAAATACAACAATTCTTTAAGATTCCAGTCAGATTTAAAGCTTAATTTTCTTTTCTTTTCTCTCTCTCTTTTTTTTTTTTTTATTTAACCTTAGCTATACTATGAACCATTTCCTATAAAGAATAGTGAGTCATAAATAAAACAGATATTGATAACTCTTACCTCTTTGGAGATCAAATGACATGTCTTTTCAATCAAATTCAACAAGGAATTGATATCATTAGACCAGTTATTCAATATTTCATTGGCATCCTTCTTTGGTTGGAAATTGATAATGCCAGCAGAACGATCAATACGAGCATAAATGGTCTTTGAGACAACTAACTTGGATAAGAACTCTTCTGTATCTTTTTCATTCAAATCCAAGAGTTGAACAAGTCGCTTTGTAGTGACGCGTGTATAGTACTTTGCAATCACACGAATATTGTGTTCAACCACACGGTGATGAAGTTCTTTTAATCTCTTTTGTCCTTCTTCTTTGTGCGTATTGAAAGCATCTGTTTGACTCAGTAATTGTCCATACGATTGCTCCATGTGTGACCAACGCATCAATTCAGTTGTCACGAAGCATTTGGCAATCTCTTGATACTCTGGGATGTGTGATAACTTGGGATCTTGGTAAATACGATGAAGCAAGTCACTTTGCTCATTGTCATAGGGTGCAAGAATGATAAACAAAATGGCATTTTGAAGTGCTTCTTTCCATTTAGTTTCATCTTCTTGAATGGATCCTGAATCATAGATTTGCTTGTAAAACTTGTGTACATTCAAGTATTGATCTTCATGTAAAGCATGTTGAATCATCAAATGATAGAATCGAAGCTTGAGGTCCTAGATGCAAGTGAGTAATGATAATCATATATAAAGACAGGACTTACTTCGTTCTCCTTTTCTTGGAAGAACTTGGTATTGATCTTTTTGGAGATGATTTGAGTACGAATGTAATCTGATTTAGCCAAGCAGAGTCTCATTTGTTCCAAGATAAAGTCGACTTTTTCACGCTTGTCCATGGATCCAAAGGTTTCTACTTGAAGTTCTTGAAGAATATCGGCAGCCTCACTTGTCTTTCCTTCGTCTTCACGAATCTTTGCTAAAAGACGCGTAATGCGTGCACGTTCAACTTCAACATAAATCTAGAGTGTTGCTGTCAATTCAAGAAATCCTATAGCTTTCTTCTTATTTACCTTGCCGTCTGTGACAGTACGAAGTGTGTCAATCAATTCAAGTTTTGTTTCCATATTAGGTGTAGAATCAAGATAGGACATGGCTTCTTGAACCATTTTTGATGTGGCCTGAAAAATGATTAGACAGAGTGCACTCATGAAACATTACTTACAGCTTTCAATTGACCATGTTTCTTGGACAACAAGATGATTTGTTCATTCAATAACTTCCAGTCATTGACTTGATGACACAATTTAATGACTTGAACTAGAATACGACCAGTAGAAGCTTGATCAGCAGCCTAGAAAACAATGAGTCATAGCGTCTAACTGAGCGTGTCTTACGTTTCTAGCTTGCTTTTCAAGAGACAATAATTTTTCCAAAGCTTCATTTAGTTTGCCTTGCTATGATATACATCGTCAGTATGATATACGCGATGAAAAGAAGGGGACGTACCTGAGCCAAAGATTCAGTTTCAGGCAAAAGGACATCTACTTGAGGACTAAAGTCCTTATCCATCTTTTCTAACTTTCCGTCTGACATTATGTTATTGCGTATAATAAGAAAAAAGAAATGCGTTTTATTTTGGTTTTTTTTTTCAAGTTGTGTAGACGCGCAAACCGTACACGTCATGTCATACATTTTAATTGGCGAAAAAAAAGATATTCGGTGTTTAAATTTCCGAGCTTTCCATTCTGCATAACATCCATTGTGAGTTATGCTCAAAATTGCTCTCTTTAACCTCAAAAGTGTCATGTATTACTATATAATCTGCTCGTATTTATGTTGGGTATTGAATGGTATAGGATTGAATGCCTGCTAACTAGCTAATGTCTGTTGAAAAGGGTCTTTTTTTTTATAATGATTACAGTGTATAATGAACTTTGAATGCAGATTCGAAGGCAATGCTCAAATGAACTCATCTTTTTCATCTTAGTAGACTTGCTTTCTTTTTCTCAAAAGTATCTAGGCATGGTCTCATCTCATTTCTGTTGGATCAGGCTTACATCGGGTCAATCTGACATTTCAAAATTTTTTGATGAACGAACCTCCATAGATCCCCTGGGACAAAAAAAATAAATTTCACACAAATGCCAAACTAATGGTACCGCTTAATTTCTTGGTTTGAACAAAGGACTAATTTGATAATCTGGTTATCGAGTAATGGTCCATCAAAGAACAGTGCATTTGAGCTGTGTTTTGAACGTTTTTGCTCTAGATGACATATAAAACTCGCGATCCAAGGATTTATAGAATTTTTATATGCTGTTTGGGGTACCAAAGAACATTTAAAAGTAAAAGCAGGGTCGATTTATAACGCAAATATGGGATAAATGGACATAGAACATACATATTGGCGGCATACGGAGATTGAAATGGAACGTAATGCCTGTTCTTCGATCCCGCCGCACCCAAAAATCGAACCTTTGCTGAGAACTCCATAAAGACGCCGTTGTTGGACTTTAGTGTAATGATAAAAGTGGTAGATATTTGCTTTTTGAGTTTATTGATATAGAAGAACCAACAGGTTTACTGCAAAAATATTGAGCAAAGGCGCAAAAATGTAAATAAGGTTTTCCACTCATACCATACCATACCATACCATTTTCATAACGCAATTGGTAGACAAATTCATTTATTAAATACTAGAGCATCTAATGGTTATTTTGAGTATTTAAGCTTGTCGATAGCTCCATTTTTTGTCTTGTAATGTTAAAAAGTAGATCTAAGGTTGTGAATAATACCCTTTAGATCAGAGTGATGCTTGGCCATTTTTTTATCCAAATCAACTCCAGCGATACCCCGCATGTTGTTGAGCATTATTTGTGTTATTTAGAGTGTTTGTGTGTGTATAAAAAAGCTCAAACATTCCCTTGTGTGTACAATTTTCTGATTAAAAAAAAGTACGTCCATTTCAAGAGGCACAAGATCCTTTACATGACTTAACAAAACTAATCAATTCAGTGTATTTATGCCTCATGAAAACCGGTTTTTCTTGTTACCACTTTTTTTTAAAACTATTTCTCTCATTCCTGGCTAGTATATCAGCTGATCTTCTTAAATCATTCAATCGAGCTACAAATCACAATATGTTAGAAACCTAACACCCAAAAGAAGACAGGTAAAGCAGTTATCAAGACTAGATAAATGTCAAGACAAATGAATGATATAGAAATGTTCGAAAGGAAATATCACAAAAACTACTTTACCAAGCAAATTATCAATTTGATCAATCATCGTAGCAAACTAGATCACATTGACGTAATTTAAGGGGCAGGCGTTAGCATGTAACACCTCTTAGGGACATCCCTTTTGTTTTGCTTCTAGCACAAAGGCTGTCAAATTTTAGCATTCGATTCAAGAAACACACCAATTGGAATTTAAATCTCAATACTTGACTTTAAGCTTTCCTTCCTAGCATTATCAAGTACTGTTTATAAATAACTCAATTCTTTTTTTATAGAAAGAAATGTCACAATGCAGTTAGCCTTGATGAGGGTAGACTAACAGGATGAACAAGAGTGTTTTCTATTCTTTTTGAGTTGTAATATCAAGTGTTTGTATTCGCATTTCCCACCATAAAGATGATGAATAAAGTAATTTATCAAATCAAAATTGCCATTGACTTTAAAGACTTTTGTGTCCATTCTATTGGCAAGCTCATAATGACAAACCAAAAAAAAAGGTAAGGTGAGAAAATAAGCATATGCCTTCATACAACCCCATGTGACTATTTAAACAGCTAAATGATTCACTGCACCATTCTACCAATCATAACCCATTTTAATGCTAGTATTTAAACAGAGCAATGGATTTCTCTTTTTCTTTACTTTCAAATCATGGCTTCTATTATTAATCTCGTTCGCCGTCTTTCTGGTACTAATATAAATAGCAATGATGCTGTAGACTCTCGTTCTGGGTATTCAAATGAAGGTAAATAAAAACACTTATTGACAGTCTAATAAAGACAAACAAAAAGGCACTGCTATGGATCTTGTAAAACGTGAAAAGCTTGGACTGAATGGCCTTTTACCAGCTCGTATAGAGACCATTGAAATTCAAAAAGCTCGTGCTATACGTGTGCTTCGTTCAAAAACTAACATGCTAGAAAAGTATATTTTTATGGCTCAACTACGTACGAGTAATGTGCGATTATTTTACAAGATTGTGATGGATGAATTAGAGGTAAGCTTAATTTATCTGTATACCGTATTGCTCACTACTTGAATAAGGAACTGGCTCCTGTGATCTATACTCCCACTGTTGGTACAGCTTGTCTCGAATATTCTACCATCTATCCATTCTTAGCTGCACCTGGTGTGTCGGATGGTTTATTCTTGACCAAGGCTCCAGTATCTGAGTTATGTCAAACGATTCGAAATTACTGTCCTACTCCAGATTTTCATCCTGAGATCTGTGTCATTTCAGATGGCTCTCGTATTTTGGGCCTTGGCGACCTTGGTACCAATGGTATGGGCATTCCTATTGGTAAACTTCAACTGTATGTTGCAGGTGCTGGAATTGATCCCCGTCGTACACTCCCTATCATTCTCGACCTTGGTACAAACAACGAAAAGCTTCTCAATGACGAGCTCTATATTGGTCTTCGACAAAAGAGACCTAACGATGATGAATTTTACGCTACGGTCGACTGTGTTTTGACTGCCTTACACACTGTTTATCCTAAACTGTTGATTCAGTTCGAAGACTGGTCTTCTGAGCATGCTTTCGGTCTACTAGAGAAATATCAAGACAAGATCTTGTGTTTCAATGATGACATTCAAGGCACAGGAGCAGTCATTTTGTCAGGCGTGATTAATGCAATTCGTAAAGTGCAGAAAGAAGACCACGTAGATCCTCGACATCATCGTATTGTGTTTTATGGTGCTGGTTCAGCTGCCATTGGTGTTGCACGTCAAATACAGACCTACTTTCAGATTGAACATAACATGCCTGAAGAAGAAGCCAAAAAGTTGTTTTGGATTGTTGATTCTAAGGTATTGTGTAGACTGCGTTTATTTTTTTTTTAGCTAATATATCATATAGGGTCTGATTACAAACACACGCGGTGATAAGCTTGCTCGACATAAAGTATATTATGCTAGAGATGATACCGATGAACAGCAGTTTAAAGAATTACTTGATATTTTAGACTATGTTAAACCTACAATGTAAGTAAAGAAAGAAGTGAGGACATAATCTAACTTGTATGAATAGGCTCATTGGTCTTTCATCTATTTCTAGTGCATTTAATTCAAATGTATTATCGCGCATGGCTAAACTGAATCAACAGCCCATCATTTTCCCTCTTTCCAATCCTGCTACACAAGCAGAATGTACATTTGAGCAAGCTATGGAATGCACAAATGGCAAGGTTATCTTTGCTTCTGGAACAGCTTTTCCCGCATATACCATTCAATCAACAGGCGAGATTAGGTATCCAGGACAAGGTAATAATATGTACATCTTTCCTGGTCTGGGCCTTGGTGCTGTATTGGCCCATCCAAAGCATATCACGGATCGCATGATTTATGAAGCTTCTAGAGCACTAGCAGATTCCCTTACTAATGAAGAAATCAACAAAGGCTGGTTATACCCATCACTCAAACGTATTCGTACTGTTTCTTCCGTTGTTGCTACGGCTGTATGTCAAGAAGCACTAAATGAAGGCTTGGCTACTTCGGAAAGCATCAAGAAATGTAAAACATATCAAGATATATTAAACTATGTAACTCGCCACATGTGGTCTCCTACAAAAGAAGCCTATGGGACAGAACCTGGCAAGTTATAGAAAAAACATTATCACATTGTCGCTTAGACTTTTGATTCTAAACAATAAAGTTGACTAGTGAACAGTATTTTTATTTTTTGACCGATAGTTAAAATTTTTCCGTAGATTTTACTCTATCCATGCTTTCAAACCCCCCTCCCCCACAGTGCTAGACTTTCTATCCAGAAAAGAAACTTTCACATTTTGAGGATTTTTTATGTCTTTAGGCTACACAACCAAACAAGAAAAGTAAGTTCATTGCTTGAATGGTAATGAAAACTGCATAAACATTTTTTCTTTTTAGCTTTGTGAAACCATCTACAATGAAAAGAAAAATGGGGCCGTTTGACTGATAAAGTATTCTCGGTCATAATGAATATGCAGATACATAGAAGATAAAACACTTTGTGGATTCCATCTAATCAGGACTCTTTCTTGATGAGAAAACAGGGTGCAGAATCTATGTTGTCAGTTCTCGCATTGATGGTGCTTCAAGACTTTTTAGATAAAGAAAACACTTTTTTGTTTGTGTATTGTTGTTAAGATACATGAAACACATATTGCAATCATTTCACAAAGGACAAAGAAAAAATAGGAGGAACCATTTTATCCAGTTGGTTTTTATCATAAAATAGTCCTTTCTCTTTTTGTACATAAGAAATTACTGTTTCTTTCTTTTTCTATAATTGAAAATACATCCCTTAAGTAATTTGTAGCTTTCTTTTGTTGCTGTAGACAATAATATAAAAAAAATATGTTCATTTTTCTCAATGCAGACAACGAGTAAAGTGCATTTGATAAAGTAACTAATGGCTTTTCTTTGTTTCTGAAGTCGATTGTCATATTTTGACATAAATACATTTACGCAGAAACAATCGCTTTTCTCGGTGTGAAAAGAGCATCCTTTAAACAGAATCGCAATTTGGAGGTTTGACAAAATATCAAACATGTTGAACTGTATCAGTTACAAAAGGACTTTTCATGTTTTATAATATGCAACTTATAGCATTTACTCAGAGAGGATCTGAATTACCTTCTTGCATAAACTTTAAAAGGCAACTAGCGATTTTTATAAAAAAAATACTGTTTTTATTCAAATCTCTCGTGGAATTGAATATGAACAGCGTCATTTCATACATGAGCAACCCATGATAACAATGGGTATTTCATTAAGAAGACTTACAATCTATCAATAAAAAAAAGTAGATAAAAAGAAGCCTCCATGTACACAACTGTCAAAAGTATTTAGGAAAGAGGAGGGCCAAGCCTTCTTGTACAACGAGTTGTATCAGAGTAGCGGTGTACCACAACATCTTGCAGTCTTTTGATTCTGAATTTTGCAGGAAATAAATCAAAAAATGTTACACCAACACGCTTATGAAACCGAGTTATCTTTTATACGCTGCATAAATGTGAGTCTTGAGTGGCTGTGTATGACAATCAGCAAGCTGGGGGTGTCGAGTAAATTTTTTATAATTTAGGCTCCCTAAAAAAAATACTCTCATCTTTTCTTTCTTTCTCTCTCTTTCTCTCTCTATTTTTTTCTTGTATTACATATGCTTATTTTAAGGCACAACTCTTTGTCATCTGAAGATCTCTTTGTGATTGAATGTGTAAGAATTTCTAATCTCTTATACACTCGAGTTAATCTTGAAATAGTTGATGATCAAAGTTTCTGATCCCAAATATGAAGTCAAAGATCTTGCACATTTTGGTGTTCTCAACAAGTCTCGCGCCGAGCTATATGGCTATATTCTTGGATTTGTTGAGAGACTTGGCCTATGCGAGTCGATTGGCGTTACACCATCCGAGTTTCTTGATTTTTTAGTTGATGTAGATCATGGCTATTTGCCAAATGCATACCACTCGTTCTACCACGCTGTGGATGTAGCCATTGTTCTTTATCATATGGTTATTTCGTACGATGTAGCCAGATATATTTCTCGCATTGACATTGCCGCATTGCTGATTGCAGGCTTGTGTCATGACATTGGCCATGTAAGTAAAGAAATAACCAATCAAATAGCTTTTTGACTTACTATAAACATCACGATAGCCGGGAAAAAACAACAATTTCCAAGTCAATCTCAAGACAGATTTGGCTATTCGTTACAGCAACAAGTCTGTATTAGAAAGCTATTCTTGTACAATCACGATGGATTTGCTGACAAAGCATAAACTACTCAAACGTATGGAAAGTGCCAGTACTGCATTTGGTTTACCTACTTCAGAACCAGAAATGAGAACAAGTATTATCAAAATGATCTTGGCAACAGATATGATATTTCACTATGAATTACAAGAGAATCTGGCTAATTTGTTAGAGATCATCACAGAAGTGGGACAAGAAGAGGTGATGCAGATGCGTTCATCATTACACAAGCCTAGCTTACCTTCTACTACTGAAGAAGAAGAAGAAGAATACGAAGAATACGACCATGGCTGCGACCACGACCACGAACACAACCACAATACGCCCAAAATTACAAAAAGTGATTCAACAATATCAACCACAATTACACATGAAGACGATATTCAAGTCAAAGATATTTTCTCTTCTCAGGGAGCAAAGAGTGCTATTGCGTATTTTAGGAAAAAATCTTATTTCGAAGAAGATACTATTCCACTCTCACTGAAAACAATGCCTATATTGCCAGCGAGTCCTGAAGAAGACGAAGATGATGAGGACGAGGAGGTCGATAGTTCACTAAAGCGGCTCAAGAAAACAACATTGGATGGCCAAAACAATCATCACTCATCAGGTGTGGATCTTATGACAAGTACGATACAAAAAGATGGAGTCGAAAGAACTGTATATACACCACCCAACTATATTATGGAACCACAACAACGGCTTATTCTCTGTCAAATCATACTTCATGCTGCTGATATCAGCAATGCACTTCGCCCTTGGCCCATTTGCCTTGCATGGTCAAATCTTGTATGCGAGGAGTTCTTTCGACAAGGAGAAGCTGAACAAGAGCACGGACTACCGGTTTCGCCTAATATGGATCGAAGTCAGGTGAGCCAGACAACCATTGGTTTACAGTTTGGTGATTTTGTCGTCAGTCCTTATTTTGAAATCTTTGCTGCCTTGTTCCCTAAAGCAGATGAACTGGTAAAAACATTGGCCGAGAATCGTAAACAATGGATCAAGTTGGAAGAAGAAGTGAAAGATAACAAGGAAAAGGAAGAAAAAGAAGGTAACCAACGCTTACCTTCAAGTATGTTACCCGACAGACCTATTTTGAATCCTTCAGGCAGAAGAGTCAGTGTGGCTGCTGGTATGGTAGTTATTCCAGACGAATTAGAAGAACGCACCATTGGTTCAGGTAAACACAAGCGCAAATATTGGGGCGTACGCAGTGTTAGCCATAGTGATATTTCACTGAATGATCAACGGGATCGATCTGAAGTAATTCGTCGAAGAAAGAGTGAAGAACCGAATTTTATTATGTCACGTAGACTTAAGATGTCCCCAATGTCTCCAAGAAGATCCGCTCGAGAAAAGAAGTCCAAGACATTACCGGCTATTGGTCAAGAGCAATAACAGCACAATCTTTAGATCCCCAATTTATATATGTATTTTTCCACACTTAAAATAAATTATTTATATAGTAAATCGCAAGACATTACGTCAAAACAAAAGCGATAAAAGACTTTCTGTACAGTGCTTATCAGACAAATAAAGTATTAATGCACATACACACTCGAGATAACCATTCTTCATTCTCAACATATAACGATTACTGCTATGCTACCAAATTCTTGAGTTCATAAAGTCGTTTGAATCTGAATACATTGGTCTCTGTTTACCCTGGTACTTTGCATGTTACATCAACCCATTTGTGTACTCAATTGTCTAGGCTTAGACCATCAAATATTCATATAAATTGTACGCGGCTCTTAAATTTAAGCACTTTAGTGTATGACCAAAAAGAAAAATAAAGATCCCCCCTCCCTTCTGATGTTATAAATATCTTTTTTTTCTTCTTTTCTCCTCTCTTCTTTTTTTTTTTTACTCTCTTTTTCATTCTCGTAGCTATGGGCTTCTTACTTCTGATTCGACTGTCAACTTGCATGTATCTCATTACATCAATTGTAACTCCACTTGAGACAATGAATGTTACTGCACGCTTTTTATCGCTTTTAATACCCTTAGCACATGTAACTCATCCTTCTGATATCTTGCCGAATTTGCTCAAGAGTACTGTCCTTTTGGCAAGATTTGTGGTACTATATACTGTTTTAGGTTTAGAGGCTCTATTCGCGCCATTCAAACGTAATGCCATCACTAAGCCTAATATGAACTCATCGACAAAGAAAGTCATGAATCAAGTTACTCTTGCTAAACCAGTCTTTGAAGACAAGGATGTAAATGAAATTCAAGAAACTCTTGCATCAAAAGGTCAATTCATAGAAAAAGAAAATTTGAAGGACAATGGAAAAGTCAAGAATAATGATGACCAAGTGAACACAAGTATTCATATGAAAGAGCAAGAAAAGAAGGAGGAGCCTGTAGAAAGAGACCAAGTATCTGCTAGTGTTGTACAGCCTGCATCTACGGAGTCAATAGTTCCGTATCATATTGAGACGATCACTCCTGACATCAAGAAAGAATCTGACAATACATTCTCTAAGGTTGAACACAATGATACCAATTCATTGATTCCTAATAATTACAGTCATGACAAGAACAACAATAGCAACAGTCAGAGTGCTATCTCATTATCTGAGAAGTTACAGCAGATTCTTGATCAACCTCACACACCATCACCTGACAACCATGAAGAGCCCATGTCCCTGCCCACACCTGCTCTCACTCCACCCAATCAATCTTCTGCTGCTCCTTCGAGTGTCTCACGTCGAAGCAGTATGAACAGCCAACATTCTATCAAGAACAGATTTTCTGCAGCCATGCAAAAGGTCGCTAGTCGATCCTCTTCTATCTCAGGCACTCGACCTCCTGTTCCTCCATTACCAGTCCAGACAATGAAGAACAACGATTCAGCTATTGAGACTTCTCCAAACAAGAAACGGTTCTCTACTTTATTGACACGTAAAAAGACACCCGAAACAGAACCTGTCAGTATTGAACAAACTCCTAATATGAAGCCTAAACGATCTGTTTCAACAAAGTTACAAAATGGATTCAAAAAGTCTGGTAAAAGACTTGCCAAGATCTTTTCTTGATTGTATATATACATATCTTCTTTCTTTAATTTTGCACATAGTTATCCTTTCTTTATATATATATATATATACATATCACACATTTTCTTTTTAATTACTGCTATTTGTCAACTAGCTAACCATTTCTGATCAACATGAAACTAAATATATAATACTAATAAAAAAAATGAACGAATAACTCTTCATATATATTGAATTTACAGAATCAAGCTTGGCTTATCAGATAAACAACAGCCCCATTTCAAGCGTAAACAGGTTCATTTCCTCACCGCTCCGATCAACTAATATAATATTTGCAATAAACAAACAAATGATCTACCTTGTACTTAATTTGAAATAAGTTTTTATCTGTTCAAAACAAACAAGATACCTTTCTATATCTTTCTTCTTTTCAGAATAGCCATCTTATTTAAAATTCTGTAAAATAAAAAGATTGTTGCACAATCAGCCACGCAATCAGGAAAAAAAAAGAACAAATGGCTGGATAAAAGAAGAGCAAGTAACTCAGTTTTCATCAACTTTAGTAATTCTGTTTGTTTGTCAAAATTAATTTGTTTTTATTATCTAATTGCACGACAGTCGTTTCTTTTTATGTATGCATGTTTTCTTATTAAAGTTTGAATAGTACGCCTTAGATACTATATATCCTTGGCGTAATGTCAAGTTGACACAATGCTATTGCAAATTAAGACAATCTAGCTTTGATTAAAATGAATTTATAGTCATTCCACTCAACTGACTATAGAAAAAGATGCTTGGGTCACTTTAAAATTGCATGAATTAGTTTTCATTTGAAAACAGATTGATTGGCTTCAATCAAAGCATTTAATGGCTATCCCCCCTTCACTAGGAATGATAGAGTTTATTATATATGATCTAAATCCATTCTCAAGAAACGGTTTTCACTTAAGAGACGACGATGATTTCTAAAGTCAACAAGCACTTGAAGGCAAGTCAAAGGATGATTGTCAGCAGTAGTTGCATGAACCAAGACGGCAAATTTTCCCTGTAAAGGCTCGTTAGTTATCAATCCTATTCCTGAAACACTTCAAACCTTCGGAATCTCTTTAGGCAATGTGACTTTTTGTGTAACCTGGATGATGTGATTTTAGTCTCTTCCTCTCTCACATTTTTTATCTTTCTTACCGTTAAATCGCCTTGATCAATAGGGCATTGAAGCTCTACATCATCTTTTTTCTTTTCAAGTTCATTACAAATATCAAACTTCTTATGCAACAACTTGACTACACCAAACTTGACCACAACATCTGCTTCAGAGCCTGGCAAAACAGGCTCATAAACAGTACCTGTTGCTTGAATAATTACCTCTCCTCCAGGTACAACAATTTCGGGAGTGATTTTGACTGATCTGATTTTGAGAGCGTAGTCAGGCTTACCTGTAAACAAGTCAGTCAATCAAAGCATATCGCTTTCATATTTACTGCAGACTTTGACTTGAACATTTGAAGCAAAGGAATTTGTAGAGAAAGAATAGGTATCACTTGGCCAATAGAACAATCGAGCCGAAACGCTACTGCAAATCAATAGAAATACACAAAGTAGATGACCAGTTTTAAATAGCATTGTGGAAGCTAAAGAAGAAGAAGAAAAGAAAAGAAAAGAGGAAAATGTATGGTTTTTAAGTCTTGTCTTAATGCAGAAAAGTCACGTAGATCACGTACGCTAAGATCATCTGACAGTTTTTGAATACAAAAGTGTGTCAGATTGAAGCACATTTTAGATGTTAATCTTTAAAGTGAACTATAGTAAAGATAAAAGAGTCAACTTGCTTTTTTTGGGACTTGCATCTTCATAATAACATATTTTTCAGCGTGTGATGTGAATGAGTAGCTGTACAAACGCCTCCTTTATTGAATTGATTATGAATCACTCTAGATAAATTGAACTGACATAATAATCAATTAAAAGCGAGTCAGGGTGAATGCTTATGAAGGGAATTCAATCCTATATGTATGTGCAAATAAAATATGACAATACCTAAGTGTGATAATGCACATAGTCGAGGAGGATCTATACACCAAAAACAGTTTGTTTTGTTTTAAGGAGTTGTTGTGACACGCTTTACATGAATAGGAATGTTTGAATGTCAAAAGCAGACATACTGAATTGTAGAAAAAACCCTTTTTTTTTTTCTTTTTAATCATTCTCTTTTTCTTCTCTTTTTGTGTTTTATATGATTGACCACACAGAGCACCAAAAACAAATAATTCCATCTTTTCATTTCCCAAATGGAAAGCCTTTAAAGAAAGAGCATAAGGAAATGTTGCTAAAGATAATGGCAAGTTTTTGCCCACCCTTACATATACAGATGCACATATTCATACTAAAAAATAGGTTAAAGTAAAAGACATTTACGAGAATCAATCTTGTCTATCAGAAGCGCAATTCTTGCCAGTAACAAGAGCATGTGGATTACCTAGATATATGAATATGGCCTTTTTTCGAAGACTACAATCTTTTAGCAAGACAAGTAGTCCAAAATTAGCCTTTTCTGTGTTTGTAGAGTAAAGTAGTTAGAAAAAAAGGAAAAGACATCTTTATTGATCTTTCTAAAACAAAAGGGGTTGGGCATCCATTGTATTAAAGCGACACAACCATAGTCAGCATGACGATAAATCGTTGTATTTTAATATTCTGAAGAAAACAAACAGTCAATGGATTGTGCCTGGAGATTTCTTGCCTGTATTAGAAGGTATGTTGACCATCGTAGACAAATGATTCATGGTCAATGGCAGATGTTGTCCGGAATCATCCTGGACTTCAGTTCCTTGTTAACAACCCAATGTTTCAAGAAAGATACAGTAAGTGAATTGACTACTTGCTTCTTTATTGTAATTTCTGGATTAGTTGAGACGGTTATATGTACTATTTTCTATGAAGCAAAATGTGCGAATGGTAAAATGCGTCTATCTGATTTTTATAAAAGCAATTTTGTTCAAACGATAAAACAACTTGGACCCAAAATTGATCTCAACAGTGTAATGAGCCTAAAATAATATGTCTCTTCAAGTCCAACTTATTTCTATCATAGACGAGAGATTGCTTTTCTTACAAGCACTTTTATGTTCTCTATGTCAAATTTTGGGAACTTGATGGTGACCATGATCTTATTATTTTTGAACACGATTTGGCAAACTATAATGATGGTATACTCTCATCCAAGTTGGTGCATCAGATTATGCAACATGGACGCATACCAGCATTTACCGCACGAAAAAATCAACAGAAAGATCATCTAACATTGACTTATTTGGACTATATCTGTACGCAAAAACTATCAAGAGTTAACTATCATATTTTAATACAACCTTTTTTTTAGGGTTTTTGTTGTCTGAAGTTGACAAGAGTACTCCTTCAGCTATTGAGTATTGGTATGTAGAACAGCAATATTTTTTTTTAAAAAAATTAAACCTATCTTCTTAGGTTTCAATGCATGGACGATGATGGAGATGGCATCATTACAAGCTTTGATTTAGCAGAACATTGGAGCGAACAAGATAAAAAGTATACATAGCGCAAGGCATTCTGTATCTTATGTTGTTCTATAGACTTCAAGAAGCCATTGAGTTTTATTATGAAGATCCTATTCGTCTAGAAGATTTGATATGTCAAATGTAAGTGTTCTCTAGAAAAAAAAAAAAAAAGATAAAAGCTCAGCCAAAATATAAAGGAACGATTTAATTCAGCCAAAAATACCTGGGCAATTTACATTGAGTGATTTGAAGAAGAATGGCATCATGGCAGAAAGATTTTTTGATACATTTTTTAATATCCAAAAGTTTCAAATACATGATACATATCAGGGACTTATTCGAGCCAATGAACAATTGGAAAAAGAACGAAAAAGACAATATGAACTCGAAAAAAGAAGATTCATGGAGTTCAAGCGGTTCCATATGTTGGTTGGAGACAGTTCTGTATGGAAAGAACACTTTCTTGAGTCATTTTCGCTAGGTGTCTGGAGCGATTATGCTGAACAAGAATACGAAATACTCTTGCTAAAAGAACAATTTGATGAGGAGGAAGAGGAGGAGGATGAAGACAAATCTGTAGAATCTGATTGGTCTCCTAGAAATCTATTGGAAGATGAAGGTCATGATGAAGGCCAAGTTGCCAAAGAAAATTTGATTGAGATGTTGCTGGCTTCAAATAACAAAAACACAAATAATAGTCAAGCCAATTCAGATACGACAATAACTTCACTTATGCAAACCATGAATGAATACAATGCTGATATAAATAGTCGCATAAGAAACAATAATAGAATCTGGCATTCAGTTGTATAAATTAGCTACTTTTGATGTGAAAGTTAAAATAAAGTTGATTATGTTTATGCGATGATAAACAAGCTTTTTTTTTACCTCCGCCAATCAGTTCTTTTCTTTTTCTTTTTCTTTTATATACGCGATTTACCTTGTTGCGTTCAAGATCTCAGTCAGGATGAAGATATACACAAAGACAGGCGATAAAGGTACTTTTGAACTAAAAAAAGGATGGTATTTAGATTTATATTCATTATAGGCACTTCAAGTCTTTATAACGGGGAACGTAGAAATAAGGACGATGATGTCTTCGAAGCTTTAGGTAACCATAGTTTTTAAAATCAAAATAGTAAACAATGGAATAGGCACAACTGACGAATTAAGTTCGCATATTGGGTAAAGGGAGAAAGCCACACTTAGTACCTAAGCTAATCTTAAAAGACTTGCTATGGAATTTTTAGAAGATTACTCTTGGGGAACCGAGCTTATTAAAAGATTAACAAAAGTAAACATATTTATTCATCGCGCAAACCCACTCACAGAAAAAAAAACATAGATTCAATGTCTTTTACAAGATGCAGGCTCAAACATTGCAACACCTCGAGAACAATCCAATGAGTCCCGTTTAGGTAACATATCAACACAGCAAGATCCTATGCATTGACAATTTTCTAAAACAGTGCGTACTGCATTTGACCCTTCTGGAACTCAAGTTGATCAACTAGAGACATGGATCGATGAATATGACGAGCAACTACCAAAGTTGACTAAATTTATTTTACCTGTAAGTAGCATGTGTTACTGGGCATGTTTGTTTATTTTTGTTAGTCTGGAGGTAAACCTAGTGCTTGTCTTCATGTTGCTCGCACTGTTTGTCGTAGAGCAGAAAGAAGAGTCCAGCCTCTGGTACGGGATCATTTGTGTGATGAATCTGTTGCTATTTTTCTAAACAGGTAACTTGTGAAGTTGGGTCTGTATGTTAATTATTTGCTGTAGACTGAGTGATCTCTTGTTTAATGCTGCAAGATGGGCTTCTCAATGTCAGGGAAAACAAGAAAAAATATACAATAAATATGAATAGCAGAAATAAATGAAGCATGATTAGGATGTTGCATCTTAAGCGCGAAACAAATTGATGTTATATAGAACTATATGTTTCTAATAGAATTTTTGTATTTATAGCATGCAATTAGACAAATTATCAAGGGCTGATTTATGTAATGTTTTCTAGTATCAGTAATTATCAAGAGACATATTTGACCCATGAAAACATGAGTGTAGTTTATGACCCAGCCTGCCTTATTTTACATCAAAATCAGAAAATGATCTGTAGCTCATCATACAAGCAATTCTTATTATGACAATCTATGGTAAAGAATGTTTCTCTTGCATTACTAAACATGCTCCAAGCGTTGAATTTGAAAAAAGCATATAAAAAAAGTACACGACGCATGTAGAACGCTATAGACTATTTTACGCATCATCTCATAAATACTCATAATAAACAGCGCGTTTTCGTTGCATTTTCAAGCTCTACACGTTAAAATAGACCAAGTTACTTAAGACCCCAAGTTGATCAGACTTTACCTTGGTGTATTTTTAGATGATTTCTTGTTTTTTGGTTAAAATGCGGCTCGAGAAAGACTCAAAATACCTTCAACATCAAAAAGTGCAACAAAAATAATTTTTAGATAGTCAATGTGTTCTAGATACGTGATTTAATACTAACATGGTATCCAGCTTACAAAAATGGCAAGATTACTACCCTAAAAGACCGAAATTATGGCTTTTTAGCTGTACAGTCGTTCCAACGCCAAAGGGCGGTTTTTGATTTTTCAAAGGGCGGATTTTTATTTCCCAAAGGGCGGCTCTCATTTTTTCAAAAAGTCGCTTTCTTTCGCTTTTACAATTATTCCAGGCAGTACATTTACACGAAAAGGAAAAGCGAAACCAGAAAAACTATTTTCTGTCCATACCACCTTTTCGATCCAGTTGTTTGACGCTAACCCCTCGACCGCTTTGGAACAGGCAAGAGAAGAGCTGATGAAGCAGTTAGGAGTATCCGTTGCTATTTCATCTTTGTAAGTGCATATTCGTGAAAAGTACTGCTTAACATTAAAGCAAGCTAGTAAATACACAACCGAAAGAGATGCACCTAGAACGCTCGATCTCCATTACGAAATCATCAACAAATGGATAGAGGCCGGTGTTGGTTTTCAGAAAAACTGCGTGTCTATTGATGAAGCTGGTTTTCACTCTCAACTGATGAGGAGGCGTGCATGGTCAAAGGTTGGCACTCCAGCAAACGTAAAAGTGCACACACAAAAAGGTGTTAATTTGAGTATGATTGGGTGTATATGTGCTAGAGGAATTACAAGCTTTGCCAAAGTTATACCTCTGAAAATAGGGGATGTCGAATTGATAGAGAAAGAGTTTCATTCTGAGGTATCAGCTAAAAAAAGAAAGTATAACACTCAAGAGCCCAAAAAACAAAAACTCTTAAAGAAGGGTACTACTGCTTATCATATTGTTAAATATGGAGTCTGTTATGGACGTACTTGATAAAAACGAGATGAAAGGGTGTTTCATTGTCACGGATAACTGTAGGGTACACCACTCCAGATTTGTTGTTGACGCAATTGTGAGACGGGGATAAAAACCATTATTCATGCCACCTTACTCTCCTTTTTTAAATCCCATCGAAGAGTGCTGGCCGAAGATCAAAAGTGGCATTAGAAGAAACCCTTTGAAAAAAGGCGATGAGCTGACACCTCGTATCGCTGGAGCATGCAATGCGGTGACTACAAAGGACTGTTTGCAGTGAGTAAAGCATGCTGAATCTTATTGGGAGAGATGCATTCAGAAAGAAAAGGGCTTAAAATAACTAATGCCATATTCAACCGCTGGTTCTCGTTACCTTTTCCTACGTACTAAATATGATAACCATAACAAGGGAACAAGCTATATGCATGCTATATTGTGTAGCCTTTAACGATGAAAATGTCAAGAAATTTGTACCAACTATTGATGCACTGAAGAGTTTGGAGATCTGCTACAAGGAGGATCCCATGGAGCCAATGGTGATCTGCATTTACAAAATAAATGCCTATCCTTTCCTATACAGAAGATATCCAGTCAAGCAAAAAGAATCACATATTGAAGATAGCACAACAGTGAATAAAAATCAAATGGATTTAGGTACATAATAAAGGATATACCTTTTCCACTCTATGATCCAGTAACATTTAATATATTCTTATAGTCTCTAAAGCACAAGTAGCCAATTTTCTTAATATTGTATTTTTGCCTGCCAACCCATTCAACGAAGAGCCGTATAACTGCAAACAACTGGATCGAAAAGGTGGTATGGACAGAAAATAGTTTTTCTGGTTTCGCTTTTCCTTTTCGTGTAAATGTACTGCCTGGAATAATTGTAAAAGCGAAAGAAAGCGACTTTTTGAAAAAATGAGAGCCGCCCTTTGGGAAATAAAAATCCGCCCTTTGAAAAATCAAAAACCGCCCTTTGGCGTTGGAACGACTGTAAAAACGATTTATTTACTCTAAATAACAGTACTTTTTCTCGCAATTGGAAACATAGCAAGATCAATCACGTCATATATGAAAGCTCTATCTCAGAGGCCTCTATCAGTATAAGCAGGTCTCGATTTGGATTAGACATTGGCCGAGAAACCAAACATCAAAGGTCATTTACCAGTATACAACATGGAACCAATCTTCGTAGACTATTGAAATCAAGAGCTATCAGCACACATGTAGGATCATTTAATAACTCTTTCAATAACCAATTAAACGATACAAACAGATATTGAAACAGTCTCATATCGATTGAGAAATGAATGACTAAAGTACTTGTTATACTGCAATAGCCATATGTCAAATATGAAAAGGGACACTCAAAATGCTCAATTAACATGATAACTACATGTACTATACGTCATTTGAAAGCTAGACATTTGAAGAATACAAAGACACAACTAAACCACATCTCTTCTAAAAATCAATCACTAATGGACTATTCAAATATATTGTTCTCTCTTTCATACAATGTCTAAAATCAAAACAAATCAACCTCAAGATACAAATTTTTAGGCTTAAAACTATCCCCACACTTGTTTTTTATTATGGAATAGACATTGATAAGCCAACTCTTTCGAGAACAAGAGTGTGAGATGCGCAGTACGCTCCATAACTCGCGATAATGCACAAAATACCTTTTATTGAAACCAAACTGAGTGATTTAGAGTTAGGAAAGTATTATGCCAAGTCCTGAACCAAACATCATCGATCACTAGGCCCAACATGAACCCAGGAAAAAAATTCTATTGTCACTCACTTCATTTCTGGCTTTTAAACATTCTCATACCTTACCCGATTGAAAAGTTTATGTTGTCATAATACAAAAGAGGCAAAACTGTAGCACTATAAAATAAGCCTATGGATGTTATATGACTTTTTTTTGAGTGGGAAATAGTGCGATGATACCGTGTATGAATTTATGCATGTACCACTGCATAAAGTTTATATACAGTGTATTTTTGACATGTCGGAACAAAAGCGGTGACAATAGTAACAACCTTTTTTAGAGAGGCTAATTCCAAAATTTAGTGTCTATCATTGACATAGCGCAAGAATTCCATTGATCAGGATTCATTTGATAATGTAAGATGACGATGAAGACTTACTAAATTTGTAGAATTCAAATCAAAAAATTTTTAGTAGTGCACGGATCGATCCCTTACTTTCTTTCTTTCTTTGTTTTTTGTTGAAAGCCTCTTCCATGTCAGAAAAGACAAAAGGTATATCTACAAAAAAAAAAGTTGCAAGGCCTATTGAATTCGGAACTAAAGCATGTCAAAAGATGAATTAAAATATGACAGTACGCCTTATTCCAGTCGTCCTGTGTCTGATGATGAAGATGGAGGGCAACAACGCTTCGGAGATGAAGGCAACACAAGTGAAGACTTCAATTGGGAAGAAGATGACCCAGAGGACTTTCACGGGGAAGACGAAAAAGGGGTTCCTCAAAAGAGTTCAATCAGTTTCTTTTTTCTGTCTCGTAGTTCATCTTTAATTTCATGGATCATCTTTATCTTCCTCACATTGGCTTCTGTGGCTGTCTGTGTGGTTATTTTTGTCAAAGTCAAACCACAAACAGATCCTACCTTGACATCGTACAATTTAGCCCTTTGGTTTACATTTATTGCTTTCATGTTCTGTATCTCATTTGTCACTCAATGTGTCGTGGAGATCGTTCCTTGGATCGTCAAGAACATAGCTTCCATCTTCTTTCCTCGAAAGACAGAAGTCTTAAAAGCAAGACTATCGGTAAGTGCTTGATTGAAACGACCTGATAATACTCATGATGACTTAGTATTATATGGCGCTGCGATTATATACCAAGTTAGTAGGCATTGGCGCCTGGGCATGGGGCTCATGGGCCTTTCTTCGTTGGCATATTGAAGGACCAGAATATGCATCTCGACCCGTCTATGTGGCTACACTTGAGCGAGTCATGGAATGTTTCTTTTTGCTCATGTTGTTTCTTTTTATCGAAAAATTCATTTTGCAACTGATCGTTACTTCCTTTCACAAAAAAGCGTATGGTGACCGCCTGGTGAAAAACGAAAGAGCACTTCGCATCCTGGATAAACTGAAACGTGTCAAACGCACCATGCCTCAAGACTTTTTATTAAAGCGTATCAAGAAAACAGCTAACAAGCAGCGCAACCCACTTCAGACGCAAAAAAGCAATGAAGGAAGTGAATATGGGTTTCCGGTTTATGGCCAACATAAGAAATTCAAGACAAAACCCATCATAAGTACCAATCCAAGTACACCCGTCAATGAAGAAGCAACAACAAAACAAAATGTGAGATTTCCTCCGACGCAAGATATGGACACATTGATTCCCATCCCACCATTGAATGAGAGAAACAATAGTCATATTTCGGTGGAACAGCCTTCTCAGGTGAACAAAACAAAACAAGAAAAATCAAGTTATTTAAACAACATTCGACAACGAATGAAGCGTCATCAAGAACGTCAAACAATCGAACAAAAAAACGAAATTGCAGATGAGCAAGAAGAAATCAAATCTGAACGTCGTCTTGAAAACTACGAGCAAGAACAAAACCCAGGTCGGTATCCTTTAAAGAGGGCCAATACAGGCGTGTCCACTTTCAGTTCAGCGAACAGCAGTATCCTCGATGCTTCCTTTTTTAATACCTGGAGTCTCAAAGACGGATACCAGCGTCTATTCAAAGAATCGATTTTGCAACAAGATGCTATTCATCAAGCCAAGATATTGGCTCGTAGTATTTACCATAATGTCATGGGTCCAAATCCTGTTCGTCAATACATGATTGAATCTGATCTTTATGAATTCTTCAAGACCATCAGTGAAGCAAAAGAAGCCTTTAGCTTGTTTGACACTGATACCAATGGCGATATTAGCAAGCGCGAAATGCGTGCCGGCTGTATTCGTATCTATCGTGAACGTAAGGATTTAGCTAGATCTATGCGTGATATGTCTCAAGTCACTGGAACACTGGACATCATTTTGTTGATTGTGTTTGCATGTATATGGGCTGTGGTGGTGATGGCGGTATTTGGCGTGAATGTGGGCACACAATTGACGCCCTTATGGAGTGCTTTTATTGCTGCTAGTTTTATCTTTGGTAACAGTGCAAAAGATGCATTTGAATCTATTCTTTTTGTTTTTGTGACAGTAAGTAAGATCATAGATATAAGCTGACACTCATGTTATTTAAAGCATCCATTTGATACTGGAGATCGTGTGTTTATTGATACTGAAAACTGGACAGTTGCAAGTGTGGGCCTTATGGTGACAACCTTCTTGTAAGCTTACAATTTTTTTTTTACCTACAAAACTAAATGAGCACATTATAGAAAATGGTCTGGCGATGTTGTCTATGTTAAAAACACAGTATTGGCAACCAAATACATTATCAATTGTCGTCGAACAGGCAATACGACAGAAGCATTCGGTATGCATAAACCATAATAAAAACAGCCAACTAATCTTTTAAAGATATTCAAATTTCGTATCATACACCTACTTGGAAGATTCAAGCACTTGGTGACCATATGGTCAAATGGGCCAATGAATATCCCAAGCTCTACACACCTAATTCTACCGGTGTCAATATCATTAATCTCGAAAACCTGAATCGAATCACACTCACTTTTTACTTTGAACATAGTAACAATTTCCAAGATGCTGGTGGCCGTTGGTTGCGCCACAACAACTTTATGATGGAACTTAAGGATGAACTGCAACGTCTCTGTATTACTTATACTCAACCTGACCAACCTGTCATTCATGCCTATCCCAATGCTGAAGGAGATGATGATGATGCAAGCATAATTAAGGCACAAAAAGAGCGTTATGAAGAAGGTGAAGAACGACTAAGAAGACGCTATACTGCTTCAAAGCCATATGAAAACATTACTTCTAAATACCAGAACCAAGCTGATTCAAATGGAACCAGTGGAGGAGGCGACGGTGTTAATGGTGATGGTGTTGATAGTAGTACCGCTGCTGCCTCTGCTGCCACTGTTGTTTTTACAACAGGAGCCATCTAAGACTTATAACATGCATACAATTAGAATCACTGTAAAATAAAGCATCATATACATCGTTTTCTTTTTTATCTTGAGGCTGTGGCAATCTATTTTCTTTCGTACAGGAACCGCAGCAGACTTTTTTTTTGTTCTTCTCAAGAGAGAAAAAACATCCTCTTCGTATTGTTTGTTCTACACTGCTGATGCTGTCTTTGATAGCATTCACTAGTATAGATTTAACTCTACGATTCAGCTATAAACAAGGCATGTCAGCATGTACTCTTTTGTTTGGACACGGAAATTGTGCTTCTCTGTACTACCCGAGGTCGTTCTTACTCTTTTTGTATAAAGCGCTACTTTAGACAACGATGGAGTTTTTATTTTCTACCTCGGAAGAAGAGGGTGTGGATAAATCTACATGGTTGTCTATCAAGAGAGAATAGACAACCATCATGTATGTATCTATCTCTTTTTTCGATAGATAACCCTATATTCCTTGAATCACCTCAACAGACGTTTTTTTTTCGACATTGTTTCTAGATAGATACGAGTAAACTATCTCTCTCTGTCGTACCTTATTTTGGAAAAGGTATTAATTGATGGAGAGATGCAGCGGATAACGGCAATAAGAAAGCGTAAGTGAACCGATACGCATTGTTACACGATGAAGTGTATGATACGCATGATGATAAGGGATAAAACTCTAATTTTCCTACTATGAGATCCTGTGGCAGTTTATCTGACCATATTTGATCATTCGATCCCAGAATTGTCGCTCAAGTTCCATAGGGGTTTACTGAGAAACATCACAATAAACTCTATTTAACGCAAGTGTAGTAGATTAGCGAGGGAAAATTTACTTTTGTGAGAAAAGTACGTATTCAATTGTGAAGGAAACAAGCAAGTTTATTGGTGTGTTGGCATAGGTGAGTGATTTTCTGGCCAGGCATTGGTTACAGTATAACAAAAAAAAAAGACCAGAGAATATCATTGTTTAGTTAAATTGTTTTCTTGACTGTGTCCTTTTAAGAAAAGTAAGCGCATCCGGAACTAGAAAAGCGCAGAGATCCGAAGTTGAAGGCTTTTTTTCTCTCTCTCTTTTTATGAGGATACATGAGCTGACATTTCCGAGCTGAGCAGTGTTCAGGATGTTCATAAAAAAAAAGGGGGATGCTTCATAACAAATACTGTAAGTCTTTCCTGAGTCTATCAAGATCTACAGTCCAACTTGATATATACTAAACAACAGTAACCTTGATCTTTTTCTGTTTCTCCCTCAGGATACACCATAATCGGAATAGCGATTGGTTCCGTCCTTGTGGTAAGTTACACTATTTTTGACCCGTGTTTTTTTCATATAACCATATATAGAGAGAGACATCAAGTTGTTTTATGTAAACAAAAAAAAAAATCTGTTGAATATAGGGTTCATAGCAGTTCCTTTTTTTTATTATTATTATGTTCATAGAATGCACAAGTTGGTATAAATCATAATGAAATGCACAGAAAAAAAAAGTGGTATTGTTGTGCAAATAGAGAATAGACAACAGAGAATAAAAATAAAGAGTGTATATGATAATGCTCGTTGTGAAAATAAATTATAAGGTTGCAAATACACAAAATTACAAAAAAAAAGAGTATGTATATACAGTATGTTAACAGTGGAAGAAACTTGAAGTATTGGGATGTTGAAGGTAATATTGTGATACTGGTGAGTCGGTATTACTGTCCATGTATTCATTATGTTTCAACATCGTCATCATTGGATAATCCGAGTAATCTGCCATGACATCGCTGTATAAAGGACGATGATTGAGTTGGTCGTAATGAGGTTCTCCATAGTTCATGTTAACCATCAAATTATCAGTAAATGAAGAAGTAGTCGAGTAAGCATCACAGGGAGAAAGTGAAGGAGGATAATTATCACAAGCATACATAGGAGTATGCTGATAGAAATCACCAAATAACTCTGTGTTGTCTGGATAAACATTGTATGACATTGTGGATTCAGGTACATTACACAGTAATTGGTTGTAAGTGGGTGAGCCAGTCATGACAGGGGAATGATCTGATGATGATAATGATGATGATGAAGATGATACAACAATGGGCTCAGATTCCGAGATACAAAAAGATGTTGTACCAAAGGTTTCTGTGGTTGGAGTAACAACAGGTTCTTTAGCCATAGAGGAACGACGAGAGGAGAGTTGAATAGACTGTCTTTTAGTATGGAGGAAATGTGACATAGAGTGTTGTTTCTTAAGAGAGTTGAGGGGTTTTTGTAAGTTGTCGATAAAGGACTTTTCTTTTCCCTTTCGGATAGTCCAGAAGCAGCCTTTCCGAGGAGGGTTTTGTGCATTAGGATCACGGTCAATCTTTACAAAAGCTTTGTGTAAAGATAAGTTGTGTCTTATAGAGTTCTAGGCACAAAAAAAAAAAAGAGTTAATCTATGCTCCAAATGTTCTAGTGTGTGTGTGTGTGTGTGTGTCTTACCTGCCAGCCCTGAGTATCATTGGAATAAAACGGATAGTTTTCTGTTATCCAGATGTAAATATCATGCAAGGTTAATTTTCTTTCTTTGCTTGACAGGATAGCATGCGCAATAATAGTCGCATAAGAATAGGGTGGCTTTTCTGTCCTGCTAGTAGGATTCCAAGATGGATTGATATGAATAGGTCCAGGTGGATATTCAGTTTCTTGTTTAGCAGTAGGTTGACTTAATGTAGTCTTTTTGAATGCAGAATCGCTTCGTTTACGTTTCATGTTTTTCATGTCCATAGTGGCTATCAAAAGAAAAGACAAAATAAAAAAAAAGAGAGGGAAAATGTATTTATGCACAACAATTTAGGGAGACCTGATTTTATAAGCAATTCCGAGAAACACGGCATTTTATAAAACGAGTTAACCACATTTCTACTAATACAGTTCGGAACGGGGGGATAGAGTTACACTAGCCATTTTTCATATGACTAAAAGATGAATGTTTGATTCATGCTATTGTTGTTACAACATTCTCAAACAAAAAAGGGAGGAATTCCGAGATAAAAAAGAAAAAAAAATGGGGTAGTACGTGCGAATGGGCTTCGCTTTTGTGCCATGTTACGCTTTGAGGATTCTATTTTTCTTTTTCTTTTTTTTTATTACACTTCTCTCTTTTATACAGTATATATATATATATTTATATATATATTTAGTTGACATCCTTTTGCTTTGGTGTGTTAACATTGAGTAACAAAGTGTCAGAATCAAGCATAACCTTGTTTCCAGATCTAGCAATGACACCAGCAATTTCACGAGCAGCTTCAATACGCTTCAATTCCAAGAAACCAGGCTTGTTTTCAATGGCTTCACCAATCAATTCAGCAGATTTAGCTTCACCTTGAGCACGAACAATGATAGATTGCTTTTCTTGACGAGCTCTGTCAACAACGAAAGCAGCACGTTGAGCTTCTTGTTGAGCAATTTGCTTAGCTTCAACAGCACCTTCAAAGACAGGTGAGAAACCAACATGGGTGATGGAGACATCATCCAAAATAATGTTGAAACGTAAGGCACGACGAACCAAATTTTCACGGACAAGACGAGAGACACGCTCACGTTGTGTAATCAATTGAGAAGCAGTGAATTGGGCAACAACAGACTTTAAGACCTCATTAACAACAGAAGGCAAGATACGTTCATCATAATCTTGGCCAAGAGTACGGTAAACAGTAGCAAGTTGATCAACACGGGGCTTTGAGAGAACACGACAAGTGATGTTAACCATTTGCAAATCTATTGTTTGACATGAGTTATTTATCATTCTTATTGGTGTATACACATATACACACACATATATATACACACACACACGCACGCATCTATGTAACTATGCTGTCAAAATGAAACGTCGTAGTCAAATGTGTTGATATTGTTTATATCCTCTTTCTTCTTTCTGTTATTTCGTTGCTACACACATATATATATATATATACGTGCACATGTGTGCGTGTGTGTGTGTGTGTGTGTGTGCATATATAATAAAGATAGTTTACCTTTGGTACCAGTCAAAGAAGCAACATTGCGAGGCTTTGCACGAACATCATAAATGATAGGGGTTTCGAACCAAGGAATCATAAAGTGAGTACCTTCGTTGTAAACAGTATCTTGAACACCAAAAAGACGAGTATATTTAATGGCTCTGTGACCACCATCAACTAAAGAATATAAGTTAGTCTTGATCACGAACCCCTTCCTTCTTCATTACAACCCCGGAAAATGACTTACCGTTGAAAAGAGAAGCGTTTACACCGTAGCCCAAACCACCAAGAACAGCAAGGGCACCAACAGCACCACCAATACCCTTACCAGAGCCTTGAGGGAACATGCCTCCTAACTTTTGAGCTGCTTGCTTTGCTTGTTGAGCCATTATTTTATTAAAAAAAAGTTGCAAGGAAAATGGACACACCTGGGGAAAAAAAAAGTAAAAAAAAAGCAAGCATGGGGGACTGCTAATACGTCAGCTCGGGGTGAGAAAACGGTTCGGTAAACTGAGTTTTAGAGATGTCGCAGTAAAGTTTTCTACAGTATTTCTACTTGAATTCAGACGATGTTAGTTTCTTTCTGGACGAATCAAAATTAATTTCCAGATGCTCTTCTTACCTATTTTGGACGAAATAAAAATGGAAATTAACAGAAAAAGAATTATTAGAGAAGGTACAATAGTATGTTAGATGATTTTACCTATAACAATCTTAATTCCCGAAGGAAATATCGTATCAATTACGGCAACTATTGCTTTTCTTTTTAATTTCTCTTGAATCGTTGTGGACGGCCTTCGCCCTTCCAAATTGACTTGGCAATGTTCATTATATTCAAACTAGCGTTGATGTCACGCTGCCATAATGTTCTGCACGTCTTGCAAACGAGAACACTATTACCGCAGGCACCACTAATACCACCCAAAGTCCTACTTTCACATTTGGAACATATTTGGGACGTCAAATATTCATCAATGTCCACAACAAGTAAGTCACCAGTCCTCTCTTCTTTTCAACGTTCTGTATAGAAGACTAGTGACACCAGTCCGGACCGTTTTCATCTCCACATGGTCCTCCCCAAACATGCCACTACCAAATACTATCAGTGGTACCTTCTGTTTGTACTGAAAGAAATTGCTTTCTCTAAGTATCATGAACTTATGAGTATAAAAATTATCGTAGCCATTTTTCTCTTTCCTTTATCCTTCTTTCCAGACTTATTCCCCTTCTTTTTCCGCTTTCCTTTGTTCTTTGCTCTTTTTCGTTTGTTTCCTCTTGACTTCTTGTTGTATTTCTTGGTACCATCTAACAACATTTTTACCATTTGCTCCGGTGCTCGTTGGCGACCCTAGTATAAGAAAAAGGTTTCTTTTGCAGTTTCTTGATTGTAAAAACTGAAAATACGACCAATGTTTTCGAGCATATAAATGGCATACTCCATATACAGCGATTCGTTGGCAGTCTTATTGGTGGATATATTTGTTTCAATCGTCTTAATACCGCATGCTTTCTTTTTCTTCTCTTGCTCTGCTGAGAATTTTGTAGAGCCTGTCAAGTGGTAATATTCCTTGATGGAACGTTGCCTGAAGTCGTTAATATTACCATTTGAACCAGCAGATGCAGTGAAAGCCCTTTTTCTTCCTAGATCTACGGCTATTGGTAAATAGTGGCTGTCAGCTTCATGCTTCTCAAAATCATCCAGTATCAGGTCAACTTGATTGATCTGCTCGGTTAAACGTTTTTCTGTGATTGTTCGTTTGTTAAAAACAAAATCAACAGAAAAACCGTCTGATCTGATCTGATTACCAAAGAGCCTCTTATTTGTTCCAGTGGGTAATAAAGATTCAATCCTAATAGTAAACATATTTTAAATGACTATTATATAAAAACATTTTCTACTACTATGTACTTACGATTTGATTCTAAGCGGTTTAAAATCAAATAACTTGTAGAATAAATGCAGCTAATCATTATACCTTCTGGGGAGTGGTTGACCAGGAAGAAATGCTGCTAATGCATTGACCAAAATTGTCACTGATCGCCAATGGCATGATGGTGAAGAGAATACATTGAACAGCCTTGGTAAAGGAAGTCTTCTAACGTCAAACGCTTTATGGGATTGATGTTCCCTTTCAAAGACAGCCAGTATATGAAACAACAGAGGAACAAAAAAGCCAGGGATATCAGCTAATGATTTTATACTAACTCTAGCATCGAGTTTGTTTTTAAGTGGCAGGCATAGTTCATCGATTCTTCGTTTGATCATAGGGTCTTTAAGTGATTTCTATTCAGGCCACACCGCTTCACCTTGGCATACATACTGATATCCATATTTTATAACAATATCATCGACGTCCTTCGGAGCCATGGACTATATACATAATATTTAAGTATTTAGAGTAAATGGATGTGATTATTAGCTCTTACAACAAACATAATTTGAATTCGATATTGCAAAAATCTTCTCAATATATTTTCAAGTTTTTCTACAACTGCATTCTCGTAGGCGGTTGCCAGCTCCTTGCAGGCCTCAGTAATGCACTGGCTAGCTCCTCCAATAGCAGATAGAAAACTTAATTTTTCTTTAATAAGATGAACCTCGTTAAAAAAAACATTATAACAGACAAGTCGATCTAACTATTGTTGATGATCTGGTATAAATGACTTTAAATAAAAAAAAAAAAGTATATACATCATAAACCATACTATCACAAATAAGTCTTTTCTCATAACAAGAACATTTGTCATATATTATTATTATTATTATTATTATTATTATTATTATTATGCCAGCTAGTCATAGTTTGATAGCAATAAAATTGAGTTCATTCTAAACAATGATATAGCTGAATCAACATTTACACTCCTACGGAATAGAGTCATATAATCCAGAAACCAGTAAACAGATCTCATCTTGAATGATAAATAACTGTAAAGATGGTTCACAAAGTATATTTTATTGAAAAAGTCAATACTCTTGTTCCATCTAATATAACCTTCAGCTCATCAAGTCCTATCTCAGGTTACATCTAAGGACATAATCCAAGTCATATATAAACCTAGAATATAAAAAATCTCTCTCGAACTTTTACCTTTATAATCTTTTTATTTAAAAAGTCCCAAAACACTACAACAATCAGTCATTTTGATATTTCTTCTCTAACAATTGGTTTCCCTTTACAGATAAATGTCTAAATGTAAACTCTCATTCATCCAAAAAGCTAATTCTTTTTCTGTCTAATTTCCATTTTTGATTCGTCCAGAAAAAAACTAGCATCGTCTGAATTTGGTGTAAAAACACTATTTAGGCATAACAATCAAGTTGCGGGTACTAAACATTCAGTCGCTAATAAACAATGACTTACAGGTCTTTCTCATTTTATCTTAGTAAAAGCATATTTCTTCTATAAAACAAACAAGGCAAGATTATTCACGAAAAAGAGAAAGACGCAATGAATTGGGCCGAATGTTGGTCTTTAATTCCAAGATTCGATTTTTATTGAAGTTACGTGTATAGAAACGATGGAGAGAGACAGTTGGAACGCAAGTTCAATATCTAGACCAAGAACATCTTAATCATAAATTTCATTGGCAAGTATTTGTGAGCATTATTTACTGACTTTAAGACCTTATACTGTTAACAATGTTTGACAGATAGGCTATCTTTATAGTCTCGAGAAAAAAGAAGGGGTTGCTGTGGCAACTTTGGTAGAGGAGCTTGCATTCTCAACCAAAAAATGGGAGATCGAGCATGTCTTTCAGACAATCAATGCTCTGTTTATGCTAAAAGTAAGACTGATTAACCGCTCTTTCTACTCGCAAAGTTTTCTCATTTGAAAAAAACATGTGCTCAAGCTTGCGGAAGAAGTTGGAGGCCAAGCACCGAGAAGCAGATTGAAGAAGCAAAAGCTGAATGAAGAAAATCAACAATAAAATAGTTTCTTCAGCAACATGACTCTGTAAATCGCTTTCAATGTCGCAAAGTTTTACTTCCTTTCTAATTAGTAGGTTGAATGAGGTTAATCAGTCTTGTTCGATATACTAAATTACACATTTGTTAAGTTTACTTAAATAATAGATCTGTGTATTTCGACTTCAAAAAAAAAAATGAGCCTAGCAGCAGTAGCATTCTTTTTTTTTTATGCTCAAAACCATTTGTTTATGACTACGTCTCAAAAAGTGTTGATCACTTGACATTTGAAATGATTAGAGAAGCCATCAAGTCCACTGATGGTTACTATGACATTTTACGATGAAGCACATGAGTTGCTTTACAGCCTCTCTACAGCTTTATTTGAGAATAGGTGCGAAAGGTTATCGACACACTTGTTTGTGAGCCATTCTCGAAATTGCCGCTTTTCTATTGGATATCAAGATTGCTTTTGCATGAAATATTCTTTTTTTTTATTGACATATGTATAAGAACTACTGTGCCTTAGAGTGTGAATTATACTATGTTTCTCATTTCGGAATGTTGCTCATCAAATAAACAAAAAATTTTAACTTAAACCTTGAAAACGATGGTGTGATCCTTGAAAACCTATGTTTTATACGCCTTCTAGAGGTCAAGAAAAAGATAGCTCTGTTTGCCTTGAGGTTAACTAGGGTAACAGACAGGATTAACTATCTGGGATATCTGAAAACACATGAAGCTTTTTATAGAAGTAAACTTTTCTGTTGATCTAGTTACGACAAATCTAGGGTATCAGGCAGGATAATTACCTGAGGTATCTAGCTGCTTTCGCCAGAAAATTAGGAGAAAAAATTTAACGAAAAAGCACAAGAAAAGGTGTATGTCAGAGAAAGCTTTCTTTTAAAACTTCAGCTCAACTGCTGAAAGTTAGAATTTCTTTCAATTAACCGATTTCTTATGCACTACACTCTTTTTTTTTCTTGGCAGAGTACCGTATAGAGAAGGGATGGTTCATATAACTGTGACTAGAGAAGAAGCAGTCCTAAAGAATATAAGACGCATAAATGTTTACTAATGGTGAATACTCCGTCCACTCTAAAAAGAGGCATTTTGATAACACAGCTGCTATTAGATTTTTATATCTCTGTTCTTTTCATCTTATCATGCAACATTCTTTTTTCACACAAATAACTTGTTTATCTTTGATAAATTACTGGTTTCTTTATGTGTGGTAAGCAGTCAAAACCTGTGTATTATTATAAAATGATCTATTAAAGCTAATTTTGTTCTTTTTTTCTTTCTCTTTTCTTTTCTGTATAATGATATCAATTTCTTCCTCTTCTTTAAAAAACTGCATATTCGCACAAAAGTGAATACATTTTAGAGTGAACAATGGAGTGTCCTCTAGCCTTCCTCTCTCTACCCGGTACTCTGCGAATTTGAATTTGAACATGTCCGATAGGGGGTAGTTCCTAAGAAAAAAAAAGGAAGGGAGGGGGTGTACAAGGAACCTGATAGCCTTTTGCCTGTTTCCTGTCGTGAATGGAAAAGCATTTATTACGACATCGACGACGCGAAATTAGATCATCCTCTTCACAAACTTGTTACCTGGTTTTACAATGAAGTAAGCGCTTCATATTTGCATTTGACGGTTAATTCTTGACGTATTCTATAAGCACTTAAATCAACTGATTGAGAGTGTGGCCTCAATGATTGAGACACAAAAGGCTTTATCTTTACAAGATCATTTAAACAAGCTGTCAGTCGATTTGTTACAGAACTTCGCCAATTTGACACTCTTAGAAATGGACATTTTGAAGCTTTCGTTGTCCTCTGCAATAAGCCTTGTCAGCGCAAAGTGTCAGCAGTTTTTTCGAAAGTAGAATTCCTCTGAATGACTTCTTGGATATGAATAAAGCTAAAACAAACCACTCAAGCGAAGAAGAAAAAAGCCAAATTGAAAATGCTTTTATACATCCCCACGATAAGTAACTCGTACAATACTATGTTCAAGTGTATTTGACCTGAGTGATTGTATTTATATTTTGCATAGCCAATCCAATCAGACACTGGTCGATGTCAACGTAGGCGCCTGGAACATACATTATGACAAAAGAGCAAAGAGTACATCACACTTGAACTATTTTCCTGCTTCTTTAAAACACTTGCTGTAAGTTGGATGGTATTAAAGCATGATTTAGATAGAGAAAAATGTATTGACTCACAGTATCGGGTTTGAAAATATAGTTTGCTTGCAAAGAAACTCTGTCGGTATCCAAGGAATTAAAACAAGAGCATAAAACTGTTTTGAGATCAGGGGAAAACAATTCACAAAATTTGCTCCAAGTGATAAATCCAGTCGTTATTCGTCTGAATGAAGGCAATCACATAAATGTCATCGCAGAGCATGGTCCCTTGAGCCCAATACGCGGTTAATTAAGCATGTCAACCTCCTCGTTCAATTCACTCTTCGTCATGATAATACAGTTTTACTTCTATTGTCAAAAGCCTATTTTCTTTTTTTTCTCTTGACCAATTCTGTAGATGAAATAGCCTGCGTCTAACTGGACCCTACCATCGCGTTAGGCACAATCTTAAAGACTCATCGAAATCGCGCTCAGAACTCAGATTACTTTGTTCCAATCAAGATCAGTTCCCCCGGATTTCCCGCATAGTGTCAAATAATTAAAACTGACTCATCAGAAATAAATTTACCCTTTCTTTTTTTCTTTTATCCCCCTTTTTTTCTCTCAAGTCACCATGAAGTCTTTTACTGTCGAGCAAGTAGCTCAGCACAGCACTGCCAACGATTGTTGGGTTATTATTGAGAATAAAGTATTTGATATAACCAAATTCTTGAACGAACATCCTGGTGGAAAGAAAATCTTATTGAAGAAAGCTGGTAAAGATGCATCCAAAGAATTCAAGACATTCCACAATGCCTCTATCATGCAGAACATAGGTCTTCCTATGCAAATTGGTGTCATTGGTACCGAGAAAAAAGAAACAAAACCTGAGTCAACAGTAGCGATGGTTGCTCCTCAAATTGGCTATGCCAAATTTGGCGAAGGTATTCCTTATGGCGATCCTTCTTGGTATCAAGAATGGAACAGGTAAATACGTCTATAGACTGCATATAGACTGACCTTTATTTAGTCCTTATTATAATGAGTCTCATATCAGAGTTCGTCAAATCGTGCGTGAATGGGTTGACAAAGAAATCATGCCCTTTTGTCATGAATGGAGCGAGAAAAAGGAAATTCCTCGATCTGTCATCAAGAGTGCTGCTAAATTGGGTTTGTTGGCAGGTTTTTCAGGTGCAGGCACAAATCCCAAGATGGCTGACTTATTACCTTACGGGTTACCTGGTGGTGTAACCTCTGCTGAATTTGACATTTTTCATGAATTTGTCTGTATTGATGAATTAGCTCGATGTGGCTCTGGCGGTCTGATCTGGGCTATTGAAGGTGGTCTTTCCATTGTAAGTGTGTATAGACTAGTTGGTGCAACATGTAACATGTATATAGGGCCTTCCTCCTATTATGAATTTCGCTAGAGAAGAGATCAAACGTCGTGTAGTGACCGAGTGTCTTGCGGGTGATAAAGTCATTGCTTTGGCCATTACTGAACCTGATGCTGGTTCTGATGTAGCCAATCTTACTACCACGGCTAAAGACATGGGCGATTATTTCTTGGTCAATGGTAACAAGAAATTCATTACTCAAGGCTTCTTTGCCGATTACTATACAGTCGCTTGTCGTACGGGAGGCGAAGGCATGGCAGGTATCTCTCTTTTGTTGATTGAACGCAACTTTGAAGGTGTCAATGCACGTCAAATGGACTGCCAAGGCATGTGGGGATCAGGCACTGCTTACATTACTTTTGAAGATGTCAAAGTGCCCAAGACTCATTTAATTGGTCAATTGAACCAAGGCTTCAAGTACATCATGCACAACTTTAACCACGAACGATTAGGCATTGTGATGCAAGCCAATCGTCTTTCCCGTGTGTGTATTGAAGAAGCACTCAAGTATGCCTTGAAGCGCAAGACGTTCGGTCAACGCCTTGTCGATCATGCTGTAATTCGAAACAAGTTTGGCCACATGATTCGTCAATGTGAGGCAACACATGCATGGCTTGAAAACATCTTGTTTCAATACAAGACACTTCCTGCCGAGACGCAAGCTACTGTGTTGGCAGGCCCAATTGCACTTTTAAAGGCTCAAAGCACGCAGACATTTGAGTACTGTGCTCGTGAAGCTGCTCAAATCTTTGGTGGTCTAGCTTATTCTCGTGGCGGACAAGGCGAAAAAATAGAACGCCTTTATAGAGAAGTCCGTGCTTATGCTATTCCCGGTGGTTCAGAAGAAATCATGTTGGATTTGGGTGTTCGTCAAGCAATCAAAAAATGTTCTAAATTATAAAAAAAATCAAGTTTGAAAATGATAGATGAAAAAACATTGATAACATGACACTTTATGATGAAGCCCCTGAATTTCTTTACAATGTTTTCTAAGAACAAGCACTTTTATAGAACCTTCTGTTTCGCTGACTAGATACTGATAACTATTGAGCTAGCTTCATTCGTTTGCTTCTTTGGAGAGATAGATACAACAATGGATTCTTTCATTTATCCCACAATTGCATTATAAATCGACCCTGCTTTTGCTTTTCAATGTTATTTGGCGCTCTAAGTAGCATATAGTATCTTTTATAGCTCCATTGATAGCAGCGTTTACATGCCATATAGACCAAAAATGCTCTAAACACAGCTTAAACATGCCAATCTTTGATGTCCCATTGCTCGACAACCAAATTATCAAAAGGGACCATTTTTTATTCAAAACATGATTTTTTGAGTCAAGGGATCGAATGGTACCATTGATTTGGCTGTCGTGTGAAATTCATTTTTTGACCCATGGGTGATCCATGGAGGTTCGTAAAATGAAAAAACAAAACAAAACTCAAACAGAAAATTTTGGAATGTCCCAAGGCAGGTCTGATGCAACTGAAGTTGGATAAGGCCATCTTTAGGTACACCCAAGGAAAAGAAAGCGACTTTACTAAGATGAAAAAGGCGAGTTTATTTGAACATTGCCTTCAAATCTGCATTTAAAGTTGATTGTACACTATAAATGATAGAAAAGAAACCCTTTCAGTAGATATTGACTAATAAGTGGGTAATTTTTTTGCACTTTCCGTTGCTTAAATTACACGCAAGTAAATTTTTTTCGTAATACCTGGTACTTTTGAGGTCAAAAGAAAGATTTTTGGATATGATAAACAACGGATTCCTTGAAAGAAATGAGTTTGATATTTCAAACATCGACTTTTCTTGCTAGATATCACCTTTGGGGCTAAAAATACAAAAGCCCATAGATATATCAAAAAACGTATCAAGAGAAGCTTTACAGTCTTTTATTGTACGTTGAGTATTCTAGAGTAAGGCATCTACTCATTACTGGATGTTAAACAAAAAAAGCTTATTTTCTATCATTTATAGTGTACAATCAACTTTAAATGCAGATTTGAAGGCAATGTTCAAATAAACTCGCCTTTTTCATCTTAGTAAAGTCGCTTTCTTTTCCTTGGGTGTACCTAAAGATGGCCTTATCCAACTTCAGTTGCATCAGACCTGCCTTGGGACATTCCAAAATTTTCTGTTTGAGTTTTAACCGTTGTTGACATTGTCATTACCACCCTCCCGCAAGTCTGGAAAGCACACTGGAGATTTGTTATTGACAACGTCTCTTTTGATGCCTACTCCACTCTACAACAAGCACGTACTGATTTACAGCTGCTCGCAGATGAAAAGCAAGTACACACAAGACTGTGATTCTTCTCTTAATTTTTTCCACTCATAATAGTGGCATACCTTTCATATTATCTTATCTACTTAATTTGTAGCATGATTGCATAATATAATTCCGTATGAATTGCGCCCGTCTTTAGAGTACCATTAAGGTAACTTTACGCCGAGCAACAATAAAATCTTTAAAAAAAGCATAACCAAAAATCGAGCCTTTACTGAGAACTCCATAAAGACGCAGTTATTGGGCTTTGCTGCAGTGACAGAAGCTATAGATCTTTGCTTTCTGAGTTTATTGATATAAAAAACCAATAGGTTTGCTGTAAAAAATATTAAGCAAGTACGCAAAAATGTAAATGAGGTTTTCCACTTATAGCATACCGTTTTCATAATGAAGTTAGTAAACAAACGCATTCACCAAAAATTAGAGCATCTGACGGTTATTTTGAGTGTCTAATTTCATTGATAGCTCCTCTTTTCGTTCTGTAGCGTTAAAAAGAAGATCCAAGGTTGTCAAATTGAGGTTTTTTCGTGAATAATACCCTTTGGATTAGAGTGATCCTCGGCCATTTTTTACAAGTCGATTTTTTTGTTCAAATCAACCTCAAAGGCACTATAGATGTTATTAAACATTGTTTGCAGGTGCTCGGAGTATGTATTCGTCTATAGGCAGGCTACACAGGCCCTTTTGTCTTGTCACGGAAGTGCTTTTTTTTTTTTTTTTTGCTTCCTAGTAGATATGGTCTTTTTCGGGCTTACCCAACGCATGAAAAGAATTCACGTTTGCCTCTACAACGAATAATAAAGCACTTTTTACTCTGTTAAATTTAATATGTATGATCTTGCCTTGAAGTATTTCAAATGCATGAGAAGAATTCATGCTTGTCTATAAAATGTACAATAAAACCTATTGTACCTTGTCAAATGTAAAAAGTAAGACCTTGCCCTGAATTAACTCAAATGCATGTGGCTTGATATGCTGTATTGGTTTTGGCACAATAAGTGATCGCAAAAGGGTAGGTCCAGTGCTAGGTTTCCAAATACATCCAATGCAAGTGGCCATTGTCATACATTGAACAATGCAAAAGAGATATATATGTGACTCAAAGCTAATATATCTTGACCAAATTAGTGTCATCTTTATCACTTCTTCGCTTAGCTGCTCTTTGTGATTCCTTAAATAAGTATCGGTACTTGAGCGTTTTTTCTTTGCCATGAGAGAAATAAGGATGATTTTATTTCAGACATTGACCCATGCTGTAGTGTTCTAAAGACGCTAGACTTTTCCCTAACATCAAGATAATACATGTTTCTTTTCTCATTCTCTATCCATGCGTGTTGGATATGCTGTTTCTTTCAACCAGCAAGCCACTTGTTTTATTTCTGATTTGCTGGTAGCGTTGAAATTTTTTTGACGACTCCGCATGCATCACGCGTAGGCACATATCTTTCTCTCTTTTTCTTATTACGATCTCCTAATGTCCAACCAAAACCAACCTCCAGCTACTGAGAATAATGAGACTGTGGATGCAAGGGAGTTCACAGGAACAAAACTTCAACTTTGTCTCCAGTAAGGATAACCATATAATAGACATAGCTTATTAAAGGCTTTTTATTCAGATCTATTTATGACTGTACACGTACTTCCACAGAACTAGATGCTCTCAAAAACAAGTTACAGTCACTAAGTTCTATTCGACAAGCGCTTAGTAATGATGCCAACCGACCTGTTGCTGCTTTAGAAACCATGAGTAAGTGTGATTTCATGTGTACCTTTTTTTTTAATGCAATGTAGATAATACCATCAATGAATTAGAAGCAGACATTGAAAAAAAAACACAAAAGTAACAAACAACACCTTGTCTGTTTTAGACTAACATTCTACTTGTATAGCATCAAGAATTCAGAAATAGCTGTTATTGAAGGATTTCAAGACATTGTATCCAAAGTCATGTCAGAAACAGATGAGAAAGTCACCAAGGTCTCTGAAGGCATCCGAAGAGCATTGGAAAAGTTTGGCAAATCAATAACAGATCAATTCAACAATAAACTGAGCGAGACAGAAAAGGGCATCGAGCTACTGAAAACAGAAAAATTGAGTGTATCTGAAAAAGAAGCGATTACAAAGATCATTGATGACTTCAAAAGTTCTGTGATTGAGACACAACGAAAGACATTCAGCAACATCACAACACAAATGACAGCTCAATTTCAGTCTGCTTCAGAAAAGAACGACAAGTTAATGAAACAGTTTGATATAGCAAATGTCACCCATTCAGTTCAGGCCAAGGTGTTGGAGAGCATGGATAAAAAACTAAAAGAAAACCTGGATCAACTCAAGAAAGAGAACACACAGTTAATAGAAAAGCATCAACAGAGCAATATCACCCTATCGTCTAAATTTGCAGAACTCATCACAAAACAAGTTCATGAACAAACGAACCCTGATAAACTTCAAAAGATCATTTCTTCTTTACCTGAATTCCAAGCACTTTTGACAATGCAAGAATCTCTCAAGAATAACCCCCAAGGTCCTGCTCTGAATGCGAATGAATTAGCTGATTTTGCATCTCTTAGAGAATCCGTTTCAAGACTCTCCAAAGAACTGAATGAGCTCAAGCATAGAAGCAGCTCTACTCGTGCTATTGTTGATGTACTAAAAGATGCAGGTGTCTCTCGAACCGAGTCTGCCAAGATTGATGTTGATTACAAGGCTGCTGTGAAGCATATGGAAGAAATGGAGCGCGAAGTATCTTTGATCTATAACAATATTAAGATAATGGAAACTGTGGTTAGTGTGAAATCAAAAGCTGTAGAAGAAGCCACTGGATCCAAAGAATCAACAGAAATTGTTTCTCGAAAGAGACCTCGACTAGAAGGACCAGACGAAGAGATGGTAGATCAAACAGCTCTTTTGGCTAGATTGGCTGAACTTGAGAATAAACACCAAAAGCTACTTGACTTTATTCTTCAATGTAAAGACACTGTTTTGGATGACATGTTCCCTACTCGTTTGCAAGCCACAATGAAGAAGATTGAACAAGTCTTGGTGTATGTATCATTTATGTAGATAGATTAGACTCACTTGTTTCTATTAGTAACCATGAAACCTTTATTGCTTACCTAATTGATCCTTTCACAACCACTCAAAGAACTCGATCTACTAACTTCACATTACCAGAAGATACTAGCTCAGTCAATGCACTTCATCCTTCTATGTTGGATGCTATTACTCAACTTGTAAAGAAGACAGCTCAAGAAGTATCTGCACCCTTACGTAAAAAGATCAAAGTGCTTGAAGATAAGCTTGAAAGACAACAACAACAATAAAGCCATTGAACTTTTGACAGATCAATACCACTGTGCATATGAATGACATCACCTTTCATCTTGATTTTCATTGGAAGATAAATTTGCAGGGCTTTAGACCTATTGAAAAAAATTAGCAGTGGTTTAGAAATCAGTTGATATTTTTACTGTTTGGCAGGCTTTAATTTTTTTTTGACTCTATTCTCCCCTCTCTTTTTTTTTTATTCTAAAGATTACAATGCTTGCTCTTCGTCGTGCTGCTATTAAGGCTGCCCCTATTGCTGCCCGTGCCTCTGTCAGACCCTTCTCTGTCTTGGGTGCTCGTTTCTGTAAATATAGCGAATATATATATATATATATATATGTATAGAAATGAAGAGAGAGCGAATGTCTTTTTTAGAAGTGACCAATGCATATAATTCAGACTCTTTCCTCTCTTTATATATATATATATATATATCAATAGACAATGTGTCATATATACTAATCATGTTCTATAGCTGGTGCTGTTGGTCACAATGTCGAATCTAACTTGGGTCCCGGTGCTAAGGCTGGTGAAGTCCCTACCGATCTTGAGCAAGCCACTGGTTTGGAACGTGAAGAATTACTTGCCAAGATGCAAGGTAAGGAGCTCTTTGACATGGAGCCCTTGAACATGACCCACATTGGTACTCCCAAGAACCCCATTGTTGTCAAGTCTCATGATCCCATTCGTTTCATTGGTTGTACTGGTAAAGTTGTTTGACACTCTAGTATACGTTTATTTAAATTTTGTATAGGTTTCCCTGCTGAATCTCACGATGTTATCTGGATCAACTTGGACAAGTCTCACGAACACGACCGTTGTCCTGAATGTGGTTCCGTCTTTGAAATGGATTTCGTTGGTACTGAAGATCACCACCATTAAATTTGGTTCATTCAATACATTTGTTTATTATTATTATTATTATTATTACTTTGTGTGTTAGTAAAAGGATCAAGCAAGAGAGAGAAACTATGCTTAACCTTGTTGATCTTTGCATGAAATCTAATTTATAATTGAATGTGTTGTCCCTCTCATTAGAGTTGGACCACTGTCTTGACGATATGTCTAATAACGCGAGCAATCTGAGGTTAAACTATGTGTTGTTGTACAAAATAAAAGAAAGAAAGAGAGAAAAATACATATATATATATATAAAGAAAGAGAAAATAAAGGAGATATCAATCATATGTACGCATTCAATTTTAATGAGCATATAGACAGAACATACATTAAAACAAAGAAAGCAAGGGGCACAAACCGTCTTTTATTTTTAGCTACTTAGAGGTTACCCTAAATGTAGCACAATCACGAATGGAAGAAGGTACTTAATATCCCTAAAAAACAGCATTAGTTATCCTTTTTGCACGGGAGGCATATTTTTTTTTCCTTCATTCTTTTCTTCTTCTTCTTTCATTTACTTACTCTCTTTTTCATTTCTCTCTTTTTTTTTCGCTTTCTTTTTTTATTTTCATTAAAGTATTTGAGAAGATAATTTTATAGAGTCTTTTTTCTCCCCTAGACATTTCAATCTTTTTTTTTTGTCTTCTTTTTCTTTGTCTTTTATCTTCTTCTTTCCTTTTCCCTCTCCCCTCCTCCTCATCCCCTTATTTTCCCATACATTCCTTTGATGCTTTTTGATGAACCAAGTAACTCTCCTTCTTTTTCTGGTTGTTGCTGTAGCCAAGGTTTCGCTTGCGCTCGGTAAGCAATTCTAAAATACATAAAAAAAAAGAGAGACTCATTTTAATCAAATAGAGATCGAGAACAATAACTCAATGACAGGTAATAAAATCTAATAAACCAAATTAAGATCCCGGATATCTATTTTTATATATATATATATATATATATTTTTTTTTTTTTACTAACGTTGATCTTTTAATAGCTTGTCAAGCGACATGTTCAAGCACTTTGATCACTTCCACGCATTGTTGGAAAGAGACAAAAGCGACATTTGTATCTAAAGTGCATTCTGATTACACACTTCTTAGACCTACTACCACCGTCGTAACCACTTGTACAACGACTGTTCGAAAAGCACCCGTTACGAAAACTTCAAGTCATTTTACAATGACTCCGACAAGGACTGGATCTGTTCCTTTGCCTATCATGACAAATACTGCAATGATAAGTAGCACAGCAACTGACATTGTGATTGCTACAGGTGTAGATTCGTCTACAGAGACAATCAGTATAGCTACTCCAACAACACCTGTGGGTGGTAGCAGTACGGAGAACAGCAGTAATTCCAATGATGGAGATCGTAGCAGTGATACTGATTCAAATGATTCAGACAATACTGATAATAACAGTGACTCAAACAGTGCTGGCAATAGCAGCGATTCCAATAATGTCGATAATAATAGCAACTCAAATAACACAGACTCAAACACAAATGATACTGACTCGAATGACGGCAATGATACTGACTCGAATGACGGCAATGATACTGACTCGAATGACGGCAATGATACTGATTCAAATGACGGCAATGATACTGACGACGACAGCGACAGTAACAATGCTGATTCAAACGACAACAATGATAGCAATGCTGATTCAGGCGACAGCAATGATAGCAATGCTGATTCAAGCGACAGCAATGATAGCAATGCTGATTCAAGCGACAGCAATGATAGCAATGCTGATTCAAACGACAGCAATAATACTGATTCAAGCGACGGCAATAACACTGATTCAAGCGACGGCAATAACACTGATTCAAGCGACGGCAATGATAGCAATGCTGATTCAAGCGACAGCAATGATAACGATGCTGATTCAAGCGACGGCAACGACGCCGATTCAAGCAACACTAACAATGCTAATTCAAACGATAACAGTAGTAATGCTGATTCTAACGACAACAATGACACTGATTCAAACGACAACAATGACGATAATACTGATTCAAACAATGATCAAGATGGCTCTACTGATACTACACCTACTACTGATCAAGGTGTCTCACAAAGTAATCCTACTGATAGTATTTATGCTACCAACAACGGCAATACCAACAACGGCAATACCAACAACGGCAATACCAACAACGGCAATACCAACAATGGCAATACAGATATCTTCAACCCAGAATTAGCAGCTCAAAATGACAATAGTAACAAAGCTCTGGGCATTGGTCTCGGTGTTGGTATTGGCTGTATTGCTGCTCTTGGCTTAGCAGGTTTGTTAGTCCATAATCGTCGTAAAAAGAAAGCTTCTTTTGATGAAATAGAAGGTGATCAAGTCCCTACGCGTTGGCGTCCTCAGAGTTTTATGGGCGTCGTTGCTTCTGTTGTGTCTAAATTACCTCGATCACCTTCTCAGCGCAGTAAAGCATCTACTGATTTACTAGGTGGTACTGGTGTTGCCATAGGTCATGGAGAAGGAGCAGTTGAACCTACTGTTATCTCCCATAGCAATCGACAGTATTAAATGAGAAATAAAATTAAATTTTCTGTAAATTAAAATTAGTCTCCTTTATTTTCGAATCACTTGGTCTACTTTGTTACAGTGAAGCATAAAAGTAGGAGTAATCCATCGACCACAACTGCATTGGTCTCCAGCCCAATGATAAGCACCTAATTTACACTGGCATTTAGGACAGTCAATACGTCCTTGTACATCATCAATCAATCCTTCCATCCATTGCATGGGTTCAATAAAATAAGAAGAACAGGTGTTGTTCTGTATGGCTAATGAAGCCAATAAGGGATTAAGTGAAGCATTCACTTTGTTGCGTGAAGCATTTACTTCAGAACCCTCTGCTGTAGTGGAAGTGGTGGTGGTGGTGATATTGATATCTGAGTTACGCTTATGATACGAGAACGAAATTTGGCCTTGGCCTGGTTCATGGTCTACTACATTTTCTGATCCAACAAGCATACGTCTACATTTTCTGCATCGAAGTGCTCTGAATTTCTTTTTGTCGCTTGCTTCGGTTAGCGGTGTATATTCTGGATCAGCAGCCAGTGCTACATGTTCTATATAGCCATAATCTATCAACATGTCAGTCTCTTTAGCATCTTGATATGCTTGCTTCTTACTTTTTTGTTCTTCTGCCATGGTTGCTACTAAGAAGCGTCTATAGTCTGCATGTCTAGCATCCACATCGAAATTCAAATCATAATACAATGAAAGTTGTTCCATAAACCCATCATTAGGAGCAATAGAAGGTCTCTTTTGTCGAATGATTGCTAAAGCATCATCTCGCTTGATCTTTTTTGATTTCATCAGACAGGCTGCTAATACAGTAGGACTACGAGACACACCTGCTTGACAATGAATCAAAATACGTCCTCCTTCTTTATAAGCTTCTTGAATAAATGTGTTTGTTTCATCAAAGTATTGAATGATATTTTGGCCTTCAATATCCATCATAGGGATATTCTTGTATTGAATACCATCTGACTGATAGTTGAAATCACCTAATGACAGAACATGCGTAATCTTGTTTTCTTTTAAAGTTTCTTTTGTCACAGCTTCATAACTAGCTAAGAATATACGTGATACTATTTGTTGACAATCTGTCATAATGAAGAGAGAAAAAAAAAAAAGAGATTAAAAAAAATTTTTTTTATTATTATTATTATTCTACATCCATATCTGATCCTCCATCATCCATCATATTAATAGGTTGACTATTACTCTTTGAGTTCTCTAATCGAACACATTTACTCAAGAGTCGTTTACGAAGTTCAGGTAGTTTGATTTGTGCTCTTTTAACAAAACCAGGAGCAGGTATATGGCGATAATCATTTGTATCTCTTTGCCAGACAAATACATCATGCCAGTCTTGGTCTCGAGACATATGTTCTTTTTCATATTCACTAAACCGCATCTTTTGTCGACTGATATCAATAGAAACTGCATTCTATTCAAGCAAGTTATGTCAATGCTGATTTGACTGCTACTTACTAATGCATAGAGACGATGTTGTTTGTCTTGTTCTTTTTTGGCTTTGAATTTACGACTCTGTTCTCGGAGTTCATGCATTCGTTTCTCAGTAGCCACTCTCTCTGATTCGAGTCGCAACTTTTCTTGTCTTTCCCATTTCTCTTGTTCTTCTCGTTTCTATTATATGGCATCAATAGATGGTTGATAAACATAACTTACTTGTTGTTCTTTTAGTTTCTTCTCATTGTGGATTTGACTATAAATATCTGCAATATCAAATGGTTTTACATCAACTGTTTCTTTAGGCTTAGGTGGCTCTTTTTTGGCTTTAAATGGTAATGGTTTTGTTGTACTGGTGGGTGGTGGTGAAGAGGAAGAAGGTGTCTTTTTAGCCAAAGCAAGCCATTTATCATGATTGGCCAAGACAGGCTTGTCTTTGATAGGCGAGGGTGGTTTACCAATAGCCAATTTAGGTCCATTATTAGATAAAGTAGGTGTGGGCGGTTCTTTAGATAAAGCAAGGCCTGGTATTTTAGGCTATCTCTTTTTGTCAGTAACAGATATACACATATTTGTGTTTTACCTTGGGTGGTGATGTGACTTCGGGTTCTTTCACAGGCTCTTCTTTAGGTTGAGATACTTTGATCTTTAATCTTAAAATAGTAGGTCCATTGTTACTTTTGTTTTCACTTGAGGTAGGCTCAATCATGTCTGAGTGATGATCAACAACAGCAGACGATGACGTGGGTTCAATTGCAAGAGGTGGTTCTATGGTAGATATGTTATTCATACATGCAGACAATTCTATCTCTCTCTCTCTCTCTCTTTTTACCTAGAGAAGTACGTTGTCTTTTAGATTCCTTTTTCTTTTTACTGTCTTTTTGTTGATGCAATTTGGCCCATTGCTTTTCAAAAATAGCTTCAAACTCTTTACCCAGATTCGCCACAAGATGGTCGGGTGGATTATACAGATAACAGTTACGAAACATAAGTCGGATATCTTGAGCTAATTCCTCTTCATGGCTGTATTGATGACTATAAAGTTTCTTTTCATAAGTAGACATATCCATAGGCTGTTTAATGATATCGTAATAGTCTGTTGCACCCCATGCAGCTGCATCCACAGGATTCTCAAATGGCCAAGCAATGCCTTTGTATTTAGGCTTCTTGAGTTCTCTTACAAGAGCCTCACATCGTTTGAATTGATCTTCTGGCATGGATGGAACAGGGTCATTATTTACAAAAGTGACTATAGGTTCTGGCTTGATTTCAGGTGGCGGATCTGTCTTCATGATGGGTTCTGGTTTCATTTCCAAAGGTGGTTCTATGTGCATGGTTGAAGGTGATGGGGGTAAAGATGGTGGTTTTTGTATGGCTAACTTGATTGTCGTTGCACTCGGGGGTGCTGGTATTGACTGTGTATCTGTATAGACCTATAGAAACCATATTAATATCAATACAACATAAAGCATGAAGCCAGATACATGATGTGGTTCTGTTGTAAGACTGGGTTCTTTTTTGCATAGTTTCTGATAATGTTCTTCCAATTTCTTTGCATCTAGACAGACTGGATCCCCAGGATTATTATAAAGATAACAGTTATCAAACATCAGTTGAATATCTGCCTTAAATTCATCCACACTCTTATAAGCATCGGCCAACAACTTTTTCTCGACTGTGCCCAGGTCCATGGGATGCTTAATGATGTCAAAATAGTCGGGTATGTTGAACTGAATGGGATCAACTGGATCAAGAAAAGCAATGGCACGTTTGTGTTTCTTTAGTGCTCTGATGGTCTGCATACACCATTTCTTTTCTGCTGGGGTCATAACAGCTTGTGTTCTAAAAAGAGAATTAGTTTAAAGCTTTTAGTATCGAATGAACACTCACGAAGAATCATCTGCAATACTTGAAAAAGATCGTTTCTGAGCAACATGAGACATTTTGTTTTCTCCCTTATTTTTTTCTTGTTCCTTATTCACGTTTACTGTGTAAAAAGAAACGTTTGCAAGAGAGTGTTAATAAGGAAAGCGTTTGCTTAAGAAAAACTTTTTTAGGCAGCCAAACAAAAAGAAAAAAAAAATATATAGACTGTATTAAATCACCGCACCAATCAATTGAGCAAAAATGCGGTGTTTCAAATTGTCGAGTGTACGTTGCCAAGGATGACACACACAAACATAAGAGCAGGTTGCTTAGAAACAGTTGCTTAAATCACCTAGGCTTGAAAGAAAGGAAGAATCACCGGTGATTTTTATCAGTGCATGGACAATAGTTCAATCTTTGTCTTCGTGTCTTCTTATAGAAAGACTGGTGTAGTACAAAATCAATCAAAGAGACAATAGACGTGTATCTCATGCACTACTAAGCCAATGAATAGGAATCTATGTTGGTACTAATAAAAAATAAATGGTCTCCTCATCCTTTTTCAAGTACCAAATCTATAGATAGATAAACTATACTGCTTGTGTGCTTCCAAAAATAAGTGCAATTGACTTACTCTTGCCAAAAAGAAAGAGAGAATTTTAGAAAAGTCATTTTGTATCTTTATTCTCTTAAATGTATTTTTAAACTCTTTAAGCTTTTTTTGATTCTTCAGAACCAAAAAAAAAAAAAAAAAAAAAAAAAAAAAAAAAAAAATAGAGCTATCGACTAGCTTAAATACTCAAAATAAACACCAAAAGCTACAATTTTTGATCAAAGTGTTTGCAGATACACAGATAAGAAATATGTTTACAAAAATGATAATTTTTTATGGACAAGGCGGTACAACGTGAAGTGAGACTACATAGACAGCTTGTTAAGATAATAGTCATTCTTGATTGGGAACATCCGTCTATCATGTTTGTAAATGTGCAGAAGAATCAAGCTAAAGAAATCATGGGATACAAATGACAAAGGAGCAGCATTCAAGACTTGTAAGCATAAACAGCACAGCTTTTTGACTTTCCTGAACTCGATCTATATGTGACTGAAAAAAAAGAAAAGGCAAGTTAGTTTACGTGTTCATTCATTATATATCTGACAAGGAATCCAATACTAAAGTTCAAAGCTGTATTGAACTGTGTTGTGCTTGATAATCTAATCCTCGTTGCAGAAAAAAAATCTGATTTTCGGTATTTGTCGCACTTTGTAAGTGAAAGTAATAAAGACTTGAAGATATACTCACTTACAATGTCTTTCTTTAGAAATGACTTTGTATATGACTATTGTGGCCTCAAAGTGCTTCAGAAGTCCGAATCGTGCTACCGATCTTATCTATTTGACAACTGCATGAAGGCCACTACCAAATATTTACGTTGTATCAACCACAAAGTTACTTTCCTTCCAGGAGAAATTAAACTCGAAGCCATGACCATACAACTAAAACAGAAAGGAATGATGGACCGCAAGTATAGGTATAATGCTGATGAAACACTCACAGCCAATGACTTTTCTGCCATTGAAGTCCTTTTGACAGAGGTGTTCTCTGGCTACGGCTCAAATGACACTCGTAAAAATAAGCTTTGATCATGATAAAGCTGTGTTTGGAATGTTGGCAATGATATGAACCGTGGCGCTATTATATGCCAAATCGTCATTCAGTACTTTTACATAATAGTTGGTACAATATGCATGTGTAGATTCTTGAGAAAAAACCAAGGCGAGTTTTCTTTTTATGACCTAAGATATGCATGTTGGTAGTCTTCAGAGATTGAAATATAACAACGCCCATTCTTCGATCCTGCCACACCCAAAAATTGAGCCTAGGCCAGGCACCTCTCTGGATCTAGTCTCTGATGCACTTGCATCTTTCAAATTTTCTCGGATTCGGTCTCAACCCAACTGTCCTCTTTCAGTAGCCATGGTAACCTTGATCGGTCTCTCTGAAATCTGGAAGGCCCATTGGACCCATACCATGCAGAACCAACCATTCCATTATCTCTCTGTTCTTCACAGCGCTTGCTATCAAATTAAGCGTATAGCTACTGAAAATGACCTTTCATCTTGAGAGGTCTTTTCTCGCAATAGCTGCTCTTTTTTTTTCTCGGTTTCTTTTTTTTTTTTTTTTTTTTTTTTTTTTTTTTTTGAAATTGTAATACCCTTTTTGTTTCTTTTAATCCTCTTATAATAAATAATTGTTGAGCACCTCTTTTAGTGGGTCCCTCTCGAGACCACTAATACATGCGACAAATAAAATCAAAAAAAAAAATCGAGTCTTTGCTAAGAACTCCATAAAGACGCAGTTATTGGACTTTAGTGCAGTGACAGAAGCTGTAGATATCTACGTTCTGAATCTAATGACATAGAAAAAACAATTAGTCTACTGCCAAAATTTTGAGCAAATGTGCAAGAATGCTTGTGAAGTCTTTCGCTTATATTTCATCATTTCTGTAGTATAACTAGCAATCAAACGCATTCATTAAAAACTAGAGCTTCTTACGCTCATTTTTGGTGTTTAAGCTTGTCAATATCTCTATTTTTCATACTGTAGCATAAAAAAAAGCTTAGAGAGTTGTCAAACAGATGATTTTCATGAACAGTACCCTTTGGTTGAATGGTCAAAATGACCATTTTTTTACAAGTCGCTTTTTCTGGCTCAAATCAACTCCAAAGTTACCTTGTATGTTAGCAAACATGGTTTGTAGGTATTTGGAGTACGTACTCGTGTATAAACAGGCTACATAGGCCCTTTTGTGTGCTCATTTTTCGATTGAGAAAATGCATCTAATTAAATAGGCACAATCACCTTCATATAATCTAATGACATCTTACCACTGAAAAGAACCGACTTATAATATGTATCTTTTTTTTCTCATTACTACATGCTTGTTGAACTATTTGCTTGCCAATTATCTCCATCAATCACATACATTTTTCAAAAAGCAGAAAGGGACTATTTGTTATCACTGTCGTCCCATAAAAACCTTCATTTATTTATCTTTAAAGCATGGAATAGTTTAAATTCATCAAACTGTATTCGTTGTCATTACACCAAAAAGAGAAAAAGTTTATGTAAATAAAGCCCTTGATTGAGTTTGAATAAGATGTTTCCTCTTGAAAAAAAAGATTTTTTTTTACCAAATTAGCTTCTCTTTTTATAGATCTACTATGTTTTCGATCAATAGATACAATGGAGAGAACGAAGAAGATACCCGTACGCTTGAGAAGAAACAAGAAAGACTTAACAAACTCAACAACAAACTCGCAAGTAAAAAAAGAAAAGATAGTTCTCAAGTAGAAGAAAACGATCATAAAAAGATCAAAGCAGATCCATTAAAGAAAAATAGAAAGAAAGAGCCAGAAGTAGAAGAAAAAGCAACTGATGAAAATGAGCAAGAGCAAGAGCATCAGCCATCAGAACAAGAAGAGGAAGAAGAAAGTCAAGAACAAAGTAGTCCTGTTGAAGAAGCGATGGATATGGATCCAGTAGAACAAGATAATGTGCCTACACTCGAAGCATTTCCAGAGATGGTTGGACCCAAGACAAAACGAAGTAAAGAAGAAAAGAAGTTGCTCAGGAGCATGGGTATTCCTGAGTGGATGTTGCAGCCTACTGTCGTATCACCCAAAGATTCATGCGGATTAGATCAAGTAGGTCTCTCTTCTCATTTGGTTCAGCGATGTCAAGATTTAGGTCTTTCTTCTTTATTTGCAGGTAAAATAGCATGGCAATGAAACCTATGTCTCATTCAATGTAGTTCAAATGGCTGTGATACCTGTCTTTCTCAGAAGACAGGCATTGTATGATACAAGAAGAGTGCCCGGAGATCTTTGTATTTCAGCACCTACAGGTAGTGGTAAAACAATGGCTTATGTCTTGCCCATTGTTGATATCTTGTCTAAGCGAGTGGTGACTCGTCTTAGAGCTGTGATTGTGTTGCCCACACGTGATTTAGTGACTCAAGTAAAAGAGACATTTGATGCCTTTGTGAAAGGTACAAACTTGGTTGTAGCAGCTGCATCTGGTCAGCAGTCTTTTGCACATGAACAACATGTATTAGTTGGATCGAATGAACAAAGGTATGCACATATGCCATGTCCATTGGCTGACAGTATGTCTAGTTTAGATGGTGGTAAAAGCAGAGTGGACATTTTGATTACAACTCCTGGTCGTTTAATGGACCATTTGACTTTGACACCTAATTTTACACTCCAACATCTCCGGTTCTTAGTAATTGATGAAGCAGATCGTCTTTTAAATCAAAGTTACAATGACTGGTTGAATCAAATATTATTAGCTACTCGCCCTGAGGCTCATTTGAATGCTCCTTCCTTGGATTTCAAACACGACAAATACGGGTAAAATAAACATAGATGTCAAACAAGTGACTTATATTCTCTTAGTGTGACAGAATCAGATGCCATTGCTCCTAGTTTCCTCAAGACATGTTATAGCTTACCTTCTACAGAACTTGACTTACCCAAAGTACCTTCTGTAAGTATCTCATAACTAGTCTTTAAATCTAATTTGACTAGATTCAAAAACTACTATTTTCTGCTACATTAACAAAAAACCCTGCTAAAATTGCAGGATTGCATCTCAATGATCCCGAATATATTTCTGTTCAAAATGAAGATGGTAGTGACATGAAGCAAGAATACACAACACCTGAAGGTCTTAAGGAATACATGACCATTTGTCCTACCGAGAAGAAGCCACTCATGGTGATTTATTTACTTCATCAGTTGGGTATCAAGTCAGGTTTATGTTTTACGAAATCTGTCGAGTCCACACAGCGACTCTATATGCTGATTGAAGCCTATGAAGCCACACAACCTGAAGAGAAACGTATTCGTGTGAAGGAATACTCAAGTGAATTAAGACCTGTACAGAGAAAACAACTTCTTAAGCAATTCAAAGGCGGCCAAATTGATTTGTAAGTAGTAGACAAATTTGAATGTATCTTACAATGCAAATCTAGGTTGATTTGCTCGGATTTGATTGGCCGTGGTATTGATTTGGATTCCGTTCAGTTTGTGATCAGTTATGATGTACCCTATTACATGGATAAATACATTCATCGTGTGGGCCGTACTGCACGTGCAGGACGTGAAGGCGAAGCATACACTTTAGTAGAGAAACAAGAAGCTCGACACTTTAAGGAAATATTGCGTCATGCGGGACATTTAAGCCAAATCAAGACACTTGACATAGAAAAAGCCAAATTAAAAGAATTGGTACCTGATTATGAAAAAGCCATGGCTAATCTTACGGAATAAATAATAATTTGATAGATAAAAGAAAAAATTTCCTTTTCTTTCTTGTACCCTTTTTCTTTTTCTTTTTTTTCTTTTCCTTATTATGAGTCCACCGACAAAACTGAATAGAACGACTTCTTCTTTATCTACAAGGAATAGTCGGCGTTATGTTGAGCCTTCTATTTCAAGCGAACAACAAGTAGAGGAAGAGGAAGAAGAACCTCAAGACGACTCAGTTTCGATAAGCTCAGCGGATAGAGAAATGACTTTAAAGGACCGTCAAGAAGTAAGCATCCAAGCGAGATATACGAGTTGACATTGATCTTCTTAGGCCATGAATAAAAGCCATCCCTTTGGCTTGCCTATCTGGAAGCCTGCTCTTTATAAAAAGTCTCGTTCAGTTGTCCGTAGTGCTAACCGAGCACTTCATTCATCACCTGCACCGGAACTATTCCTAAATCCAGGCAATATCTTGTGGTTTGTATTGTTTGGTTGGTGGTTATCATTGACCATACTTATCATCTCTGTTCTTCCTTGGGTGTGTTGTGGTCATGCTTATACTCGTGTGTTGAGAGAACTTGCATTTTATTTGCTTTGGCCATTTGGTCGATACGTTGAACGTCAAGTGGAAATCACACCCACGCATATTGGAAGCACTTTGGATGAAGAAACCGGTTTATTAAACGGCCAAAAGAAGCATAAAAGCAATATCAAGCGTATTTTGAAGCTTGGACCAGCTGGGTTAGTCTATTACTTGATCTTCTTTAGCTTTATTGCACCTTTGTTATTTTTAGTATCGGCTGTTTGCTGGATGTGTGTCATTTCGATTCCCATGGCCAAGTTAAACTATATCCTGATACGTCATTTGTATCGCCACCCTTTATCACTGCGTTTCAAATCAAGTCCCTCAGGTCTGATTCAACCAGACACATCAGGCAAACCTTCTGTGATCTTGCTCTGTACTTATCAAGCCATCGGTCTACAGTACTACAAGTACACGTATGATGGGATCAACATCATTTTCATCAACCTGATACCGTTGGTCTTTTTTGTGATTTTGGATGATTGGCTTCTGAAAGACCGTTTTCCAGGTACATGGATCACTGCTTCTGCTATGGTGTTTGCACTTTCTTTGGCATCGGTCATCCCACTCTCTTATTTTATCGGTATGAGTGTCAGTTCTATTTCTGCTCAAAGTAGTATGGGTGTAGGTGCAGTGATCAATGCCACCTTTGGTAGTATTATTGAAATCATTCTATATGCTGTGGCTCTTGTGAGTGGTAAGAGTGCATTGGTAGAAGGTGCCTTGATCGGCAGTTTATTGGCAGGTGTGTTATTGATGCCTGGATGTTCTATGGTGAGTGGTGCTGTCAAACAAAAAGAACAAAGGTTCAATTCTAAAAGTGCTGGTGTTACTTCCACCATGTTGATTATGGCTATCATTGGTGCATTGACACCTACCCTGTTCTATCAAATGTTTGGATCCGTAAGTCCTTGTTTGTGTCTACACATCATGTATTGATCTCGCTGTAGTTTGAGTTAAAATGTATTGGATGTCCAGACATAGTCAACAATAATGGAACCATCGCTTGTTCAAGATGTTATTATGATCAACTGAATCCAACCCATGACCCTGTTTATCAAAACAGTGTGAAGCCTCTCATGTGGCTCTGTGCTGCTATTTTACCTTCTGTAAGCACACATGAGATAGTGTATTACATGTACTTAACCGTATTATATATAGGCCTATATTATAGGATTAGTTTTCAGTTTACATACGCATGTAGACATGGTCTGGAAGAACAACACACATCAAAACAAGAACAAGTTAACATACTATCAACGACTGATACCCACGCATCTTATTTCTCAATTGATTCATCCTCACCATGAGCCCACAGAAGACCATATCGAAGGCCATTCCACTGCAGTCCATTATAATCCATCGCCACCCATCATGCAGTCACCTGTGGCACTTGCACTTCCTAAAGACAGTACTATCCCACATGCTTCCATTCCTGTCGTCAACACACTTGTGGATGAAGATGAAAGAGAGGACGAAGAAGTAGCAGGTCATGACTCACCTAACTGGGGCAGAAACAAGAGTTTTATCATCCTGTTTGGTTGTACACTCTTGTATTCGATTATTGCAGAAATCTTGGTAGATACAGTGGACGAAGTCATGCAAAACTTCCCTATGGATGAAAAGTTTCTGGGCTTAACTTTGTTTGCCCTTGTGCCTAATATCACTGAATTCATGAATGCTATCTCATTTGCCATGTATGGCAACATTGTGCTTAGTATGGAAATCGGTTCTGCTTATGCATTACAAGTGTGTTTATTACAAATTCCTGCTATGGTTGCATTTTCGTTTTGGTATAATTATGGAAAAGAAGAATTAGCTCAGTTTACCTTTAGGTAAGTAACAAAAAAAAAAATGGTTGACATGGTTAACATTCTCTATAGTCTTGTGTTTCCTCGATGGGATGTGATCAGTGTGATCTTTTCTGTCTTTTTGTTGACCTATACTTATCAAGAAGGAAAGGCTAATTATTTCAAAGGAAGTATTCTCATTTTAAGCTACATTGTACTTGTCGCAGGATTTTACTTTATTCCATCCTTTTCTGAACACAGTGTACTTATTGGGTCACCTCCTTCATTGCTTTTGTAAGCTTATTCTGTATATATGTTTATTAAAAGATCTGTATATTCCCCCTTCTCAAGTTTATTGTCTAATCTTGACTCGGACATAAGGAACATCAACATCTTCATCATCAGCATCATTGACACAAATTTCAAATATCAAAGACTTGACGTGAGAAGGAATAGGCTTTTTAGAGACAGATTCGACCACTTCAGACAACTTCATGTTCAAACGTTCGGCAGCCTTCTTCTTGTTCATAAAGAAAGAGTAAAGCATGGAAACACCTGAAGAAACCATGGTTACCTCCAACTTGTGCTCATTTTGGAAATAATCAATGAATTCTTGAAGAGTCATGTCATGGTCAATATCAAATCGATCCCATAAACTAAACTTGATACCATTGTATTCAAGTGTAGGCATAGCAATAGGTTCAGAGAAACCAAAGAAAGGAAGAGCTAGGTTGACAAAGCCATTCTTGTATTGTTCCAAATCCTTCTTACCATCCAAGATCTTGTAGAGTTCAAGACAGACAAGACCCGTGACCATGGCTGTGGTGGTGGCAATGGCAGGAATGATCTTACCAGCAATGAATTTGGTCTTGTAACGATCTGCAGGTGTGATGCCATAGTTCATGGCACGCAAGTTAGAAGCAGCCGTGATAAAGTCAATGTGATGGTTAGAATCATCGTCTTTTTCGAATTCAGCAGGTTGTAAACGGAAGTTACCGACACTAGAAGGAGAGGGCAACTTGGAGATCAATTCATCCAAACTGTCAGCGCCATTGTCGTTATCCACTGTTTCGTTTTCTTGGACTTGAATCTTGACACCTTCCTTGGGCTTGAATTCAGGCACAATCACATTTGCCAATTCCTTACGAATATAGGCTTCATCTGTGTTTTCTTCCAAACCATAATTGTAAGCATGCAAATTAGCAGCATCAATAATGAAATCAAGATGAGCACGGTTGTTGACATCAAATTCAAGAGGTGTAGGAGCACGCTTAGGTCCAGACCAGAACTTTTGACCAGTGGAAGTGACAGCATCGGGAGGGAAATTGAACAACAATTGACGAATGTTGTTACTGAACAATTCCTCAAACTTGAGACGAGCCCAAGCAACACAGTCAGCAAAGGTACTGGGCTTGTCTATGGCCAAGCTGTTGTAGACAGCTTCAATCGTGTCTTTGCTTGTACCACCTTGCTTCAAAGTAGCTTCCACAAAGTTAGGTTGAGTCAAGTACAGATTGACATTATCAGCAGGTTGTTTGAAATAACCTTCAAACAAATCACGAGCCCATTGAATGGTATGTTCAATAGCATTAGGGAAGTTCTTCAATGTACAGATAGGAATAGACTTTTCTGGAGGGTCTTGAGAAGAAGAGTAGGATTCGGTCAAGAAGGGCAAAATCACTTGTGTGTTACCCTTTGTACCCAAAGTACCGGACTCCAAAAGAGGCTTACGATAATAAACACATCTTCTGTCCATGTACTTGCGTGCTTCGACATTATCAAGTGCATTGGTCACACCGTCCAGAGATTCAAAAAAGTCGTCGTCGTAAATGTCTACATGATCATGAATACCAATTTTCATTGTATTTCTTTTTCTTTTTTACTTACTTTCAGTATCAGGGCCTACTCTTTCTTGATGAATGGTGATCTTACCATTCAAATCAGGGTTCATTCTGGATACAGCAGCAGAAGCACATTCTGATTTCAATTTCTACTTGTTGGTTAGTATCTTTGTGATAGCATAACTTGCAAATGACTTACACCAACATCACCAGCTCTAAACAAGAATTGTCTGTTCAAGTTACTTTTTTCAATAGTGTCCATATCAGTGATAGTCAAATGGCCTTTAGGACCTGTACCCAGACCCATCATGGCCCAGTTCTTAAGCATTTCACAACCAATGGCACCAGCACCCACAAGGAACTCATTGGTGTTGGCAATCTTTTCTTGGAATGTCTTACCAAAGACTGCAATTTGACCATCATAACGAGAACCGACCTACAGATGATGAGATGACAAAAAAACAGGTGACACTCCTACTTACAGGCTTGCACTCTTCTTCAGTCAAAGTGACACTAGTAGGAAGAGCCTCAAGTGCATCAAAGTACATGTATTGATGAATAGGATTAAATTTACCACTAACAGCCTTGAGCACTTCCTGAGCTGTCATACCACCAAAGACAGCCACCATAGGTGAGAGTTCACCAGCAGATTGATAAGCTAATTCCTTGATGAGTTTTTCGTCTAACTCAGGCTTTTCTTCAACAGAATCCACCAATATCTTGGTGAATTCAAATACTTCATTGGCATCTTGTTCATTTCTAGGCTTGGGATAACGACCATGCTTTTCAACAAATCTGGATAAGGCTTGGAAACCCAAGTGAAGTTGTATAGGACGATCGAATTTGGCGAAATCAGAGACCAAGAATTCGGGCTCACTTAAACTTTCTTTATAAGATTTCTGTTTCAAATGAGTGACTGAGTTATGTAAACTAGTAAACTTACGAAATCAATGTATTTAGGCATTTTGACTTGAGTAAAAAGACCTCCATTTGTATAATCACCAAATTCAGAAGTATCACCAATGCTAAAACTATAAGGACCAAAGACCTTGACCTTGCGAGGAGTAATGTCATTCAATTCAGTCATACCTTGGATTTCCTTGAAAGTAACATAGTCGCCATCTTCCAAGCCATGACGCACTTCGTCCAAGCAAGTAACAATGCCTTCTTGTTCCTGTTTTCACATAAGTATATACGTATAAACACATACAGGACATATTACCTTGGAAATATTGGCAATCATACCATGCAAAGGCTCTTCACCATTGGTATCAATCACCTCAAACTTGGAACCGAAATCATTAAAGATACGACCAAAGAGACCACGAATTTCAGTAGAAATAAAATGAATGTTGTTGGCGTGACAGATTTCAGAAATAGCCAATTGTTGAGACAATGGCATGTCAGTAACAACGACTACCTTATATTTCTTCAAGTTATCTTGGGTCAATTCGCCTTCTAAAAGATGAACAGGCACGTATTGATTCAATTCTGCTAACTTGGGTTGAGTCACTTGAGCACGAGGTTTACCAATATCTTGCTCTGTCAAATAAAACTAGAACATAATTGTGGTTATCATCTTACGTTTGTGTGCTTATCACCTACTTGAGCAGATAAATCAGACATTTGAGTAGGTGTAGGGTCCCAAAGCGTAACACTCTTGACACCAGCTAAAACAACGTTTTTGGCTATCATAGACATGTAAGTAAATAACACTCTATTTCTTATTGATTGTACCAATTTCTACACCAAGGCCCCTTAAACCAACAATCAAGACGTGAGCCACACTCATTTTCTTCATAGCTTCATGACCCAAAACATAACTAAGGCTCTATTAAAACGCGTGCTTCGATACCAAAAAGGAATACTTACAGTTGACGAGAGTATAATCCTTCATCAATCGTTTGGTCGGAATCAACATTCATAGACATTTTCTTGCTTTATTAAAAAGAAAAGGAGAAAAGAAGAAAAAAAGATAAAATATCATGGTTAAAAATTTATAAAGGCATGACGGAAGTTACTTTTGCAATTTAAACTGCGCATGTATTCCTTACTCATCAACGTATAGCAGATCAAGAAAAGAGAATCCGCAGCCTTTTCTAATTCCTTCTTAACCAATCTAGTCCATGTTTGATATTTCAGATCTCTTTCAAAAGGAATGTTATTTCAGCTTCAGTTGGAGACGATTCTATGCTGTTTCTAGACCTATTTTTCAAAACTCAGAAAGAAATGTTTGTTATGACTTCACAACTCTGACATCCATAACAACTTATTGCTACAAAAAAAAAGTCATGATTTACATAAAAAGTGTTTATTTGTTTATTTATTTTTACAATTCAGCATGTTCAACAACTTCAACAGGCAAAGCACCTGAATCAGCAATGACAATATCAACCTTGGGTCTGTCTCTGAAACTATAGAAACAAATAAGTACATATGTGTGTATGAATAGAATAAACTTACCCTTTTTCACAGTTTTCGATCTTGGTAACAACATCCATACCTTCAATGACCTTACCAAAGACAACATGTCTGCCATTTAACCAAGGGGTTTGAACAGTAGTAATAAAGAATTGAGAGCCATTGGTATCAGGACCAGAATTAGCCATAGAAAGAACACCCTATATAAGGTTAGCAAACACACAGAATTGAGCTTATTTTACTTACAGGACCAGTGTGTCTCAACTTGAAGTTTTCATCCTTGAACTTACTACCGAAGACAGATTTGCCACCAGTACCATCACCATTGGTAAAGTCACCACCTTGAATCATAAAGTTCTTGATAACACGGTGGAAAGTAGAGCCCTTGTAGCCGAAACCATGTTCACCAGTAGCCAATTCCTTAAAGTTTTTGACAGTATTGGGGGTCGTCTTGCCGTACAAACCAATCACGATACGACCGAGTTCTTCATCACCTTGCTTGATATCAAAGTAAACTATGAATATTGAGTATGACACGCGTTCATTAAAACTTATTTACCTTTGTCAGTAATCAAAGGGCCAACAGCAGCAGATACATAGCTAAAAGTAGCAAGTGCCATCAGCACTGTGAATAAAAGGGAAGCAAAACCAAAACGAGCCATGATTTAAAAGAAAGAAAGAGAGAAAAATAAAAAGATCGGATTTGAATTTGTATTTATTACCCCTCTTCTGACTTTAAATTAACATCAAGCAATCAAATGTGTACGAGTGTCCATTTATCTCCTGCAAAGAAAAATAAATAAATGTAACAATAGTATGGTGTATTCTACTATTATTTTGGTAAAAGAGGAGAATTTTCATCATGTTCTTCTGACTGTTGGTCAGCTTCTTGATCAATTACTGCTGGCGATGTTGTTACTGACATAGGGGACACCTTAACAATCGTATCCACAATCCAGAACTGAATCATGTTCATGATCAATGGAAATCTAAATAACTCATATTAAGCTATTGAATTGTCTTTAGTATGACTTACACAAGCATGACAAAAATGACTTGGTATCGATAATTGCCCTTGGTCCATCTGAGTACCCATTCACCAAACGCAAACAAAAATGGCAAGTGGCGAAACATACCATAAACGCATAATTTCATCAATGATTCAGCCAGAATGAAAACACATGTCTGTTTAAACCAAGGCATCAACATACGATACACTGGAGGAGGACCATACCGACCTGTCTCAAGTTGCTTTACGCCTAACTTTGTTAATATGGCCTGAATCAAATGAAGCCAACCCCATAAGATGGCTACACCCAATGTTGTATCGACGGCCACGTTAAGAAAATACCATACGCATAAATTAGTTTTGGGACCTCCATTGCGTGGTCGGCCAGCAATATAACTGATGGCCAAGTTTAAAAAATGAATGACTGCTGCTCCTGCAAATTGTTTGCTGACATCCAATGCCCTAATACAGTTTAGAAACACTTCAGGGGATTGTTTTATAGATACCAAACAAGGACTGGTCTTTGAGGGCGTTCTCGACTGCGCTTATAGAAGAGTGTTATCAAAGCAGAAGAAACAAGAGCCATTTGAACAAGAATAGCAAATGAGTCTAGCAGTTTACAGCCTTCGTCGTCAGGGTGAGGACGATGGTGAGGTCGCGTTGGAGGAGGTGTTGGAGGTTCAGGTAATGATTCTGTTAGCATGGTAGTATAATTACATGATGCTGTGTTTGTCCATAATGCTTGACCTAGTACCAATAGACTATGTATCGATATGGAACTCATAATGTGTCTAATAATCAAGATTCTATATATATAAGTTATGCAAGAAGAAAAAAAAAGAGAGACAAAAAGAACAAGAGGAATTTTTACTTGATAATGGATCGGTCTTCCAAATCCTTTGTGCATAAATATCCCTTTTTCCAATGTTTATTAGACAAAAACAGTTTCTGTCTTTTGTTTTATCACTTTCTCGGTCACTACAATCGTGTTATCACTAGCAAGCTTTTTTTTGCCTAAATCGGCCACGCCTACAGTCACAGACTCCAAGTCAGTATCATCATCATCTTCTTCTTCTTCAAGGACAACATCGAGTCCTTCATTGGATCTTCTGATTGAATAGCCACTTGCATTCATAATATCTTCATATGGTATAGCCGTGGGAGTGTTACCTTGACCATGTCGTACAGCTCGATAGCAAAAGCTAGCAAAGGTAGCATCTGCACGCAACAGCATTTTCTTGTCCTTGACGATTTCTCTTACACAGAACCAATCATGCACACAATCTTCTACCACTGTTTCCCAATAAACCCCGTCGCTTTGTGCTTTTTGAGCCAATTCAAGTGCATCATCACGCAGCACTTCTTTGTTGCCGATAAACATCAACACTTGCTCTGGTAAGAAAGCATGGAAACCTGATTCAAGTTTGGCAATGCCCAAGATGGGATTGTCTTCCTCAGCATCAGTTACAGGCTCAAAGTAATCCTTTTTGATAATTTTGGCTGTGTATTGTGTAATGTAATCATATTTTACATTGTGCTTCCATGATGCTGAGTTTGTTTTATCTGTCACAAGAGGAGACGAAAAGACGGCTGCTGCAGGTCGAGGGAGCTCAGTCAGGGTTGGACCACTCTCGTCGTCTGTAACAATCTCAAACATGCTTGGATCGTGTGTAATAAACAACATTTCGAGAATCAGAGAGGCTCCCGCAGAGTCACCTGAGACGATGATCTTATTGGCATCCACTTGCAATGTTCTGGTGAGATATTCATAGGCACGGACAACATCTTCTACTGGGCTTGGGTATTTGTATTCTGGTGCAAGGCGATAGTCAATTGACATGATCATGACTTGCATTCCATAGTGTAATTTGAGTACTTTGATCCACTGAATCCATGTGTCCATATACATAGTACAACTGCCTATTCGAAATCCACCACCTAGAACAAATATGAGTTTGATGAACATGTACTCTTGTTTTTTTTTTGTTTACCATGCACATTAAAGAACACAATATCAGATTCATTAATTCGCTTCATTAAAGAAGCTTGATCCAAGTGTTTGATATTCTCTCCAATCCAACAGCCTGACCATTCATTGTTTCCTGTTACTTTGTGGATCCATGGTTTATGCGATGAACGAGGTTTGGTGATATCGTTCAGGATTAGCCTTGCCACTGGTGAAGGCATGGAGAATACCTTACGGAGGATATTGATCGTGGGTCCAGGAGGCAACTTGTTTAATGCTACTCTGATTTGGTTCATAATAATAATAATAGTAAAGAGAAAAAAAAACCAAAAATATAAGGTTGCTTTATGTATTTCCCACCAATCATGGTTACACGTTACACTTTGATAAAACACAAATGTCCCTTTTGTAAGCATAAATTACCAATAAGAGAAAAGCATGCTGATTTTATATATAATTGAATATAGTTTGAACTCTATCAATGTGTAACTAATGACTATGCCACTGCAGTACCCTTATTAGCTGCCAGCAGCATATCATGTTGATCTCCCATCATCAACGAATTAGCTATCCTTAATGCTTCTCTCGTAGCATCATCTTTTGTTGGTATATTATAGTCAATGACTACCTCCTCAGACGAGTCATCAGACAATGCTACTTCTTGTTCTTCCTCTGTTAGTTCATACAAGAGCATATAAGGGTTGGACCTTAGGACATCCTCCAATGAGCATTCGTCTACTTTGGAATCTGAGATACGATACCAAGTATTTTGACATTTCCATTCTTCTGGCTGTCCATCTCCCTGACAACCATGACATTGACACTGATCTGCAAATATTCTTCGTTTGAATGCCACATAATGGCCAAAGCTATGACTGCCATAATGAACAATGACACTCATCAATCGATAATAAGTCGTGTTCTTTTCGGGTATGGATATAGGCACGTTGGGTTGTGTATGCAGAGTGCCATTCGTACTAAAAGGCGAAACATCCAAATATTCAGGAAACATAAGCTGGCAGGTATTTTTATACACGGCACCTGTGTTTAAAAAGGCAGAACGAGAGATATGCAAACACAAAATCTTGGGTGGTTTAGCAAGCATGACTTGTTTACTACTCATTCGACTAACAGATCGTAACAATGGGAGTCTGTCTTGATCGTCTTCTTCTTCTATACGTCCCATCTTCAGCCTATATTCAACTTGTTGTTTTGCTTTTTCTAGACTCACAAGCTGAACAACTAATTCTCTTTTCTTTTTCACGTCTGACTTCTTAAGTTTCTTGGACTGATATTGGAGTTTTTCAATGTCTGCTTCTAGTGATTTGACAGTGATTTCAAACGAACATTTACGACAACTTGCGTCTTGTAAATATTCCATCGATGTAAACTGAGACAGACATTCTTGAAGTGTTGTCGTGTATTTGTTGGGTACATTCAGTTGAATATTATTGAAAGAGAAATGACGAATGGCCCCCTATGTTCATTAATCATTGCATACTGTGCACTTGGTCTATCTTACAGTATATCCACATTGCATACAAGATAGTCGGTTGGCCAATAAGCCTGTAAAAGGGTTTTCCGCATGATGCTTTGGTCTTTTTCGGTGGATCCAATGAACAATGCTTTGAGGTGGGCTCAATACATCCTTCAGTCCTCCTCCTAATCTATCTGTTTTGGCTATCTTTTGACCTTCTACATCAATGGCACTCGATACGATCTGAAAGAACTCTTGTGCGTCTTGCTGTTCACGACTGATGATACGACGATTAGAAGAGAGTGCTGTTACAATATCGACAGGGCGAAATGAAGTACGTTTCTCAAGTGGTTTAGCGAGGGATCGAATTGTTTTGAGTAAAGATCGAGTGACTGGTAATGAAATGCCTGTGGATACATAATTGACTTGTGCTAGATAAAGATGTAATTGGGGTAAAGAAGACATGGCCTAAATAAATGGCTTAATCTCTCTATATATAAATTCAACTGTTTACCTGCAATACTGAGTTGAGAAAGCAAGAATTGCCCGTGTTGACAAGACCGGACACAAGCGCAGTTTCATCACTGGCATCCAAGCCAGAACTGAGGCAAATAGCTGCTTCTGCTGAGGTCTTTGCCAGTGTACTTTCTAACATAAACTCATTAAAAATTGGTGATAGACAAAGGCGTGTCTCGTTTACCATTTAATTTTTTGGATAGGTTATCATAGTATTCTTGAGGTCGAATATACATCATCAGTTGAGGGATTCTCATCTGACTAAAGACAGTATGCAAAAAAGAGATAAAGTAATCAGGTAATAAATAACTAGTGTCATCGTGGTAAACAGCCAATCTTTGAAAGAAAGGTAACAGTATAGCTATTAAGCCTAATATAGCCACAATCAATTGGACCCAGGCAGACAACTCAGTAAGCAAAAATTGTAGCCTTTCCAAAGTTAACTGCATTATTATGAGAGAAAGAAAAATGAAATAAAAAATTTTCTAGGTGATTGGCTGAAAAAGGGACCTGCATTAACACAGGCATTCTGTATTTTATTGTCAACTAACTTCATTGCCACAAGAAAATAAGGAGCTGTTCTGTTCAGCCAAAAAGAAATACGTGACTTTACTCAGTTAACTACACGTGCAATGATGTCTGTTGTATAGGAGAAAGCCAGCCAATTTATTTGCGCTTAAATCGCTATTGAAAGATGTCTAATAAGGGACGTTTCTTGAGAGATTTTAGCCAGCTATCACAATATGCCTCATTCATCATACTACTTGATCTCCTTTTTATGACTGTGTAAACTAATTAAGTTCGGGAAAAGGGATTTGATATATAAGGTTTTCTTTTTTTTTTTGTATAAAAATATCTCAAATTACGATATTGAGTGATCGACGTAAAAAGACATTGAAAAGAGGTCAAGACAGTGTTTTATTATTTACTTTTTTTAACAAATCTTTCTTTCTCTCTTTCTTTTTCTTTTTATTTTTATTTTTCTTTTCTTTTCTTTATTTTACTTCAAGAGGTTAACTCAATAATAATAATAAAAAAAAAATAGGTAATATTCTCCTACTTGTGAGCAAGTAAAAATTAATTTGATTTTCTTTAGCAATAAATAGCATTAGGGTCTTTCTTTAAAGAAAAGCTCTTGTATACTTAATTAAACATGCTCATTAACGGCATAAAATTTGCTTGTAATACATGTGTCAAGGTAAATCTTTTTTTTCTTAATTTAATTTAGATTCACAATGATGATAGGGTCATCGTTCTTCTAATTGCAATCATATTGAACGACCACTTTTTGAAATTCGGAAGAAAGGAAGACCAGTAACACAATGCTCTCATTGCAGAGATTTAAGAAAGACAAAACAAGCGCATATGAAATGTTCTTGTTCTAACAAGTCAAAAAGTAATATCAAATGAATTTCTATATAGAGGCTAACGTATTCAAATCACAGCCATCTCGCATCAAAAGCAGTACTGTTATCAATGTTCAGAGAGTCATGGAGGCATTTCTTATTCAGACCTAGTTCAAGGAACATCCCAGTGTACATGTCATGAGATGAATTCCAAAATAATGTATGCTAATTCAGGCACATCAACTAAAATTCCTGATGGTTCTCATATTGTACTACCCTCAAGATCTCGAGGGAGTATGCAGCATCAAGAAAATACTTTTAAGCGGTCTACTAGTGCTTCTGACGTTTCATTCTTGGGTAGAAGTCCTCGTCGAATGAGCCGAAAAGCAACCAATAGAAGATCCACCATGTCTTCTATCGAAGCAGCCAACAGCACAATGATGGTATCTACGCAATTCCAATCAGATATGCTTGTAGACATGCAGTCATTTTTCTTGCCTGATGTAGCATCGTATAGCAGTTGCTCTGCTTCTTCAAGCTCACCTCATTCTGTTTATGCGGATATGAATGACTTTATTCCATGTGTCGATCCCTTTGAATTTGAAAGAAGTTCTGATGAACTCACCAAGCTTTTGAACAAAGTCTTTTATGAACAAAAAGACAATCATGTAAGTGCGGATATGGTACGTTCAGCGACTACCACCTCCACTGCTTCCTCATCATCATCCCCTATACACCACTTGCGACACACTATGTGTGGAAGTATTATACCCCATGCTTCATGTTCAGCACTTGTCGGACAACCTCAAAAAGAATCTGTCATGGTAACCATCACGCCTCTTTCAAACCAGCAACAAGAAGTACCTCAATTTGACTCTCACCAAGCGTCTTCAAGCCGAATTGTAACATGTTATTTCGGAAGCAACTGTGTTTGTCCTGGATGTCTTGTTCATCCCAACAATGCCACTCTTATGCAAAATTCAATTTATTCCAATTATAACTCTGATGATGACGAGCAATTTATTTATCCTCAACCAACAATGTCTGATACTATGTTTTAAATTACCTTTTATGCCACTTACACTCCTTAGTCTTAACAACAACAACAACAACAACCAAGAGAAAAAAAATTAGTTCATGTAAATAACTACATTTAGTTTCAACATATGCCCTTATTGATTCTATAGAAAAAAAAAAAGAGATGATTACTGCTATGCCCTTTTCTCTTTGCCTTTGAATAAACAAAAATATGAGACAATCAAGAGTTGGTGTAACACTTTACTACGATAACCAGTATTTCTTTGTTTGTTTTCTTTTTTTTTCTTTTTCTTTATTCTTTCACAATGGTACGTGTCTTCTGTGATAGGATATGTTGATCATGCTTGTTTGATTGTAGACTAATCAACTGGATGCTCAATTACTTTCTGAATACCGCGACTCATTTTCATTGTTTGATAAAAATGGAGATGGTGTCATTGATTCTTCTGAACTTGGTCAAGTGATGCGTTCTTTAGGCCATAGTCCTAGTGCTGAAGAACTCAAGGATATGATTGATGACTTAGACTCTGATCATAATGGTTATGTTGACTTTAACGAGTTCTTGGTGTTGATGTCTAGGTAAAACCAGAGGATTGGACTAAGTCTATCTGACTCCTTTTTTCTGTAGAGTCAAAGGTTCAGAAGAAACAGAGAATGACCTTATTGATGCATTCAAGGTCTTTGATAAAGACAAAGATGGCTATATTACACATGATGAACTTCGCTCTGTGATGAGTCAATTAGGTGATGTGTGTTCGTAACCTATTGTTTGTTTACTTATACTCTATATATGTAGGTCAACATTTGTCTCAAGAAGAATTAGATCAAATGATCTATGAAGCAGATGTTGATGGTGATGGAAGAATCAATTACAAAGAATTCGGTAAAATGATGGTAAGGCAAAACATAAAATAGACGCGTTATAACCAATGTAAAAAAAAAATAGACTGCAAAATAACTAAGTTCCCTTTTAATAAAGTGAAGATATTCCATATTAATTATGGATATATAAAGAAGAAAGGGAGCTATTGACTATCATGTTGCGACATCTAAAAATACACAACACATATTAGATTGTTTCTGGGCCTAACATGTTGACGTTGAGCATGTTATAGTCTAGAGTATACTCCAAATGTCATTTTAATAGTCTATCTAATGCTTTGATTTCTTGGCGGGATGTGGTCCAAATGCAATCTTGGCTACACTGTTGTATTTCTCAAACACCAAGACTCCGTGTAATGCAGCTATTTTATCCATTTAAGCATTTTGAGTGTCCCTTTTCATATTTGACATATGGCTATTGCAGTATAACAAGTACTTTAGTCATTCATTTCTCAATCGATATGAGACTGTTTCAATATCTGTTTGTATCGTTTAATTGGTTATTGAAAGAGTTATTAAATGATCCTACATGTGTGCTGATAGCTCTTGATTTCAATAGTCTACGAAGATTGGTTCCATGTTGTATACTGGTAAATGACCTTTGATGTTTGGTTTCTCGGCCAATGTCTAATCCAAATCGAGATCTGCTTATACTGATAGAGGCCTCTGAGATAGAGCTTTCATATATGACGTGATTGATCTTGCTATGTTTCCAATTGCGAGAAAAAGTACTGTTATTTAGAGTAAATAAATCGTTTTTACAGCTAAAAAGCCATAATTTTGATCTTTTAGGGTAGTAATCTTGCCATTTTTGTAAGCTGGATACCATGTTAGTATTAAATCACGTATCTAGAACACATTGACTATCTAAAAATTATTTTTGTTGCACTTTTTGATGTTGAAGGTGTCTTGAGTCTTTCTCGAGCCGTACTTTAACCAAAAAAAAACAAGAAATCATCTAAAAATACACCAAGGTAAAGTCTGATTAACTTGGGGTCTTAAGTAACTTGGTCTATTTTAACGTGTAGAGCTTGAAAATGCAACGAAAACGCGCTGTTTATTATGAGTATTTATGAGATGATGCGTAAAATAGTCTATAGCGTTCTACATGCGTTGTGTACTTTTTTTATATGCTTTTTTCAAATTCAACGCTTGGAGCATGTTTAGTAATGCAAGAGAAACATTCTTTACCATAGACTGTCATAATAAGAATTGCTTGTATGATGAGCTACAGATCATTTTCTGATTTTGATGTAAAATAAGGCAGGCTGGGTCATAAACTACACTCATGTTTTCATGAGTCAAATATGTCTCTTGATGATCACTGATACTAGAAAACATATTATATAATCAGCTCAAGCTTAATTTATTCAAAAATAAGTATAAAAGGCTTTTTTTTTTTTTTTTTTTTTTTTTTTTTTTTTTTGCTGGTGAAATAGGATCATTGTTGGTATTTTCTACCATGATACTCTTCCAAGTTTAGAACTTTGTATTTGAAGTTAGTCTGCCTTCATGATAGGTATTCTAAAGCTCAAGATATAGCAGCATGTTGAACCTGTGCTTATTTCTATTCAGCATCTGATGCCTATCCTTCATTGCAATAAGTAAAATCAACTCTGAATCCTTTTCAAAGTTTAAGCTTTTTTCGCTTTAGTGTCACACAGCTGGTTTATCATGTCTTTTTCTAAGCTTTTCTTATACCAAATGACTCACAAGCAACATCAATTTATCATTGTTTTTTTTATCACTCGCCCTATCTGATACAAAAGAAAAAGAAAAGAAATGATAAATGAAGCTAGATTTATTGATAACGAGGGTTCTGACTATCAGGAGGTCCATAGCCACCAAAGTTACCAGAAGGAGGAGGATAATAAGGTGCATTACCACTACCACTGTGATATTCTTGTCCGGAATGATGCTCTTGTCTTTGAGGGGTAGGATATTCGGGAGGAGGATAATAGGGAACATTACCAGCGTGTTCTTGGCCTGGTTGATGATGCATGCCACCACCGCCAATAGGTTCACCATAAGGTTCAATGGTCCATTGTTGGTTTTGATTGTCTGTGTCTTTACGCTTATACAAGATAATCTTGGTACCATCTTTGTTTCCACCACCCTGCTCATATATAAGTTATGCACATATCATATATAAATCCATTTACCTTGATGTCAAGAACAAGACGAGGATCAGCCAAGACATAGACATAGCCATCACGATAACCCCATCGTTGGTTATGAGCCCTGTTCTACAATTAAGATATATTATCTGAGTTAATGGACTTACATGGTAATCTTGCGGTCATATTGAACAATGGGTTTATCAGATAAAAGGTCACCACCACGTACATCAATGACTTTATAAAATTTTAGCATGATTTTTTTTATAAAAACGAATCTTACCTAAATTGGATTTCTTGTTAACCAAGAAACCATCTTCGGCACGCCAAAGCTACACTCTTGGTTATATCAAAGCCCTCTTTTTTCATTATAGTTTTATTACCTGATTGTCTTTATCTTCACCATGTTTCTATGATGCATAAATATACATATACAATATAAACACACAAAACTTACTTGAGGCCAAATAATAATGTTGGAGTCAGCCTAATGCTTTATAAGTTGAGTTGTACCTTACAGCCAATACTTACTGTAGTCTCACCCATATAGACATCCACACAGGAGCCGCAGCTACGAGATTTGATATAAAAGTATTGTCCTTCAGGGAATCCGTTGGTCATGATAAAACTAAAGAGAAAAAAGAAAAGGAAGGAGAGAAATCAATGCAGTTTATATATTTACACGCGTCATAGGCCGATAACAACTCAGCCCCACTCCATTTATTATTATTATATGCAATTTGACATCAAGTTACTTGTTTCTGTCTCATCCAAGCATAGTAATTTAGCAAGGATAGGCACCATTGCCTACCAAAGTAAGTACAGTGCTATCAATTGAAGATGACTTACTGGTTTATTATCAGACAAAAGAAACTTGATCAATACATTTTTGAGGTATTCATTGTTCATGTCCTGTCTCTTTTCAAACCCATCCATTTTCCTAGTATTCGATGAATAAGCCATAGTCTATCTACATAGACGATTACCTTAATTCGTCTTTAAGCACTTTTTCTTGGTGTTTGAGTGCCATGACTTTATCTTCACTTTCATGTAACATTTGACTTAGACGCTGCACTTGCTTTTCTAACCCCATCCGTTCATCCGGTATTTGACGTGACACAAGAGGGGAAAGTAATGAACTCATGGAAGCTATTCTTGTTAGTATATGTCTGTAGAGAGAAATACTTACCATAAACATCTTGAAATTCTTTCTTGGACGAAGCATTAGGTAATGGCAAGATATGTTCTTCTTCCTTAGGCGAACTAGGTGTAGAGACTAGCAATGTCTGAATTTCATTTTCCTTGGCTACCAGTTGTTGTTGTAATGATTGATTCAATTGTTCTAGTTTGTCTATACGCTCTTGTTGTTCTTGAGACGGCCTCTGTTCTGGTTGAATGGTGATGCGATGATCTAACTCAAATGTTTTTTGCTGAATGATTGAATTCAAGGATTGTAATTCTATAGACTTGCGTCAATACACACACACACATATATATATTACTTGATTCATAATGTTGTCTTTCAATCTCAAAGGTTTCTTGTATAGATTTTTGCTTTAAATCAGACTGTTTTGTCAATAGACCATGTTGTTTTTCTAGCTCATGAATGCGGTCAATAGCTTTTCTTAGGTCATGTTCTAATAATAGCTGATGTTCTGCCTTTTCTTGTTGTTCCAACTCATGCTTTCTATAACTCATTTTAGTCATAAAGCTTCCTTGTTGTCACTCACATCCTTTGTGCCTGTAATTGCTCAACAAGTTCTTGTAACTCATTCAGTCTGTTTTGATCTGATTTCTGTTCCTGATTTAATAATACATGCGCTCTCTTTTTGTATTGTTCATAGTCAGTCTTGGTCAATTGGAGTTGATTGGCTAATTGTCTATTCTTGGCTTCCAATTGTTTGATTTCTGATCCATAAAATGTCTTTTCACTTGTGATGACTGTATTTAACTTTTCTATGGATACTATTCAAATCAATGGAGAAAGTTCATTCTGTCCACCTACACTGTTGTGATTCAGATAATGACTTAAAAGACTGTTCTCTTATTTGACATTCTTCTAATTCATTTTTTAGCTTATCGATGTCTGTATCTTTGGATGCAATGGTAGCACGGTATTGATCAATATTTCTAGATGCCTGGCCAAAGATTTCTATAGACAATAAGACAACGCATATCTAAAGGCAACTTTCTTTACCTCTCATTCGCTTTAGTTTTTCCTCATATTCATCTAAAATGTTGTATGAATAGCTATGTCACTATCATATATATATTTACTTGTTCGTGTACTGAGTGTTTCTTGATACTTGCTGTTCTCAGACAATTGATGTTTTAATTGATATTTCAGGTCTTTGACTTGTTCCTGTAGTTGAAAGACGAGCTTATCTGTATCGCGCAAGTTTGAACTTGCTACTTTCTAACAACAAGGTCAGTCTCTCTTGATAAACAAAAGGGGCTTTTCTGTACTTTAGAGCGAACAAGTTCAAGTTCTCTTTCTAGTCTCTCTACTTGTTTTTCTGCTTTTAAAGCTCTGAATTTATCTGGACTATCCATCCTGTATAAAAAAGAAGAGAAAAAGGGAGATGGTACCTATCGGAGATTCTATCTAAAGAAAAGGGAATTGTCCGGGACTCTTTTAAACTAGTAAGCCACTGCATAAATCTTTTTTTTTTCTTTCACTCTCTTTCTCTTTTTTGTCTTTTCAATAGAATGAAAGTACCTACTTCTCAAGATAACTTGTGGATCGCAGCTGGTAAGAAATATATTCGCATGTTGGAAAGCTAATTTTTTTTTTAGGTGACGGTCAACTCGATCGTGTGAGAGTAAGTTTGAATCAATCTACCGCAGTAAACTGACAATGTGTTTGACAGGAATTAATAGAGAACGGCATGAATGTAGACAGTCATGATGAATTTGGATATACTGCCATGTAAGGTACAACTCTATACTACGATCCTTTTTATTTATCCAATTAGGCATGCTGCTGTTTCTTATGGTCAATTTGAGATTGTCAAATATTTACTTGAAAAGGGAGCCAATATCGATATTGAAGACTTAGAACATGATACACCTTTGTATGTGGCAGAAACAGTAGAGATGGCTCAATTACTGTTAGACCATGGTGCAAATCCTAAACATATCAATGCAGAAGGCAATTCACCTGCTTTAAATGCTCATGATGAAGGCTGGGAACAAGTAGCTCAGTTAATAGCTAGTGTTACAAAAGAAACATTACCTACTGACGAAGATGAAGATGAAGATGAAGAGGATTTATCTCATGTTCAAGAAGGCACTGATCATGAAGAATTCTTTAATGAACAAATACAAGAAATCATGAAACGCATTGAAGAACAAGGAGGTGTTCAAGATGAAGAAGAATTAAGAGAAATGGTGACAAAGATGGTATTGGAAGGTGTTCAAAGAGGCATTCAAGAGCAATAAATATACAAAAATAAAATTAAAGCACAGAATAGACACGGCTGAATAAATATGAGATTATTTTTATTTATTTATTCTTTTTCTTCTTCTTCTTTACACTATGGATAAATATCAAGTAAAGTAGTTTTTTTTTTATTAATTAAAAAAGTCGTTTATTGACCTATTCAAAGAAAATAGAAAAGTTGGGTGAAGGTAAACAAAGTGAAGTGTTTTGTCATCTTGTACTTATTATATATTTATTAGGTACTTATGGTATTGTCTACAAAGCACAAAACCGTGAAACAAATGAAGTGGTTGCTTTAAAGCGTATTCGACTAGATAATGAAGAAGAAGGTGTAAGTACAAGAGAATAAATAACTAAAAAAAAATGACCATATTTATTATATGCAGGTGCCCTGTACAGCCATTCGAGAGATCTCCTTATTAAAAGAATTAAAGCACCCTAATATTGTGAGGTGGGTGACATAAAAGACAGAATACATCATACTCATCTACAACAGACTCTATGATGTTCTACACACCGAAAAGAAGCTTACACTTGTGTTTGAATACTTGGATTCTGATTTGAAAAAGTTTCTAGATTCTTATGGTGGTGATATTGATGTACTTACAGTCAAAGTAAGGAGGTTGACAGCATAGTTCATTCACTTACATGCATTGATCTAGCAATTGATGTATCAACTACTAAAAGGCATTGCTTTCTGTCATGCTCATCGAGTTTTACACAGAGTAAGTGTTGTGTGACTAAAATCATAGAGTTGATATAGGTTATATTAGGATTTGAAACCACAAAACTTATTGATTAACAAAGTAAGTCCATGTCTGACACATTTGTTTTTGTCTTAACCTTTGTTTAGAAAGGTGAATTGAAATTGGGTGATTTTGGATTAGCAAGAGCTTATGGTATTCCAGTCAGAAGTTACTCTCATGAAGTAAGATAATAGAGTTTAGACCATATACTTATCAACATTAGGTTGTCACGCTATGGTATCGTGCACCCGATGTATTGATGGGATCTCGTCAATATTCAACTTCCATTGATCTATGGTCAGCAGGCTGTATTTTTGCAGGTAAAGCAGTAGCTAGGAGATGATTACCTTGTTCAACTTCAATGTTAGAAATGGCTTCTGGAAGACCTTTATTTCCTGGTAATTCCATCTCGGATCAATTACAACGCATTTTTAAGGTACTGGGTACACCTACTGAAGAGATTTGGCCAAAAGTGTCTCAACTTCCAGAATATAAACGTGATTTTGAGATATTCCCCAAAATACAGTTGGAAACCCTTTTGCCTAAACTTGATCCATTAGGTATTGATCTCTTAAAGGTAATGTAGTTTGTCTTTGAAGAAGGGTGCACTTATCTCTCAATAGCGTTTACTTGAATATCCTCCTGAAAAGCGAATTACAGCAAGTGATGCATTGCAACGTAAGTAAGATTCAAATCACACTGACAAATAATGCTTTCTCTCTTTAGATCCTTACTTTGATGAACTACGGAAGAAGGAGTTACCTACGACTGACAATAGCCGATAAATATCCCCCTTTATTTTTATTTCTTTATCATTGAATAAACATAATCAGCAATTGCAAGTGAGGATGTCAGACCAGGACTTTCAATACCAATCAATGTAAAGAAGTTATCATGGTCTGGTTCTTCTTGAATCACAAAATCTCTAAAGGGTTCACCTGGACCTGCCAGTTTAGGTCGAATGCCTGAATAATCAGGGTTCAGTTTATCTTTATGCATACGAGGAAGATAAGACTGAATAGCTTCTGCAAATACTTCTCGCTTCTTGTCATCATCAGGCACACGATAATCATAAGGATCATCAATGTACTGTACATCAGGACCAAATTTGATTCTGCCTGCTAGATCTAATGTCAAATGGGTACCAAGACCAGCCAGATTCTTTTCAGGGCAAGGATAGATCAAGTGGTTGACTTGAATAGGTTCTGAACAGGTATAATAATGTCCTCTGGCATAATACAGCCTGTAATGTCCTGGCATCAACATATTGCTGACTTTGTCTGCATGTAAACCAGCTGCATTAAATACACGTTTAGCAAACACACACGTCGTGTCTTGTGCATCCGATGGCGTGGCTAGTTCTAACAGATATCCCCTGAAGTAGGTTGAATAGACCGAACAGCTGTATTCAGGGCAACATCGCCTATGTGTTGCTCTAAATAGTCCATCAATTGGTGCGAGTCAATGATGCCTGTGGAAGGCGATACCAAGACAGCATGGGCCTTCACATGGGGTTCGATATGACGGGCTTCTTGAGGATCCATGAAATAAGTTTCTACCCCTAGTCGTGTTGCTTTCTGATGAAGACTCTCAAGATAAGTAAGCTGGTCTTGATTTTGTGCCACAATCCATTTCCCTAGACGACGATAGCCGATATTTGTCTTGTCCAATAGACGATAAAGCATACGGTTGCCTTGGATACATAGTTTCGTCTTGAGGCTTTTTTCTGGATAATAAAGACCTGCATGAATCACTTCACTGTTTCGAGCACTAAGGTGTGGACAATCAATTGACTGTGGCATGGGTTATTGCTTACCTTGTCTCTTCTCCTACTCGCTTATTCTTTTCAATCACACAAGTTGTCTCTTTAGGCATACAGCGTGTCAGTTTCTCACCAAGAGCCAGTCCAACCACACCTGCACCAATGACGATATTATCTACTTGAAGTTCAGGTGTTCTTGGTCTTGATGAGAAAGCTCTTTTCCCGAGATGCTTGATTAGTTTGTGCATACAGTATTTTCAGTTGAGTTTGAGGAAATTCTGAAAAACATTTCTAATTTTTAGGATGATTTTTTTCTTTTTTTAACTTCGTACTAAATAGACTACATCAATCCTGAAGCTGAACCTTTGTTGCGAGTACGATGTGAGATAGAAGTCGGCAACTATGGTGTTGATTTCGGTAGTTTGAATAATTTAGTTTGTTTTGAATCTTTAAATAAAGATCAGATCGAACCTCAGCCTATGGAAGAAATCACAGTTATGAGTAATGTCAAACTCAGTACGATATAAAAAGTATGGAGCAGATCAGATTGAAAGATTCAACAAGGTACTCCAAGAAGAGGGACTATCTCTTCCTAAAGCTGCTGTGGTATGTGACATTCCTTGTTCAAGCGTTTACAGAATGTTGGATGAGTTTAAAAGTGGCGTCTATGCACCCATATTAAAGCAATGCTCCAAGAGTCTCGCGGTGGTGAAGAAAGTTAAATGAAGAATACGGAATAGATGCACAAGCCTCACAGGCACAACATCAAGTCAAAAAGCTGGAGAAAGATTTTTAATACAGGAAAAGCCAAAGGATTATTCAAGTCTTGTACCTTAGTCAATCCCTTAAAAAGTTCTTATTACCATGCCATTAGACGTACCAAGAAACAAAGATAGTTTTTTGTTATTCGCTCAGCAAACTAATAGTTTGGTTTTCTACGTCATAAGAAAAGGAAAATAACTTGTCTGGATAACACAACGCATGAAAAGCATTTATTATAGATTGCTCATTTGGATATCCACATCAGAAAGAAATATCAACCATTCTTTTGCCCAAGGCAGTCTTTGTTGGCAATAATTTACCATTAGCTTCAAGAAAAAAAAGAGATCCATTTTCGCTTACCGTCTCACTGAGCTTTAACTCTCACCCCCTATCTTGGGTTCTTTTTTTTTTCTTCTTCTTTCTTGACGCGACATGGCTTCAAAAGAACAACAATCAGCACTCTTTACCGAGTTAAAAAAAGCCATTGAGAATGATGATGATGACCTCTGCTTAGAACTCTGCGATAAACTCATCCAATTAGACCCTCAAGATCAACTTGCACTTCAATCTAAAGTGGTTACTTTGATTCGTCTCGAACAATACAAAGAAGCACTGACGCTTATTGCACGCCAGTTCAGAAACAGTGAGATTGATCTATCGTTTGAAAAGATATATTGTTATTATCGTACAAACCAACTTGTGCCAGCCATGGAACTCTTGCAACAGTCAAAGGCAAAAAACAATGACCCTTCTTTGTCCTATCTCGAAGCTCAGCTGGTAAAACGAGACCAAGATCCTTTTTGTTCATCTAACGCGTTTTCATAGCTTTATTCTCAAGGTCAATTTGAAAAGGCCATTGAAGTGTATGAGACGCTTCTCAAGTCACTAGACAAGAGTCATCATCTGTATGATGAAATCCAGGTCAATCTGTTGGCTGCCAAGGCTGGTTTGTTGTACTCTAACCCATCTGCCAACGACAATGTAGAGTTAAAAGAAAGTGCTGATCTATACGAAGTTGCTTATAACGCTGCTGCTGTCTATTTGGCTCGTGGCAATATCAAGAAGGCTCAAGAGCAACTTGAATTAGCTCATAGTAAGTGAGACAGTAAATGGCTATTTTTTTCTTTTTCGGCTCATGTTCTATCAGAACAATGTAGTGACCGATCTCAAGGAATGAGTAAAGAAGAGCACGAAGAAGAATTAGCCGTGATTGCCACTCAATTAGGTTACACCTATCAATTACAAGGTCGTTCTACAGATGCCATGAATATTTACAGACAACTCTTGAACTCAAAGTAAGTATCCAAATGGCGTGTATTGTACTTATGCCATATATGAGGGATGTTACTGTAGCCGCTGTTGTATCCAACAATATGGTTGCTATTGAACAAACAAAAGATCTCGAAGATGCTGCAAAGAAACTCAAGACAGCCAGCAGTAAAGAAGCAGATGCCAAACTTAAAAACTATCAAAAGAGAGTGATTGCCATGAACGAAAGTCTACTTCAGCTCTACAATCGCAAGTATTCTGCCTGTAAAGACCAAGCTCAAAAGTTGATTGACAAGTATCCCGATCATGATCTCTTGTACCTTATCTTGGCCAGTGCTACCTTCCATCAGCACAAGGCCGCCAAGGCTGTGGAAGAACTCAAGAAATTCGCTGAAAAGAAGCCTGGTTCACTTGCCATTCGTTTTGCTACCATTCAGTTACAACTCCTTGAATCTCAACCTGCTCAAGCGCTTGAGACATTAGAAGCTTATATCTCTGCTAACAAGCAAGACAAGACGACCTATAAGCCTGCCGTGGTAGCCTTGTTAGTTTGGTTGTATGAACAAACGGGTCAATCCGACAAAGCAATGGAAGTATTGGACGAAGCCTCTTCTGTCTGGAAAAACGACAAGGATTTTGCGTCTACCAGTGCTCCCACGTCCACGATTAAACAAACGGCTGCTTTCAAACTCAAGACAGGCAAATACCAAGAAGCAGTCGATGACTATGAGCAACTTGTCAAGGCAGATCCCTCAGATGCTCAAGCCATTGCTGGTCTCATTGCAGCTTATGCTGAAGTGGATCCTAAAAAAGCAGAGCAATATGGCAATGCTTTACCTGCTGTCGCTTTGGATCATTTGGATATCGACACGTTGGAAAAGATGGTGCCTGGTGTCAAGCGTGGTTATGTCAAGAAGGATCCCAACGGTGTTCATGTCAAGAAACCCAAGACAAAAAAGAAGCGACCTGCTCTTTTACCCAAAAACATGGACCCTAATGCACAACCTGATCCTGAGCGTTGGATTCCCAGGTATGAACGATCTACTTACCGTATGAAGGGCAAGAACAAGAAGGCATTAAACAAGGGCCCTCAAGGTGTGATGGTTGAAGGGGGTGGCATTGGTGGTACAGGTAGTGCCAATATTGGCGGTAAAAAGCTTCTGATTGAAGAAACTACACCAGAGCCTGCTAAACCTGTCTCTACCAGTACTCCAAAGAAAAAGAAGGGAAAAGGCAAAGGAAAGAAATAAAAAAAGAAAGTTATGTACATTTATTATTGCTTTAATTCATTCAAAAACAACTGAGCACCTTCTACAATCAATTTGTGCTCAAAAGAATGAATACGTTCTTCAAGATCCTCAAGTGAGTCTGTATCATAAATAGGCACTTCTCTCTGAAGGATGACTTGTCCACGATCCACGTCAGCAATGACTTTATGAACCATAATACCTGTATGTGTAATTTCTCCCTTTTTATAGGCTTCGTAAGCACGTTCAATGGCATGAGCACCATCAAACTGACCAGGCAAGGCAGGATGCAAATTCATCACATTATTGTCAAAGAACGACAAAAATTCGGGAGACAAAATATGCATAAAACCAGCCAAAATCACCAAGTCGGGCTTATAGTTTTGGATTGTCTTTGCAAGGTGAATATCAAAGTCCACACGAGTCTTGCCTTGATCCTTGAATTGTTTTAGCGAGAGTGTTTCTGTGGGGATGCCTGCTTTCTTGGCGCGCTCAAGACCGAAAGCAGCTTTTCTGTTAGAGATAACACCGACAATCTTGGCTTTTAATTGTCCTTGTTGTGTAGCATCAATCAATGCTTGTAGATTTGTTCCAGAGCCCGAAATAAGCACAACGATGGTTTGTGTGGTTGACATGGCTTAGAGAAAAAGAAAGAAGAAAGAAAGGCTAAAAAATACAAGATTAAACGGTCTTTTAAATTTAAGATTTTCTGATCAATACATCTATGAGTCGAATGATGGTGGCTTGTTGTTCCTGAAGTTGCATAAATTTCATTAGATGAACCTTCTTTATTGATTGACACAAACAATGTTGAATAAAATCTATCAATTTCAAACACTTGTATAGCTGCCTTATCCGTGTCTATCTGCTGCTTCATTGTTGTCTTTTATCTTTAGTACGAGTTGGACGGGGCTCATTTTACTTACCAAACTAAAGTGTAGTTGTCTTCAATATGCTATGACATTGCATTTTGATTTCGTATGTTTAGTGTCTAGTTACTGATTTTTTTGTTCTTTCTCCTTTCTATCAACTCTATCAAGACGCGATAAGTGTTGACACAGAGAAACAGAGTACACTTAACACGCAATGTGAAAAAAGAGAATCGGAATATGAAATACCGAACCCTCCTTTTGCATGACTTTCATCCTTCGTTATGCTCAAAATTGCTCTCTTTAACCTCAAAAGTGTCATGTATTACTATATAATCTGCTCGTATTTATGTTGGGTATTGAATGGTATAGGAGCGGATGCCTGCTAACTAGTTAATGTCTGTTGAAAAGGGTCTTTTTTTTTATAATGATTACAGTGTATAATGAACTTTGAATGCAGATTCGAAGGCAATGCTCAAATGAACTCGTCTTTTTCATCTTAGTAGACTTGCTTTCTTTTTTTCAGAAGTATCTAGGCATGTTCTCATCTCATTTCTGCTGGATCAGGCTTACATCGGGATCAATCTGACATTTCAAAATTTTTTGATGAACGAACCTCCATAGATCCCCTGGGACAAAAAAAATAGATTTCACGCAAGTGCCAAACTTATGGTACCGTTTGATTTCTTGGTTTGAACAAAGGTTTAATTTGATAATTTGGTTATCGAGTAATGGTCCATCAAAGAACAGTGCATTTGAGCTGTGTTTTGAACGTTTTCGCTCTAGATGACATATAAAACTCGCGATCCAAGGATTTATAGAACTTTTATATGCTGTTTGGGGTACCAAAGAACATTTAAAAGTAAAAGCAGGGTCGATTTATAACGCAAATATGGGATAAATGGACATAGAACATACATATTGGCGGTATACGGAGATTGAAATGGAACGTAATGCCTGTTCTTCGATCCCGCCGCACCCAAAAATCGAACCTTTGCTGAGAACTCCATAAAGACGCCGTTATTGGACTTTAGTGTAATGATAAAAGTGGTAGATATTTGCTTTTTGAGTTTATTGATATAGAAGAACCAACAGGTTTACTGCAAAAATATTGAGCAAAGGCGCAAAAATGTAAATAAGATTTTCCACTCATACCATACCATACCATACCATTTTCATAACGCAATTAGTAGACAAATTCATTTATTAAATACTAGAGCATCTAATGGTTATTTTGAGTATTTAAGCTTGTCGATAGCTCCATTTTTTGTCTTGTAATGTTAAAAAGTAGATCTAAGATTGTGAATAATACCCTTTAGATCAGAGTGATTCTTGCCCATTTTTTACAAGTCGGGTTTTTCAGCCCAAAAAAAACTCCAAAGATATCATGAGTGTTAGTAAGCACTGTTTCCAGGCGCTTCAAGTATTTATGCGGGTATACACAGGCTTTGTACTCCCTTTGAGTGGTAAAGCAACCCTGTGTATTCGTCTGTTTTTTAAATGGATATAATCACATCCTAAATTCAGAAAGTACATTTTCTTCTGTAAGGAAAAAGGTTTAACAATTTTGGTAGATAAAAGTTATAGGTATTATAAAAGCCTCCACTAGTTTGAACTAGATAGTTAGTAGTGCAATAGACGTTGATTTTTTGAGCCAATTGAAAACTGTTTTGATCTATGACATACCAAAAAAGAAAAAAGAAAAAACCACTAGCTTTGCATGCGAAGTACTACCTTGTAGTAAAGCTTTTGGGAATAACAAATGATATAATGCCCTTCAAAATGCGTGTACAACACTAGTGTAGCACAAAAGCTAAAACCAATAATTGGTTTGGACAAAAAAAAGTCTTGTTGCAAGGTAAACTGCATCGCTTAGAGCACAAAGCATCACTTTTCTGCCCACCAATCCAGAAACAGTAAGACCCATTTACTTGATTTGACTGGTTCATATTCAAATTACATCGGATCTATCGGAGGAGTAACATAATTTTTTTCAAGAACTTTTTCCTTTTATTTCGCTTATGGGAAACTCAATCAGTAATGAAGAGAAAGGTATAAGGAGGTTTTCTTCGTCTTCGCGCTCAAGGAAGAGTTCTCGCTCTTATCGCTTCACGGGTTCTTCCAGCAACTCTTCTTTTTCTCCCAGCGCCAGCCATAGTGATTTAGAAAATAAGCACGAAACTATTCTCTATCGATTAAAACACAAGGCAAATAGGTCCAGAGGACATAGCCACACTACCAGTAGCAGCAGCAGTACTCATCATTTGCCTCGGATAGATCAAGACAAGCCAATAAGCCCTGACTTGTCTAACCATGAGATGATTGGAAAGTATGCAGACAGTCAAATGACACTATTAAACACGAAATATCACCCGCTGGCCGGTATAAAAGCACATAACGACTCATCCACCACAGTCAACTCTACAACCACTGTAAATACACATTCGTTCCCTCAACAAGATCCAAAATCCTTTTCTTGTGAATTACTCTTGAAAGAACTCTACATGTCTTGTGAAACAAGTCCTGAAAGAAGAAGAGAAAGAGATAGGTAAGTGAATGAGAGGTTGCTTATGGTCATACTGATTTCGCATAATAGACGACATCGACAGGTAAACAAGACAAGTAAAAGAATACAGTATTTACAATGTTTATAGCATTATTTATTAAAGAGGATTTGGGGCAGTAACTATAAAATACCCCTAAAAGACCCTTCTGTAATCATTGATTGGTGTTGTGGTACAGGTAAAATGGAATGAGAATTGAATGGCTTCTAACCTTTATTAGCTGTATGGGATGTGGAATTAGCATTTGAATTTCCCAAGGCACAGATCATTGGTATTGATTACGAATCGTTTACTGTGTCTAGTTTGACCAATACTGTCAAGAACTTTTCTTTTCATAATGCCTTAATTCACGAAGGTCAACATGGATTTGATGCATTTGAAGATAACCAAGTCGACTATGTCATGTTAAGAGATACATGGCTGTTAAACTGTTCTCTTGCTAAATGGACCACCACATTTAAAGAAATTTATCGCATTCTTAAGCCAGGTGGACATATAGAGATTTATGAGCAAGGTAATAAGTGGATGTGGATCTATACGATATGCTAAAAAAAGAGAGGGCGAATAGATATGAGCTTTAAACCCATAGGTCCATATCTTAACACACTCGAAAATTGGGTAGCCAATTTCTATGCAACTATTCAATTTGATCGTAATACAATTCACAACCTGGAAGGTATTCTAAGCGATTCAGGCTACACGAATGTCAAGAAAGAATCGGTTGAGGTTCCTATTGGTGAATGGCCTAAGACAGAAGGTAAAGTGACTTTACTAATTTTGTCTATTATTGACTCTTGATAGATTTAAAAGAAACAGGTTATCTTCAAAAAGATTTAACAGAGCGTGGGTTTAGAGAAGGAAAACGTTGGATATGCAAGATCAATCAATTGTCTGAAAAAGAATTCTCAAATACACTTTCTGCAGCTATGGAAGAATGCGATCAATACGGCACTGTTGTCTCTAGTCTCTATTACAGCGCTCAAAAACCACTTACTGTATATTAAAAAATCACCTTCCCCTTTATGTATATGTTCTCTTTCTTTCTCATTGGCATTTCTTTTCTTTTTATGTGCATAATAAACAAAGCTAAAAAACGCGTTTTTTTTTTTCATTTACGTGTTTATTTTTATCAATTTAATTATTCTTTCAATATGAGTGATATGGACTTGGACGACGTTGGTTTTGACAACCTGGACGTCGATGACCTTATTAAACTTGAGCAAGTAGAGCACAGTTATTTGTCCGATCCTCTTCATCAGCCTTCAAGGATGTCAATGTCAATACCTCCTGAATCCAGTGATCTAGTAAGCCTAACATCTCAACAAACTCTTATTCATGTTTTTAGGCAAACAGTCAGATAATAGAGCTAGAGTCTCAATTAAGGAACTCTAGACACAAGACAAATCAAATGGAAAAGAAAGTCCAAGAACAACAAGAAGTGACAAAAAGAAAGGTTGGAATTCTTGCTTGTCATGTGTTATTGACTTCAATAGGACCTTGAGATACTTGAATTAAAGCGACAATTGTCTATGTTGAGACCAAAAGCTGTGACAGAAAAGCGAGCATTTCCTGCAGAGAAGCCAGCCCCAAGAAAGATCTACAAGAGATCAACGCATTCACCAAAACAATCACAATCCTCTTCGGTCGATCAACCAGTTGCTGTTGTACCACCATCAGTACAATTACCTGTGAATGAGAATCAAGAGAATGTATGTGTGTTTCTGTGTATGCTATGTACTAAAAATGATGATAGTATAAGCTATTACGTGTTTTATATTCAGACATCTTTATCGAATGGAATAACAAAAACCACAACGGCACAAAAGACTTTGAAAGCTGTGTTCATCATACTGAACTTATTGACATGTTTGTCTCACAATGCATGCCAGAATCTCATGAGTCAAATGTCACTCTAGACCAGTTTGGACTCATGGCAGATCAAATCAAGCATACAATACAAGACTCTAAACAGCCTCATCAAACCATTCCTATCTTACTACATCAACTTCATTTTTGTCTATCGATTTCAATTGAAAACCGCCTTTACAAAACCATTCAACACTTGTCCAATATTATCCATAGACTCACATGTGCATTTATAGAAGCAAAGGAGTACATGTATCAAGAACTTATGTTGTACCCGCCGAGTTCTTTAGTCTACACAATGGCCAATGCACTAAGTCTTTTTAGATTTACTCAATTACCACCCGAAATCAGCATTCTTGACAATCATCCAGATATTCAGAATAACAATAATATCAGTTTTACACGCATTATGGAACTAGCTGAACTCTACAACATGCTTCCCTCACAGATTTGTAGTCTGATAGATGCAGAAAAGACGCCTGATGAAACACTGGATACTGTCAAGTCTATTTTAGAGTCCTTTATCCATCTAGGACTAACTTATCAAGAGCCTTTGTAATTATTCATTCATTATTTGTTTTTTTTTTTGTACTCATACTGCTAGATTTGTGTTTCTGTTGACTCATGAAGGGTTTCTTGAGCTAATATCTACTGCCACACCATGGCTTGTTCTTATGAAAGCATGTCATGTCCTGAATACAAATTATGTAGACAAGCAATGGTCAGATATTGAATGGAGATCAGATAAACCTTTAAAGGCTATTCAAAAGCTGTTTGATTTACTAGACATACCTGGTGCATCTATTGGTAAAGAAAAGGTATCTATTGCTCAAGATGGAACATAGTCTAATGTCCATAGATGTACCAATTGCGTATTGATACTCTTGGTGTGATACACAATATGTGCAAAGTGAATTTACCACTATCTACCCTATCATCAATCCAAAGAGAGGTAAGAACATACAAGATGAACAGTGTCTTAGGCTCAGTCTATATAGGCTTATACAAAATCTATGGATCTAATGCGAATAGAAACAGTTGAAATGAAAAAAAGCCTCAAGCTAAACGAGCAAAAAATGCAGTAAGTAAGCAGATCTAATTAAGCAGTATAAACTGATCATAATACAGGGCATCTTTCATTGCAGAAATATTCGCTACCATTCATACTGTCCTCAAGAGATATCAAGGAGATTTACTTGAATATTATGAGCAATATGATGATTATAACCTACACAGACTAAGTGCATTGGTAGTCTATATGCTGGATCATATTGAAGATGACCATAGAGCTCGCCTGTTTATCTTGGCTATAGAACAACTTTTAAACAAAATTGTACAAAGTCAACAAAATTAATTTATTATAATAAGACAAAACAAGTGTCATACATATAGACCCTAACAAAAAAGGTTAACAATAAAATAGCTGCTCGATTCGAGGACATACAAGAATCTTAAGAATCCTGTCTTCAATCGAAAATACCTTTAAATAGGACATCTTTAAATCGAGCGGCCACTGTACATTTGTGTTAGAATATAGTTACCAAATTTTATTGTTGTATCCAACTCTTAAGCTATGAATATGCATCATATACCATAAAATCAAAGTCAATCGACTATAAACGAATTAAAGAAGTATTACAATAAGTCATGATGCAGAAAATACAAACTATTAGCCAAAAGAGATTAAAAACAGCGAAAATGGTCCTATTGTATCAATGCTTATTTTGAACAAAGTAACCTAGGACTGATTCATAAAATACATAAAAATTAGCCCAGTTTTTTGTCATTCGAAGGTATCAAGATCCAAGAGCCCTTCAATATACCAAGATAATACTTAAACGCACTCGGTTTTTTTGTGGATGATTTGTTGAGATGTTTATTTTAAGATAATACAAGTAGTACTTGGTAGTATCACTCACAGCTTGGTATTGGGAAGATAGAGTGGTATATCCGTGCAAGTATTTTACATATGCTAGCTAATATCTCCCTTCTATTCTCTGCTCTTTCTTATAATCTAATGTAAGTAACAATATGAATATTAGTTATGTATCTTATGCTCTGCTTAATCTCTTGAATTTAATATTTTATTTTATCAACATGCTTAATATTTATACAAAAGAAAGTTTATTTTTTATTTACCTCCCATTTTGGTGAAAGGCAAGTTGAATACGACTTTCGTTTTCTATTTTTGTTGCCATTCATGTTCTTAGCAACAAAGGCTTCTTCGTTCAACTTCATAAGGTGCCTCTAAATAGTTTTAATATACGTCAGTAAAGAAAAACACACAAAAAAAAACATACTCTCCAAGCACAGAAAGAAACCATCGTTTCAACAAATACTTGGTTTAACAAGCGAACATCATTAGGTAGGATGAGTTGCTTGTTAAGACTACAAGCTTTATAAATGCTATTTTCTTCCACCAAGAAGAACATCTCACCAAGATTGCCTATTTTTAGGGTTTTAGAATCTCAAAAGTTGATAAAAGCGCATTGAGCGTATACTTTACCACCCCAATTGAAAGCAACAATCTTAGAAGACAAGTTGCTGTCTTTCAAGTCTTCTAAGACGCATTGGTTCAGGCGGAGATTCTTGCCTTCTTGCTTCTTTAGCAGTGAAAAATCTCTACCAGCCTTGAATTCGCATAAGGCCAGCTTAACGTTTTCTTCTCCTCTTATAGTCAGGCCGACTTTCCTCCCAAAGACATTTTTGCTTGCGTTTGAGGAACCTGAGCTCTCACTTCTACAATATGAAGAAGAGGAGCCACCAGAGAAGCTTGCTTCGCTTGATTTCCTTGTTGTCTTGGTACACTCAGCACATGTTTCTCCACTAAAAATAAATAAATAAAAGTATTCAGTATAGTTCTGAAGTAGATCAAGAAGAGAAAAAATTACATAATAAGGTTAAGCTTCGTGTTTCTGAACAATGCCTTCAATACATCACTCAAGCGAGAAACTACTTCAGCTTCAGTCTTTTTGTCTTTCTTTCTCCACTCTTCAATATTGCTGACACTTTTGTAAAGTATGTATATTAGTTTCTTTATCAAGAAAGTTTAAATTTTGTAACAAACAAAACTTACATATATTCAGCAGCAAGCACCAAATCAAACTCGAAAGTGCTACCTTTCTTTTCTTTCAGCAAGCGGATTTTTTTTTCAGCAACAAAAATCTGGGCCTCTTCAATTCCTTCCTTGACTTTCTGTTATTTTTCAAAATTAAATTACCTGTAATGTAAAAAATAGTATAACATACTTTTACTACTTGCTCGAAAAAATCTCTAACAAGTCTTTCTTCTTCAGCAGCAGCAGCATCATCGCCATCTTCTCTCAAGGTTTGAACTTCGCAAACCACCACTTTCCAAAAGAAAGGGTCAATGTTCTTCTTGTAGATATCGAGCAAATCTTCGTCCAAGAAGTCAACGATATGACTCAAAGCCAGCCTTTATGCGTTGAATTAGTATATGCTTATATATCGAAAAGAATTCAGGTTACTTACTTCAACACAAAAATTTCGTCTTTTGACAAGTTTGAAAAGTTGTTTAACAACTTGACAGCCATCTTGTCAAGCAAACAGCGAGGGTTGGTCGTCTTCATTCTTTGAATGTTCTCTACATCACGTTTGGCTTTTGCCCAAACAACGTCAACGTCTTTTTGTTCGGACTAGAACTATGTTAGAACTTCGAATTGGTTTCTGTTCTTAACTTACCAAGCTATACCACCACATGAGTATAGCTTGACGCTGGGATGCTGAGGTATCCTAAACTTGAATGTTAGAGAGTGTTCGAATTTCTTGTTTTCATAAATGGAACTTACTTTGTTGATTAAGAAAAGATTATTTAGCAAATCATCGTTTAACTCAGTGTTGACTTCTTTGTCTTCAGCACACTTGTGACAGATATTCAAGATAAGTGATTTCAAGCTTTCGATGGTTGGACAGTCGTGTTGAATTAACTGAGCATAATGATTGTTAAGCCAGTCATTAAGACTAGGCTGGTCGTTTTGAGATATGTAGCTTTTGAGGCTTTTGGCTAACAGTAAAATTGTTAGGATAACAAAATAACGCGACAAATGTGTGCTTACAGTCGATAAAGTTATTCATTTGCGAAAAAAGAGTGACGGCTGCTACTTCATTGATTTGATATAAAAAAAACGTTTACGGAAAAAAATTTGTCCTTACTTCTCTCACGGTAGTTTTTTTCTTGTATGAATAGCCACAATCTTGTGTCAGTTAATTGCTTGGTCAAAGCATCATAGACAGAGACAGTAGATGGTGTCACATCTTGTGTAATATATTGCCACAGGAAAGATTGAAATCTTACTGTTCGTCTATAAAGAGCTGATGGCACAATCCGGGCAATGTCCCATATTCATGGCGAACCTTCAAGCGTAACCGGTTACTCTGTTCGTCAAAGAGGAAGAAGAGAGATGCTGGTACTTTTGAGTTTATTGTCAGCATCTGGAGACATGATGCCAAAGTGTTCTGTCATAAGCACTCGGAGCTGAGGTGTTAGATTAGACGAACTAAACAGAGTAAAGACCCATCTCATCTGCAGCACCAAGTATTTTGTGATAGGGTTGAGGGCTCCTACACCACCTTGATCCTTAGGGAGACATAAATGGTCAAAATAAACATACGGAAACTTCTTTTGCCACACGTGAGCATAGATAATCGAGCAAAGTTCATTCAGAAATCGCTTAGTAGGTGCAAACAACCGCAAGCAGTACCAAATTTTGGATAAGATCAAAGTGTTGGCAACGGTAGTTCTTCCTTGAAGTGAGAGGTGACGCTGAGAGTAACCATGAACCCGTGTACGCACTTGTTCCAATAACATATCCTGGACACGATTCCGCTGAGAATCTGTGTATGGCATATAAAAGCCAAGGTATCGAAAAGCAGAAGGGGAATGATGGTGGTAGTATGTTTCGATATCATGACTCAAAAGCAATGATTCCCAAGATTCTGACTTGACACCACTCAATGAGAAAGCTTCCGTCTTGTGCTTATTAAATCTTGCATTTGATACAGCACTATACATAGTCAAGTGATGTTGGAGACGCATAAAATCAGTGCCATCCTTGACAAACACACAGATATCATCAGCATATGCGATGCACTTGATCTGTTGAGATGTAGTGCTCATTGTCGGGACATATCCTTGATATGTAGGGTCTTGCTGGATTGAAAGAATCAGCGGCTCCAAAGCGATGTTGAACAATAAAGGGGACAAAGGATCACCCTGCCTTAACCCACGTCGCTGATGTACTGGATCCGTAAAGGATCCGTTGACATTGATTGCTATTGAGTTATCAAAGAAAAAATTATAGATACTCTGTATAAATAAGGTAGGAGAACCTAGGGACACAAGAGTTTGTTGAAGATATGTTGGTAATACTCGATCATAGGCTTTCTCCTGGTCGAGAAGCAAACCTACACCTTGATTATGTTCATATCTTGCTTGTTGTAGAACCAAGTGAAAGTACATCCCATTTTCGCTAATAAAACGTCCTTGAATGAAGTCCTTTTGAAGAGGGTTGATAACTCGATTCATTATAGGAGCTAGACGTTGGGTAATGAGCCTTGTGAAAATTTTATCATCACAGTTGATCAATGAAATTGGTCTCCAATTTTTTAATTCTGATAAATCACCTTTCTTGGGTAGCAAGCGCACTCAGATTTCCTTCCATGACTGAGGGAAAATTCCTTTTACCATGGCATCATTGTATACCTGAAGTATCAGGGGCTTCAAACAAGGAAAACCAAACAAGAGTTGAAGGTATATATACCCTAGTCCATCACTACCTGGGCTACTTTGTTTTGGGCTACGCTTTGTCATTCTGACAATATCCTCCCAATCAAATTCCATTTGGAGCAGATTTGCTTCATCCTGATTAACTTTACTTGGAAAGTGAATATTACCTAAATACTCTTGTATTTGATTCATAGGTACTGCATCAATCGCATATAGGTCTTTATAAAACCGTTGTACAATATTATGCATTGTCGATTTGGTGGTATGTACAATTATTGGTGTTTCGGAATTGCTATCCTTGAAGCCAGACATATATTGTTGGACTGTTCGACTCTAATATATTTTTTTCAAGTACCCAGCATTGCACTCACCATTCTCTTGCCAGCGAAGACCAGCCTTTAGAATAGCTGTTTCAGCCAGCTCTTGTTGTAGTATCTGTAGCTCATTGTCAATAGGTGGAATTACCAAGCGCTGAACGTCTGGAGGAGGCTTTGTGCGTAGTAAACGATTGCGTTTCTTTTCTAAAATACGAATTCTCTTGGTACGCCAATCAACGTAATCCACTGAATATCCTCTAATGATTGACTTGGCTTTGTGTTTTACTTCATCCCATTTTTCTTGGGGCGATATATTCTCATCAAATCCTTGAACCAAATGTTGTATATTCCTCTCTAATGTATTTTGTAGCTTAGGCTGGGAAGCATACACTGGATTGGCACGCCATAGTCCATGACCAAACTGGGATTGGCCCAAGAGTAAGGATGTGTGTAATATGGAATGGTCTGACCATTTCGCTCCTAATCTGGTAATAGATGATTCTGATGCGCATTGGTACAAAATTTTACCCAAGTATATATAGTCTATGACAGTCATCACTAATTCACTTGAGACGGTGCGTTGAAAGGTGGGAACTTCGTGAAGGCCATTGATGGCCAAAGCATTTTGAAAATTTGCTTGCAAGAGGGCTAACCATTGCGTTAATGTTGAAGACGAATTATGGTGGCGGCTGAGGACTGAGTAATTAAAATCTCCTGAAATAATCAGTCTGTCAAAAGAGATAACTGATCGAAAATCATGGAGCATTTGTGTTAGATTGCTAAAGAATGTTCGACATTTTGCAGCAAGGCCTGCCGGTGCATAGACGTTCAGAACAAAGAAAGGTTCATAGAAATGATGTGGATGTTCAACCATGCATAGTTGAAATCGATCGGATGTAAAGGATGAGGAAGTGTCGATGATAGAGATGTTGTAATCGGTAGAGAAGGAGAGTATGCCCAAATGACTGGTCCAATGGGACTGTGTAGGTTGAAAGAGGATGTTGAGGTTATCTATAGTTGAAGGAGTGGAAGCATGAGTTTCTTGAAAGCATAATATAGAGAAATTCTGCATTCGAAGGTATCGTATATATTCTTTTTGTATTTTTTTGGAGTTTGTTTTCACTAAACTATTGGCGTTTAGTGAGGCATAGTGGCACAGGATATTTTTCTTATTCATTGATGCGGATCTATAAAGGGTGACTCTCTACTCTCTGATTATCAGAGGCAGAAGAGGGTGTTGTAGATTTCTTCGTGTCCAATTGTTGATTCAAATTTGATCCATTACGTCTTTCTCCTTTCTTCATAACGAGGTAATCTTTTAATTGTTGGCTGACGCTGTACATCTTGGTATCCTTATAGAGGTCTTAAATCTCCATCCTGCCAATATCCTCGTCTCCACTTTCTATTTCAGATTCATCTTCTTCCATGCTCTCTTTCTTTGAAGGATTGTAATCACTATCGCTAGTATCGTTATCATTATCTTTGTCGACATTGATCTCTGTCTGGCCAAAGTTGCTACTTTTGACTTCAATACTGCTTTGCCCTTCAGGCTTGGATGCTTCTTTTCTTGGTTGGGTGGCCTTTCCAAGAACTGATCTTTCTCTCTTTGAACGCTTGCTGGGTGTCATAGACTGTTTCCTAGGACATTCAAACGAGCGGTGTCCTAATTGATGGCACGCATAACATATAATTCTAGCTTTCGACTTCTCACATTCAAATTTTGTGTGTCCAGTTTGGTGGCAATACCTGCACCAAGTGGGCATGTTGTTCCAGGTTGCGTGAAATATATGGCTTTTGCTTTCGCACCAACGAATGTTATGCTCCAAAAGCTGATACTTGAGGTTGTCTGTTGATTCTGAGGGACCAGAAGGAATACCAATGACGGCATATCCTGCGCCCATAAACCATCCGGTGGTGGTTTCTGTATTGATTCCTACATCAATTACCTTTCCAAATGGAGCTAAACTCTGTTGCACGCCCTCAAGAACTACCCTTTTGGGATGTAAAGGTAATTGGAGTGTGGCATCTGCGGCCTTGCAAGGGAAAATTCACAATTTCGACTTTTTAAAGACAACACCATGCTCCATAAGATCATTGTCATCATCATCTTTTTCGATATACAATTCCAAGTACTGAGTTGGACCATCTCTCAAGATGGAGCAAGCGTAGATCTTTGGGTGTTGAGCGCTGATTTCCTGCATACACTGGAGATCAGTGTATTCTTTCTTAACTGGAGTAATGTCGAGTAAGAAAGCATCCTTATGGCCAGCTACTCGATAAATTCTCGATTGAAATTCTTGCAAAGGTGAGTCTGCATCTTTGTCAGGTTCAACGATGCCTTGGTGCATAAGTGATACTCGAGTTCTAGCTGCTACACTAGCATATGATCTTGATTGTTGGGTGGCTTTTAGGTTTGGAGATATTTCAATCCCCGCAACCGACTGGAAGTATTGAGAGTTAGGAAGAGCCATGTATTACATTATTTTGAAGCAGAAACACTGTCAAATTGGAACATAAAAAACTAAAATAAGAACAGTACTTTGGATCTCCTGATTTTACAACATCTATTTATTCAAGTGAAATAGACATTGTTTACTCTTGTATCAAAGCAAAATGTATATATTTTAAGCATCATTGTTCTTAATTTAATTCCAAATGTCGTAAGAGGCATTTGATTAGAGAGCTCAGCTAATGGCTCAAACAATATATTTTCTTGACATTCTTTTCCAGCCTTATACAAAACAGCATGGACTGACCACATTGTTATTAAATTGAGCTGTAGTTTTTCCTTACTTATGAGCCATTTTTTCGAAGTCGTCTAAATTGATGCAAGCATAGAAAATTTCCTTACAAGCCTGTTGATTTTATACTTGGGTTAAGCCATACAAATGAATTAAGACAAATCGTTGAGAGCACTGGTTCGACCGCTGCAAAAGGTAGAGGATTTTAAGGAGACTGCACAAAAGACAACATACAAACTAAAAGCTAGTCATGCATAGAGCCTTTGAACAAGTAAGTGTGGGTGAAGTCAATGCAAACGATAAAGGAGGCAATTCGTTCCTCATGGGCCCACTTAGACATCCCCTCGAGAGCACTGGTTCAAGAACTAACTAGGTACTGTACATAACAATGGCATAATCAAGAAAGTCAATATACAAACTACAAAGGTAGTCATGCATAGAACTTTTGAAAAAGTAAAAATGGGTGAAGTTAATGCAAACGAAAGCACTGGTTCAAGAAATAACAATAACTAAACTAATAGAGGCTTCTACAGCACGTAGTTTCTACTTTACAAAGAAAACACCTTTGACAAAAACATAAGCTTGTGCAGATAGAACTTGTAAATTTGTTAAATTTTAGCAGTCACGTCCAAGCAATTAAAGCATTTGGTGCTATTTTCAAGAATTCATTGACGAGACAGAGGTAACTTAAAGATTTGTTCAAGGAAAAAAGCATTAAAAAACAATTACCAATGAAGGAATGGAGAAAAAAAAGGTACTTTAACGTTGACGAGGAGGGAAGGCATGAGGCGAGGCACCAATATCACATATTTTGGAAATGCTAACAAGAAGGTCAATCTCACTCAATTCACCTTGTTCCTTAAATAGCTCGGTCTTTTCAGAAATACTTTCCCTAACAAATCATAGTTTTTTTTTTGCCCTCATTGATGCATTCATCAAAGCGCAAGTCAATGCGATCATCATTGTTAACAGGACCAGTAGAAACTTCAGAAATGCTTGCAACATTATCCAGATTGCTGGTCATTTGCTCCTCGGTAGCATCCACATTGAATTCAGCAATGGTGTTTAACACTGAGCGCTGAGTCAAAGGCACCTGAAAGATTCGGTTGACCAAGAAGATACGCTTGCAAAGCTTGGAGTTTTCAGGGCAAGAACAGCTAAACAAGTACTTGGTTGTTAAATTGTTTGAGTAAAAAGGCACCATTAAATTCGAATTGAGCAGACATAAAAAAGAAGAGCTAGATGCATGGGTCACTAATATACATCTTATAAGATGTTTCCTATTGCATTCGAAGTTTTTAATCATTTAGAGCAACAGCAACTGGAATACAATGAATAGATTCTCAAAATATTTTTACTTTCTCTTTTCTATGCTTCTATTTCGTTAAGTTAAAGCTCTATTCTCTACACATAGACATCAAAGAGGATCCAGATGACTTACTTCAACACAAAAATTTCGTCTTTTGACAAGTTTGAAAAGTTGTTTAACAACTTGACGGCCATCTTGTCAAGCAAACAGCGAGGGTTGGTCGTCTTCATTCTTTGAATGTTCTCTACCTCACGTTTGACTTTTGCCCAAACAACGTCAACATCTCTTTGTTCGGACTAGAACTATGTTAGAACTTCGAATTGGTTTCTGTTCTTAACTTACCAAGCTATACCACCACATGAGTATAGCTTGACGCTGGGATACTGAGGTATCCCTGTTCATCACAAAAAAAGAAACAATCCGACCATTTCAACGTCCACACGAAAAAGCGACCATTCTTGCGTGAACGAGTTTAAACTGAAGGAGCAGTAGCTGTAAACATTCTATTGAAAATCAAGAAGAAAGAAAGCAAAATTAAGTTTATTCTGATAAGTTTTTTTTTTATCAGTTGACAATGAAACAAGCGCATATTTGGTTTTGCCATGCTTTTATAGAAGCTCGCATAAATACTTTTTCAATAATATTGTAAATTAGGAAAGAAGGAGATAGAGAAGAAAGTAGACCATTCTTCAATAGTTGCAGATCTAATTGTTTTCGGAAGTTTATCTTCCTGCCACTGTCGTTCTCATTAATTTTCCAACAGACATTATAACCAAAGACTGGTCTGTGCATTTTTCTTTTCTTGTGTGCCTCATCTCTAATGTAAATGACAAAATTGCTTCCTCCTGGAAAACTCTCTTTTTCAAGTAGAAAAAAGGAGGAGCAAATTGCTGCCTGATTTAATGGGGGAACTCATAACTATGTTTATGCAAGGAACTGACTACACATTTCATGACTCACTTCAATGACTGAGTACTAGTGAAGTCAAAAGAGATCAGTCATAGGAGAATTGTGATCATACCCTACTTGTTGCAATGATGAAAAAACAACTTCGTTTCAAAGTCAAGAAGAACGATTTCGAATTAGTCATTGATAAAATGATTGTGTGTTTAAACAAACAAATCCATGAAGTTTGATAATTCCTTTCATACGTACCACAAACTCGAGAAAAGTCTACTGTCGACCAAGCTCTCATCTCAAGAACTTTAACTACAGTCTCATTCAGTTGTCAAAGCTATACCATGTATCTTAATTGATATACAAAAAAGAAAAGAAAATGCTTTATGATGTTGATTCTACAGTTTCTTAAAAGTGATTTACAGGATTAGACCCATTTGGATTTCTGTCAACATATCTAGTAGTTCGCTTTTAGAAAAACGTGTTCCTAGATTAGTAATAATCCTGATGTAAAATAAGAAGATAGTTTTCATTATACTTCTTTATTGCTTATATTTATCCTTTCCTTTATCGAGTCCATACCTCACTTTTATCAAAAAAAAGAAACTATTGCTTGTAATCTCAGAGAGATTCGGCAGATGCTTGAACCGAAAGTTTCGTATAGCTATATAGTAAGTTTAACAAAACGCAAATCAAACCCTTAGATTTTGTATACAAAAAGGAATGCTGTTGATTTTCTTTTTTTATATTCTGACACACAGTGATTTAAACGCAGACTAATTCCGCATATCGACTTTTTTCCTCAATGTGGTTCACTACCAAATAACGTTGAACTCGAAAAATTAAATGAAATGTGTTACACACAGAAAGAAGAGACCCTTTTCTCTCTCTCTCTTTTTATGAAACCTATTGTTGTGCTAAAAAGCAAAGACTTATCAACAACATTTTATTTAGTATTACTAAATCAAGTACAAATCAGGTATGATTTATTGGTTTAAGCAACTTTAAAAAGCAACCTTAAAAAATCTTATTAAAAAATGTTGTGACACAAGAAAATTCATACATTTAATATCTTTTTCATCTATTTCCCCTCTTTTCTTTCCCCTTTTTTTTCTGCATATGTCTACAGACGAAGAAACGAAACTGGATTCAACCATCGCTCATACGTTTGCTTCAAAAAATGCATGCATGAGCGACGCTTATCTAGAAGATGGTCCGTTATTTAGAGCGACGCTAAAGCAACTTGAAGACCGCACCGTCTCACTTAAAGCTTCATTGAAACGTATTATCAAGACAGCATCTGCTTCTCTCGAAATAAGACGCCAATTAACTCGGAGTGATGAAATCTACTTTCATGCTCTACAAGACACGCAATGCATTGAACCTTTTTTGACAAACTATTTATCAGGGGCATGGAAATCCATTCAAGAAGAACGTCTTCGGCTCGACGAGTCTTTATCCACACAACTGATTGAGCCGCTCAAGAAACTGTATGATCAGGATATCAAAGCAGCAGATGTCAAACGTCGACAATTTGAAGAAGAGAGTAAAGATTATTATGCTTTTCTTTCCAAATATTTGAAGAGCAGTAACAGTAAGAAAAATACAGAAGTGCAGCAACAACAACAACAGCAACAACAACAACTACGAAAATCAAGATTTGATCTGGCTCGGTTTGATTATTTAGGATTCTTGCTTGATTTGCATGGCGGCAAGAAGGAAAATGAAATTTTGTTTTGTATTGCTGATCATACGGTCCGAGACGTTAATTACTTTGAGACGATTGCAAACAAGATTGATGCTGAGAAGAAGGGACTGAATGAGTTATTTCGAGTCATCACAGAGAACTCACGTGAACAGGAATTGGCGGCTCATGAAAGGGAGAAAAAAAGGGAAGAATTGGTGGCTCGGTGTAACATGGATGTAGATCAAAAACAAATAGAAGAATTTTTAAAGCAACAAGTCACGATTGAAGAATTGATCAGTGAAACTGCTTCCAACGTCATGAGCTCAAGTAGTAGTTCCACCTCGAATCAAGAAGAAGAAAGTAAACTCAAAGGCTTTCGAGATTTGGATCAATATATGGCTACAAGTAGCATAGGTAGAAAGAAGGAAGGGTTTTTGTTTGCTACCGCGAAGCCTTCAAAAAGCACGGGTGGATTTGATGTGAAGTCTGGCTCTGTAACTTGGCGCAAGTAAGTAAATCCGTTTCATATGTATGTGTGTATGTGTACGCTAACAACTGTTAGATATTGGTGTGTGCTCAGTGGTGGTCAATTGCATGAATATTCTAATTGGAAACGGCAATTGGAACCTCATATTGATCCTATTAATCTACGTTTTGCCACAGTTCGTGAGGCACGTAATTCAGATCGTCGCTTCTGCTTTGAAGTCATCACGCCTCAATTACGCCGTGTCTATCAAGCAACTTCACAAGAAGAAGCATATAACTGGATTGGCACCATCCATAACTCAATCGAAAGTGTCTTAAACGGCACAAGTAGCTCTGTTAACCTAACCGAATTAAAACCCAAACCGCCTTCCACCCTGTTTTCTCGGTGCCGTCGACAGTCATTGAGTGGTGCCTTCAGACCCTCTACGACAAGTAGTCTCAATCAAGCTTCTGATAAACTTGTTGTCTCACCAAGTAAATCAACACCTGTAAAACTAAAGAAACGAAATTCATCATTTAGTACAGAACATCCTATGCCGATGCCTCTTCCTCCTTCTGCCTCTCAAAAAAGACCTACTTCAAGCTTGTTTCATCCAGTGTCTGAAAGTGCAGAGTTGTTGGCATCAACTTCAAGTCCAAGCGAACGGTTCCGATGGTCAGGATTTAGTCTAGGTAGCATCAGTTTAGACAAAAAAGAAAAAGACAATGGTAGTGTGGTCAGTATTCCTTACAGTTCGAATAACAATGGTGCCTATGTGTTTTCATCGCTTGCCGAGTCTGAATCAAATACAAAACTCTTGTCTATTCTCAAAGAAGATCCCTCAAATCATTATTGTGTGGACTGCAGTGCTCAAAATCCAGATTGGTGTTCACTCAACTTGGGTGTTTTGTTATGTATAGGTATGTCCTTTTCTATTTGTTTATTTGGATATGCATCTTAACAACATAATAGAATGTTCTGGTATTCATCGTAGTCTTGGCACACATGTCTCCAAAGTGCGTTCATTAACACTTGACAGTCATTCCTATACACCTGATATTATCGAACTTCTCAAGTCCATTGGTAATGCTAAAGCAAATGCTATCTGGGACGCAAGAATCGAGAAAAAACTAGTAATCAAAAAAGAAGACATACCTCGCCCCAACTCAACAGACCCCCGTGCCATCAAATATGCTTATATTCAAGCCAAATATGCAGGACATCAATTTGTGCAAGAATTAGAAGGTAGCACAAATGCAGACAGTGTCTTATTTGAAGCCATTGATGCAGACGACATACCAAAAGCATTGTATGCATTGGCTTCGGGTGCCAATATTAACTCGATACGTACAAGTCAAAAACCAGTCATTGAATCTTCTTTGTTTATGATGCCTCTGGATTTAGGCGAAGATGTATCAAAGACACTTGATTTTGAAGGTGGAAGTGATGATACAAACTACAGTGAACAGGCAGAAGACAATCAGTGTGCATTACATTATGCTTTACTTCACGGTAGAACGACACATGATGAAGAGTTGTTTGCAGTGACTAGTATGGATGAAACAGATTCAGTTGATTCCACAAAGCGCAAACTCATATTTCCAATGGCAGAATTTTTGCTACAGAATGGTGCCGATACAAACATGATTGATCCTGATTGTGTGTTGGATGACGAAGCACTTGTGTACATCAATACCAAAAATACAGCAAGAGGACAGTCTACTATTACAAGATCAAGCACAATCTTAAACCAGCATTTGTTAAGCATTCACTTGCAACAGCAAGCAGACGAAGAAGCTGCAAAAGACCATCATCCTGTAGTGATCATTGAAGAAGAAGAAGACAAACAATCATAATATATATACCTTAAAATTAATACACTGTACAATAATAAATATATGTTTATTCTTCTTTTAAAAAAGGGTGTTTCAAGGCTTCTTCTGCAGTAATCCTGGTTGAACAATCAAGATCCAAACAACGATCCAAAAGGCTCAAGCCTTCTTGATAGTCTTTTGGGTCCCAAGTAGCGATCCTTTCCTTGTTAAGAGACTCGCATAGTTTTGTCCAAGAAACACGGTTGTTGGGTATATGGATATTTGTAGAGAACTTGCGCTCTAAAATGAACGCAATTAGTATTGTATCGTAGATATATCATGTATTTTACCATATTTAATGGCACACGCCTCGAGTTCTTTATAGCCAAAAATTTGACCCAATTCAATAATAGAATCAGGTTCATCATTTGCCAAGAAGAAAGGATATCGACCTGTCAAAAAGCAGAGGAGAATAACACCCACAGACCATATATCAATAGCTAATATGATGAGTTCAAGCCATTTACCATCATCTCTCCCCCCCCCTAAAAGAAAAAACTTACCACATGTCTGCCTAGTGACTCGCATCAATATCTCGGGTGCACGAAAGCCTCGAGTACCTGCTCGATTGGCTCGAATTGTGTGTCTAGGATCATTCTTTATATAGCCAGGAATTCTCCCACCAAGACTTTTGATGGCTCTACCTTTGATTGAATTGGACACTGAATGAGTAGCACCCTCAGGTGTTTGAATGGTGGCTGCTGCCATGGCTGCTTGTGCCACTGCAGTAGCTGAAATGGTTGTTCTGTTCTCTTTATTACTTAGTGCTGCTAAGACTGATTTTGACATGTTAGTATTGTTGGTTGATTTTGTGGTTGTACTACTACCAGTAGTAGTAGAAGAAGGCATGGTTGTTGTAGGATGAGAGGTGATAGGTGTGGGCGTAGTCGTGTTGCTATTGGACTGATAGTGATATTGTGATGCTTTTGCTTGTTTTTGAACATATTGCTCAAGTGCTTTTACATCATTTTCACTCTGTACACCGGCGTTAATAACAATAAAAACAAATACAACCATACCTCTGCTAAACCAAAATCAATCAAATAACCGGTTCTTTTTCGAAAGTTATATAAAAAGTTATTAGGCTTTACATCACGATGAAGTATTTTATGCTTATGAAGTTGTTGTAAAGCAGTAAAAAGTGCTCGTAAATAGCATTTCATGTCAAACATACTGATGTCAACAAAACATTTCTTAAAATCGTCATGTTGAATAAAAGGCATGACAACAAATACTTGATCTTGCTGGCGAAATGCTGTAATAAGAGGAGAAATGCATTTGCTACCTTTGAGTTTATGCAAAATATTGACTTCGTTAGCTATTCTTCTCGGACTACTTGTGTGATAAATTCGTTTGAGAGCAACAAATTCACTCATGACTTTGGGTTCACCTGTTGTCAATTGAGGTTCCCATTCTTCGTTATTATAAAGCCCACGGCGAAGATCTTGTGCTTTATAGACAGTACTAAAAGTGCCTTCACCAATCTTATCGACTAATTTGTAATAGTTGGGTAGATTCTTTACGGTGCTGATCAAGTGACTGATTTCTTGAGCAATACGAGCTTCTTCTTCTTCCTTGGTCAGTTGCTTTGTATCGGGAGGTGCTTCATCGTTGATTGTCTCTTGTGTCCTTGGTGGTGTTGCTGGCTTCTCAGGTTCTTTAGGCTGGGTATCTTCATGACGAGGCATTTTTGTTGGGTGGTCTTGAATGTGCTCTGTTCTTCTTTTTGTTGGTGTAGCAATAGCTTGGCCCTCCAATAGACTTTTTTCTTTTCTTGTTTGTTTTGTTGGACTTTTGCAGGTTGCTTTGGTAATAATAGGCTCTGTTGATGCATCTTGCCAGGAATCCGAATGAATACCTGAAGAAGAAGCAATACGATGAGGAGACTGCTGATACAATCTAGCAATATGTGTACGTTGAGGGCCAGAGTCAGGTGTAGCATAATGTTCAGTGGACCTCACTCGACATAGCTGTACTTCGTCGTTGACAGTATCGTCATGAAGGTTGAAGATTCTAGACTTTTTACGCAACGTATTGGGTGTCTGATAAGTCGTTTGAGAAGGACTTACAATGGGTATGCCACGGTTATCTGTCCTTTTACTAACAGGGCTTTTCATAATTTATGGTATAGATGAAAAGGAAAGAGATAGAAAGAAAGGAAAAAAAATATCTGTTTCTAAAATTTTTATGGTATCGGCGGATACTAAATTAACGCGTCTTGATTGAAAGGTTAATTGACGCGTTTATTTAGCTCGTTGATGATTTGTTAAGATTAAGAATAAGAAATGTTACACTTGTTTCTTTGGAATAAAGAGGATGATAATAGAATGTTACATATACACACATTTACTCTACTGAAATGATTGGATTATCTAAAGTAGGACAAACACTAGTTTATTGTTTTCTTTCTGGGTCATCTTTCACTACGAGTACAGAGCATTTTAAATGATGCATCAAGTAATCAGATACAGATCCGATCAATTGCCTATCCATCGTCAGCTGTCTATAATATCTACCTTATGCACAAACCTTTTAAAGAAGCCTAATCCTCGACTACCCACAATCACTAAATCAATCTGATTTGCTTCTGCATAATCTTTTAATGTCTCTCCCGGCTCACCACTTAGTATTTCAGGATTTACTTTGATCTAGAAGATATTTCAGCCAAGCTACTCTCGTCAGTGATTGCTGTACTTACTCCTTTACTAGCAAACCATTCTACCACTGTACTTAGTGCTTCTTTTGAGTTCTTTTCCAATTTAGATATACGTTCTCGGTAATCCATTGTATCGTCTGCCATCCAACCTGCTAAACCAGCTACAGAAGCCTCGAGACCAAAAGCACCTTCTACAGTAATAGCATCATCATTTACGATAATACATAATGTGATATCATCATCAGGAAATACGATGCGGTTAGAGATAATCCATTCCATGGCACTATTAGAGACTTGCGTATGGTCATAACCAATCAAGATACGACGATGACGATGAGAATATGAAGTTTTTGTTGACATTATTAAAGAATAAAGTGATAAACACAATCCAACAATTAGAATTTATACAAAATAAAAAAAAAAAAAGTCAGTCGATATTTTGGACGGAATGGCATGAATGGGGTGTTGTTTGGTTTAGAGCGGCGATTAAATTGATGACCACTTTCTTGCAAGTTAAAAAAAAAAAAAATGAGGTTATTGTAAAAGATAACAAATAATGTATTTTACTCAATAAAATAGTCAAGTAATACAAGTAAAGAACAAAACAATAATAATACAAAAGTGCTATAAGCAATTCATATCTAAAAAAAAGTGTAATTTAAAGAAAAGAACAAAATATATTTTTGCTCTTTCTTTTTTTTTTTTTAAATTACCCCTCTCTTTTCTTTTCTTTTTTTTTATTATTAATTTTGATATGTCAGGTCCACCTAAAATAAATACTTTAAATTTAGACTCTCGTACAAGTAGTTCTTTGGGATCACCATCTCAACTCGTCAAGATACTTGCAAACGACGCGAAATCTCGGGAAAGAACAAAATTAAAAGGTGTCCTCGATAAATTCATGGGCAATTTTAATGGCAAGTCTCGAGTCATATACACAATAGAAGCTTATGTAATTTAGACATTCTCTCGCCTACAATTGAATCAACAGAATCCGTAATGGATATCTCCACACCTTATAATACAATACATGTCACTCATGTTGGATTTGATCCAGTTACAGGTGAATTTACAGGTCTTCCAAAAGAATGGCAACTGTTGCTTACACAAAGTGGTATCACAAGACAAGAACAAGAGAGCAATCCACAAGTAAGAGAGCATGGTTTGTGTTTGCCATTTAACTTTAAACTTAGGCTGTGATTCATGCAATCGAATTTCTTCAAGGTAATACACAAGAGAAAATGCAAGCCAATGTTTGGTCCAAAATTCCTCAACAACAACAGCAGCAACAGCAAAGAAAATCTTCTTCAATCACAAGTAAAGCATTAAAACGGTTCTCATCCCTTCGAATCACAAAATCAAAATCAGATAACTTACTGAGAAAAAGCACCATAGTAACACCCACTGCTTCTACTTCTTCTATGGTATATATGAGATCCACCAAGGGTTTATAGCTTATGTATACACATCTAGGTATCGGATACTGCTATTTCAAGTAAAATGACAAAAAAACCACAGAAACAACTAGAAGATGGTAAGACATATTGGTATATAACGTATCTTATGCGCCTCTAGACTACTTGGATGATGTCCGTTCTTTTAATTCAGAATCGACAGCTTCATTTAGCGAAGACTGTCAAGGCCAGCCTATGCATGAGCTCACACGCACACAAGATGTTTTATATAATGCACCACCAGGTACAGTTCGATCTCGAGCACCCAAAGAAGAAAAGCGCAGCATGAGTGATGAGCAAGTCCTCAAACACCTTCAAGAACTCTGTATCACATCAGATCCACTCTTGATCTATACGAATATGGTCAAAATTGGTCAAGGTGCATCAGGTGGTGTCTACATTGCCTATCGAGCAGGCAGTAGAATGCCTGTAGCCATTAAGCAAATGAACCTGGAAAAGCAGCCCAAGAAAGAATCCATCATCAATGAGATTCGTGTCATGAAAGAGAGCAAGGCCAAAAACATTGTGAATTTCATTGAATCGTATCTATGGAAAGGTGATTTATGGGTTGTGATGGAGTATATGGAAGGTGGTAGTTTGACGGATGTAGTGACATGTAACATGATTATGGAAGGACAAATTGCTGCTATTTGCAGAGAAGTATTGGAAGGATTAAAGCATTTACATGCCAATGGCGTTATTCATCGAGATATTAAATCAGATAATGTTCTTTTAAGCATGCGAGGTGATATTAAGCTCAGTAAGTAACCAAAAAAAAAAAAAAAAAAAAAAAAAAAAAAAAAAAAAAAGGAAGGGAAAGAGATATAGCCATATAACTTATTATTTATTAGCTGATTTTGGCTTTTGTGCTCAATTACATGAACCTCAATCAAAACGTACAACATTGGTTGGTACACCTTATTGGATGGCACCTGAAGTAGTAACACGCAAAGCTTATGATTCCAAAGTTGATATCTGGTCCTTGGGTATCTTGGCTATTGAAATGATTGAAGGAGAGCCTCCTTATTTGAACGAAAACCCTCTTAGGGCGCTTTATTTGATTGCTAATAACGGTACACCTGAACTCCAGAGTCCTGAAACCCTGAGCGATATCTTCAAGGACTTTTTGTTCTTGTGTTTACAAGTCGATCCAGCATTTAGACCAAGTGCTTCCGAATTGTTAAAGCATCCATTCTTGAAAAAAGCAGATCCATTATATACATTAGTTCCTTTAATAAGAGCAGCCAAGGATACCATTCAACAACAACAACAACAACAACAACAACAACAGTAAATACAATTAACTTGGCCACTTTTCTCTTTCTATATGAAAAAAAAAGGTGGCTACATAACCTAAATACATACATGGCGACTTTGCACTTTTATTTCTTAAGTTAGAACAGAAATCCCTCTATTTTAAGAGCAAGAAGCAATAAAAAAAATAGTAGAAAGAGAAACAGAGACCTTTGTTAATCTAGTTAAGAAAGGCCAGTATAGGAGGGAGAATCAGCATTTGCTGCTTCAGCAACAATCTTTTGGTTTAATGAAATATATACGTAGAAGCGTCTTTACCAGTATTGGTATTGAGTTAAACAGCATTTTCTTATATATTTGTTAATTACATTCCCTCTAGTTGAGGTACTTATCACTAATGAAACAGCAGTATATCTCATAGCTGATATCTAATGAATATATCACTACATTCGTCTTACTGTTAGCAAAGCTATATTTCCAGAAGGCAAATGTAGACATAAAAGGAAAGTCTGTATCTCAAACACAGCTTATTACGTGCAGTGGTATTCTTTGCTTTTCTTTTCTCTCCCTTTTTTTTTCTTCTTTCACATTATGAGACTTACTTCACTTTCTGCAGAACTCGACGCTATCACACATGAATTTGATTATGGCATTGTTCCTGGTTCAGCAACTGTGTTTGTCCGAGATGAAGTCAACAATCTCGGTAGACTTGATCTTACACTGTTGGAAGGCGTTATGATTATCATAGAAGTGACAGATCAGGGTTATAAGGTAACATGAGGAACACTTTTTATATATCATAACACGTCTTGTTTTAGGTCACATCATGCTCTCCACTCTGTAATGTGGATCCAGCCTTATCAACAGCACAAACAGTACAAGCACACTTGGAGGCACCATTTGAAAGTATGGAAAATTTACTCATGACTATATCTCCCATGTTTCGAGAACGGTTTCAACAAGAATTATATAACAAACTTCAAAGTGTTCAACAACAACAACAACAACAACAATCGACACCTGCTCTTCAACAACCAAGTACTATCCTTTATTCCCAAGCTACTCGTCCAAACAATGATACTTCTTTTGATGAATTAAATCATTGGATAAATTAAATTTAAAAACAACTCTTGATCGTTCCTGTAATAGCCATAAGAATTGCTATTGAGACCAAGGCGTAATTCAACATGCGCTTCCATAAGGGAAGTTTAAACAACTTGAGATAACAAAAGATGGGGAAGATACCCGAGATTAAGAATGAGAAAGAGGCACCTAACAAGGACATGACCTTGTCAAAATCAGGGATCAAAATGGCCAATGTTACAATACTAGCAGAAGTCAGTAAAATACCAACCCATTTGACCAAGGTTTTTGTGTATTTTGTCTTGTTTATCTGAGGTTCCAAGTGAGGCAAGAGGCCCATTTGCCAACTGAGAACGACAGGGTTGAGTGTGAGACCGTATTTAGCAATAGGATTAATGGCAATCAGATAAACAGCAAGACGATTAAGCGTCTGGTTGTATTCAGGGATCATTACTAAGTTTTGTGTGATCTAAGTTGGTATGAGTTACAACATAATTGAATTCAAAGACTTACTTCTTGCATTGTCTTTGAGCCAAACATGGCATATCCAGAAGCAGCAACAGCCATATAGACCATGGCTGCTACAAAATAACTGTAATTGACCATCTGTGTATAATGCTCTGGGTGTTTCATGTCTCGATAAATAGTAGGGAAGACAGCATGACCTGCAAATCCTGCCATGATCAAACCAAAACTCATAGGTATGGCTGTATAATCCACAGGAAGAAGTGTAGCTGTTGGCTATACATCAAGATCAATATATTATACATTTTTTGGACTAGTTACACTTGCCTCCATTTGATGCAGACTACCTGGTGCAGTAGGTTTTGAAAGACCATCATAGATAATGACTGCAAGTAAACTGATGACACTCAGGATACCCAAAAGACTTGTATAAGATAAGTGACGAATAGGTATATATAATGTAGGTGTCAAAATAGCAAAAGAAACCAAACGGATCAAGAATGGATTATGACCGGGAAACAAGCTTTCAATTCCGTCACTCAATAAGACAACCAATGCAACACTAGAATCAATGATGAAATACTTAGCATGCATTGTTATAGCTTCTTTTTTTTTTCGTACCTGCAAGTAATAAGCTCTGCTAGAAATAAACAAGAAATAAACACTCTTCCTTTAGCACCAAATACCATAGCACCCATATCTCCATAAGTACGAGATTCTGGATCTGTATCTAAACATTTTGCTAATAGTTTTGCTGTATAGTTTGTGAGTCCAAAACAGAAGCAGAAAATGATGATGCTGATCAGCCAACCCGAGGACTATATGATTATATCAGTCATCCATCAATCTTCATCCTTTAATTCTGACCTTAAAACCCATAGGAAGTGACAGCACACCAACACCAATCAGAATATTGATTGAATTGAAGATACTCTGTAAGAATGAAGATTTCTTACTATTGCTCTGCTTGTAGTCATCACCTATAGTAACAACACTACTATAACTGTCGACTTTGCAAAGCGAAGGCGAAGGCAGTAGGAGAGGTGTCTGCTCACCTAAAGCACCCTCTGAATGCCTATGTTCTTTGTTAGTATACTAGTGTAGATAATAGCTATTATTACCTTGCAGAGTAGACAGAATCGTCATCTTCCATCTTGCATTATTAGATTCTGTTTTATTTTAATTCGAACTTACTCTATTGTCTGAAACAATAACGTTTTCAGCCATATGCATCAAAGAAGCTCTCGAGTAAGAGCCAACAAAGGACTCAAATTGATCTTTAAAAGATCTACTCAATTCTTCTTCTACTCTTTGTGAAGGATGTAGATTGGGTATGTTTATACTATCTGACATGTTTTATGTAACAAAAAGCAGAAATAAAAAGAAAAAAAAAGAAAAAAAATAAAAAAAGGAATTCCTTATATGTAACAAAAATCTTATTTTTGTGTATCATCTGCAATTGTAAGTAAAGATTGATTGATCTGATCTTTGACTTGTTCTAACATGATATGAGTACAAAAAAAAATCTTTATATATATATCTTACCCATTTCTTTCACTGCTGCTTGGTATTCTTGATTCGCTACTTGATTTTCTTGTTCAAGTGATTTTAACAATTCAATCTAAAAGTGGATCAGAACCATAGTTTATTCAACTCTATTTTACTTGTTGTTCTTCTGTTTGTTGAATGCCCGGTAGTACTTCAATCAATGCATCAATTTCTTTTGCTTTTTTTACTAAATCAGATACGAGTTCGCGTACATTATCTACAATCATTCAGTCATGGAATCATCTAAAGTTATGTCTAACCTTGAAATATATGTGGTTCGTCTGCCTGCACTAATTAGGATGCTGTCAATATCAGTCTATCAAGCTAATCAAGGCTACCTTTCGGTTGAGTGACTGGAATATCTGGATTCAGTTCTGCCATGCCTGATTTTTCATGGACATAATATATACTATTGGTAAACATACGAGCCATCTTTTAGAGTTTAGTTTTGTAGTTTACGGTTGGGTTATATTTACAGCATCAATAGCATCCTGTAACTGTGTTAGTCTATCCATCACTTAAAAAACAAAAGAAAGAGAAAGAGAGAGAGAGAGAGAGAGAAAAAAAAATGTTAAAAAATACATTAAAAAAAAAGGATAGGCGTAGAATAAAAGTGCAAGTCTTCATTGGTTACTGGACACCAAAAAAAAAAGTCATAGATGTCTAGCTTGATACATTCTACTGTTGTCGTAATATACAAAAAGCATTTTATGCAAAATCTGATCTTTTATTTTTAAATAATTGGTCAATTCATTCCTAAAGTATATTTAGTGATTTCTTTATCTGTATTTATTTTAATTTTATCTATTTGTCTGCAGTTTCATGCTCTCCTTTCTTTCAAGTGCTTTATATTTTATTGTAAACACTGCATATATATATATATATATATGTATAGTACATCACGTGATGTATATAATATACCAAACTTACTCTAGATATACACTACGGCGAGACAGCATGCTTAGAAGCGAAGGGTGTAAAATTCTGAAGTTGTCGAAGCAAAGTCGAAAAAAGAATTTTTTTTAGTTGATCATATTTCTACCACATTTTCCGCTTTTGAGATTTCCTTTTTTTTTATTGGGTAGTTTATCTTTACCTCCTAACTTTCAAGCTGTATCTGACTTTTCAGCTCAACTAAAAACGATTTTTTTTTCTTTGACTCATATATGTTATAAATTTTGAAATAACTGTGCTTTTCTGATTGAGATAGTCTTAACCCTTCAACAATTGAGTTCTTTTTATTAAGAATATATGTTTTATTTAAAAGATAAAACCCGTTTTCTCTCGATTCAAGCTCATTTTATCATTTTTATTTCTGAACCGTTCTCAAATTTGCTGAAAAATAATATACTGAAAAAAAAATTCTCTTTCTCTCTTTTTAATACAAAACTCCTTCTCTCTCTCTCTCTCTCTCTCTCTCTCTATCTTTCTTTCTTTTTTTTAATTTCAATCTTGAAAAAGAGAATATTTATTTTATCCTGATCTTGGTCAAGACAAGAGAGAAACACTTTAAAGAAACAAGAAAATTAAATTTGTAGGTTTCCTCTTTCTCTTTCTACTATATGGCAAGATGAAGTTATTTCTTCATCTTTTGTCCATGATGACACGCGTTTATAGGTTACTCATACTTTATAGTAAAAATGACTGACTCGAGTGAAGTAAACGTGGATTCTATCATTGAAAGATTATTAGAAGGTAATACTAAGTCATAATAAGGACGTAATCAAATATTAATTTTTTATTTATTTGATAGTCAGAGGCAATAGACCTGGAAAACAAGTGCAATTAGAAGAACATGAAATTCGATACCTTTGTCTAACTGCTCGTGATATCTTTATGAGTCAACCTATTTTATTGGACTTGGAAGCGCCTATCAAGATTTGTGGTAAGGTATACTTGTTGTTTATATAGTGTGGTTGACATGCTGTTATTAGGTGATATTCATGGTCAATACTATGATCTTTTGAGATTATTTGAATATGGTGGATTCCCTCCAGAATCCAATTATTTGTTTATGGGTGATTATGTAGACAGAGGAAAACAATCATTGGAAACTATTTGTTTGTTATTGGCATATAAGATCAAGTATCCCGAGAATTTCTTTATTCTTCGTGGTAATCATGAATGTGCAAGTATCAATCGTATCTATGGCTTCTATGATGAATGTAAAAGAAGATACAACATCAAATTGTGGAAGACATTCACAGATTGCTTTAATTGTTTGCCAATTGCTGCCTTAGTTGATGAAAAGATCTTTTGTATGCATGGTGGTCTTTCTCCTGATCTTCAATCGTTTGAACAGATTCGACGAGTGATGAGACCTACGGATGTACCCGATACTGGTAAGTTGATGCGTAAGGGAACCAACCATTTTCTTACAAAAAAAAAAATTAGGCCTTCTTTGTGACCTTCTTTGGTCGGACCCTGACAAGGATATCTTGGGTTGGAGTGAAAATGACCGTGGTGTCTCATTCACATTTGGACCTGATATTGTCTCAAGATTCTTACAAAAACACGACATTGATCTTATCTGTAGAGCACATCAAGTCGTTGAGGATGGTTATGAATTCTTCTCAAAGCGTCAATTAGTCACTATCTTTTCAGCACCTAATTACTGTGGTGAATTCGATAATGCTGGTGCTATGATGAGTGTGGATGATTCTTTAATGTGTTCATTCCAAGTAAGTTAAATCAAAATCAAATTGCGATGCTTATACTCCGTAGATCCTTAAACCTGCAGAGAAAAGAGCCAAATATGGTGGATATGCTGGTAACAAAAATGCGCCAAGAGGTAAAAAGAAGAATGGCTCTTCGTAAATTGTGTTATATCTTCCTCTTTTTTCTTTCTTTATCTCGTTTCCTTTATACTATTACCTTTTTATTTTGTAATAAAAAAAAATTCAACATGTTTAATTATTTTTGTCCTACTTTGTTTTCCGTTTTTGAGAGAGTATTTCATGTATGTTTAATTAAACACCTCCGTTTATTCGTTTTGGAGGAGAAAGGGAGACACAGCTTATTTATCTATACAGTGAAGCGAGATGTGACATAGAGTATTCATGGTCTTATTTCTGTACTTTAGCTTATACCACGCAGGGTTGGCGCTTTACAACGCGCACAGATACCAGTCGATCAAAACAATTTTTGGAAAACGACTCGTCTGTCGTTAAAGTTAAATTGATTTTGTGTCACAATCAGTCTAATGTCAATCTTGAAATCTAGAAAAGGAAATTCGAATTGGTCCAACAAAAAGAATACTATTTTACTTATCCAGATTACTGTTTCAATCAAGAAAACTGCATCGCATTGCTCCCGGAATTTCTAACATACGAAATCAGATTGGATTAAACAGCCCTTTCGAATTTATCTTTTAAATGATAATTCATTGCTTTTGTTCTCTTAGCTGTTTTGGGTGTCTTTCTTTTTACCTTTCTAGAGTATCAAAGCGCTTTTCTTAATACAGAATTGAGGGTATAATGCAGTTTAATTCGATTTTACAGCCATAAGTCATGGACATCATTTAGTAAGAATGACCCTGTTCTTCTTTGTAAACCAATGATCTAAAGAGAATAAAGGTTATATTGAAGTAAAGAAGAATGCTCTATTGATACTATGTATCTGTTGAGTAAAACAATTCATAAAACCGATCGACAATTCTGCCAAAGATTATCTTTTATACCTTTAAGACGTCTCAAATATACTCTTTTACGAATATCTATAACCAGATATATACAAAAGATCATTTCCATGCAAAAACAATGACAAGTTTTAAAAGAGCCTAAAGGGCAAAAAACCTTTCGAGGATTTTCTTTATTTTCACAAAAAAAAAGAAAAAAGAAATATAATTCGACAGCGATAGAGCAACTTTTTTTATATGCTGTATATTAATATAAATCACGCGTCTGAGGCTGACGAATACGCTGAAAATGTCGGATTTACAAAAGCCTTATGGAAAGTGTACGCAATGACCCAAAAAGTAAAAAAAAAAAAAAAAAAAAAAAAAGATTGTGATAGATTGCTCAACATTCTCATAGTATATATACAGTACTGTTTATACTATTCAATACGCTTTGTCGAGATGTGCAAACTTTGTTGAATTGACATTTGATATCCCTTTGTTATTGTGCACTTATGGACAATTATTTGGTTTGTGTAACATGGAAACCTATCATCCATCCAAGAATAGGCAATTTGAAATAGTACACTTTTTTTTCCGACAAAGACTAAAAAAGAACAAACACAGACAATTCAATGCAATAACAGAATCATTTTAAAAAGTCACTGGCCCACTTTGGGCTGTATAATTACTACCTTAGTAAGCATTGATCTGTTGGATTGTTGATTCAGAATCAAGAAAAGCATGATAATCATGCTGATTTTTGTATGCACGATGATCAAGAAAAATAAATGAATTGCGTTTGAGCCAAAAGTATGTTATCGACCTTAAAGCCACTCTCTTTGACGCAGCAAAGCCCGAAATGACATCTACTTTGACTTAATAAAACAATGAAAGAATAGACTTGTGCGATGCAAGCAATTATTTATGATAGAAGGAAAAAGTCTTCATGACTTCATCTTTAAGACAGACTTTGCTAAACAAAATCGGAGAGTTGAGTCAAGCCACAGTCAACTGGGTATCACGCAATGCTTCAAAAAAGAGGCTCAAAAAAAAGTGAAGAAAGTATAACACTCATTGAATCACCTATACACAAGACAAGTCTCTTATCCTTGTCTTTATTCTTCTAAATTATAGATAATGCTGTCTATGTAAACTATCTTTCTTGCTCTTTTTAGTCGTCTTTCTTTTTCTTTCTTTCTTTTTTGGTACAAAGCAGAATCAATGAATTTATGCCGATCCAGAATTTAATCAGAATAAGCGGGGTTTTGAATATTGGACCTGAGCTCTCTTGCTCACATTGATAATGTAATGATGAATATTCCTGAAACAAAAATAGGGGTTACAAGAACACTTGCAGATGTTGAAGACCAAAGAAAAAAAGCGATGCTCTTCTACAGAGAAATTACGTCTAATGCCTATGCAAGCAAGTACTTTTTTCTCTTGTTTTCGTTATAGAATAAAGACATCTCCGCTTGTTTTTGTGAAAATAATTTTCCAAACTAAATCTTCAAAAACGCAGTAAAAAAAAATTTGTCACACGGACAGCTTATAACTTAATCCTGCCTTTTTATTTTCTTCCTTTTCTTTCTTTTCTTTCTCTTTCCCTCTTCTCTTTTTCTGTTTATCTCAAGATGCTTCCAAACGACTATAACCATAGGCATACTAGACCCGTGTCCGAAGTCATTAACTCGAGTCGTTTTATAAATGAAGGTACACATAAATCATGAAGAAAAATCAAATAACTCATTTTTTTAGCTGACATAGGAGGTAATTGGTATGAGGACTTACAAAATTATGAGCGAAATCTCGACGAAATGGCTTCCACTACGTTGGACCAGGTAAGATTAAAAATAACACGCGAACAAAAGAAATGAACGCGTTATTTTCATCAGACCTTCAAGGAAGAAATGCAACATGTTGACCAATGGTATCGTTATTTGACTGAAGCTGAAAAGACGGCTACCATGTATACACTTCTTCAACACTCGAGTCAAGTCCAAGCTCGGTTTTTTATTAATTTGTTACAACAAATGATCAAAAGGGACCCTCTGTTTTCGTTATTGACCCCTAATCATTCAGAGCAAGGTAAGCAACAAAGCACACTCAACCTCTTATTTATCATGAGTCTATAGATATGCAGAATCATTTAGCTGGTGCGATGGCAAAAGCGGAGCTTGAGGCAAGTCAGCGCTTAATGTCGGTGCTACCTTACAAGACAGGTCAAGTGATAAGCAGACCTCCCAGTACGACAAATCGTCGAACAGTTGATCGCCATTCATTCGCATTAGGCGATACTGAAGAATATAATCGATTGTTTGGCACAAGAGCTGATTTTAACACAAACAGTCGTCCATCATCGTCTTATGTAAGCAGCCTATTGGACGATCCCATGGCTGGTAACACAACACAAACAAGACGCATCAATAATAGAGGGCGTCCTATGTTTAATAATGGCGGTAGACCTCATTCTGTCATTGAGGGCGATACCAATGCGTTGTTCCCTAATAACTGGATGAATATGATTCCTAGTACAAGTACAAATAATATCATGCGTCGTCAACCTCCTGTTGTTGTGGGTCATATTGGGGATCGTAAGATGATGCCAGAACGACCCAAATCAGCTGACATTAGTCATTGGGCATTGCCTACTGCCACTAGTTCCACTGAGTCACTTATGGATCGCCATGCAAGTAACGGTGGTACCAATTTTGCTTCTTCTTCCTCTTCTTCTGTCTGGGGACAATCATCTCAACAAAATCAACAACAACAACAGCAGCAACAACAGCAACAACAAGTGGATAATGAGTTGCTTGATTTTGCTAGTACCCTGCAACAACCTTATCGCCGACGTGCTAATGTAAACCGTATTCCTGTTGTGCCTGAAAATGATGAAGTGACTCGAAATAATGCATTTCTAGATGATTCTTCTTTTCGTATCACTGCTCCAGGCATTGAGCATTACAGCAACTATTTGCTGATACCTCAACAACAACAACAGCAGCAGCAGCAGCAACAACAACAACAACAGCAAAAGCAAAAATTGCAAGGTATCATTGATGGTGCTTCTAATTTGACATTGGATGACCATGGATATACCAGTGATCATAGTGATGGTTCACACATGTCTCGTCGTCGTTCTTCTTCCATGATACCCAATAATAATACTTCGAGAGCCACCAAGGATAAGAAAGCTGTTGAAGTAGTCGATATGGAGCTTTTGAAAGGTAAGTAAAAAAAAAAAGCTATTTTTTTCTCTTTGTTTTCTCACTTTGTTACTAGATGTTCCTGCTTGGCTCAGGAGTCTTCGTCTGCATAAATACAACAGTATCTTTAGTGAGAATACATGGCAAGAAATTGTCAAGATGTCAGACGAGCAATTGCTAGCTAAAGGTGTTGCTGCGTTAGGTGCAAGACGTAAGATGCTTAAGGTGTTTGAAAACATTAAAAATCATTGTGAAGCCAATGTAAGTGTTAAAGTTATTCAGTATTTTTACTGACTTGTTTTGTTAGAATATTGAATATTAAGACTTGTTTATGTACATGTATTTTCTTTTTTCTTTGTTTTTCTGATTTCTTGCTGGGCAAGGTATTCTTTCCCTTCTCTATATATGTATTCTAAAAAATAAAATATACTCTGATTCATCATTTATTTTGACATGCAAAGTCTGTTTCATAAGCACACATTATGTTCAAAGCAAACGCGTTGAGTATTAAGAAATAATCTCTATCAAGTCGCGTCAATTGTATCTAGACATTGAAGCGATTCAAAAAAATCTTTACAAGATAAACGCTGATCGAACAAAACTTCCAATTATTATAAACCCCCATATTTCTATTGAACAAACGACAAATCCAAATTTCTCTTAAACCATGTGTGAGCAAGGAAAAAAAGACATCTTTATTTTAAGAACATCAGCATTTCCACATTCGTTGCTTGTTGCTTATTTCTTGCTAGCGGCAGCAAGAGCAGCTTCAGTACCCTTCTTAGCGAAACGTTGGTTACGGAGGAACTTGGCATCCAACTAGTGATGATATGAGTACTTTTATTTCCATAGCTTGGTACTTACACTCTTTTGAGATCTGTACTTGTGGGTAGCAGGCTTCTTGATACCGTTACGGTGAGCCTTCTTGTCTATAAGGATGTTAGTTACATCTGCAGAATTTTCAACCATTCTAACATACTTTGGTTGTGGTTGGTGTGGTTCTTAGACTTGGCCATTTCGCTTCTAAATAGATGGATGAGTAATCAAGGTGGATGGATGGATGCTCCTCATTACCAAGGTCAAACAAGTAGTTGAAAAGAGGGATTCCTCACAATGCACATCGGCTGCTTTGTTTAGGGGGATACTGAGAAAAAAAAATTGCCCGGTGGAGATTGCGACGGGTTCGTCGTGACCCAAATTGCCTTTTTTGTCACCACGAAAGCAACTAGGCACCGAAAAAATTATCAGAAGAAAAAAAAAAATGAAGGTTTATTTACGTATCTTTCTTAACTTGAGCTTCCATATTTCAACGTCTTCATTACCAACCAGTTGATTTTTGATGAGTTTCTTAAGTACCATTCTTGGCTCGAATCCTATCAAGCGTGCTTTTTCAATGAACCCATCCACCACAGCATCATCTCTACGCTCCATAGCAATAAATACAAGTGTTTGATGCGAAGCATGCTGCTTGATACAATTCAACAAGGGCTCTACCAGTTCAATTTCATATATACAGTCTGATGCAATAATATAATCAAAAATAGTAGGTTCAGATGCTTCTGTATCTAACCAATTCAATGCTTGTACGCTGATCTTGGGTGGCTCTATCACAGGAGAGGGATATAAATGATGCCACCAATCAAGAATGGCATCCATGGCTGTTGTGCAGTTAGGTTCAAGCACGCAATGGACTATTTCGGGTAAATCTGTCAAGACGGTATTAAATCCTAAGGCTGCCATAGTCAAGCCACCTAGCCCACACCCACTGCCTAATTCAAGACAGGTCTTTTGGTTGTGTACTCGAGTATCTTTAAAGGTGGGTCTCTTGAGTGAATCAAATAAGTACAGAGCGAGAAGTTTGGCAGAGTCCCAGACAGTAGTTCCATGGTTTTGTGTATTGTTTTGTTGGCTTAAATGAAGAGAGAAGGAAGCATTCAAGTTAATTGTAAACGTATCAAGTGCTTTTGTATCGGATAGATCTTGCATTTAAACAAACAAAAAAGGTGAAAGAAAAAAGTTTAAAATGACAGTCTCTTTTTTTTTTATTGATGAGTTTCTGCATATTTTACCATCATGGAAAACGCCTCATAAATAAGGTCAGCAGCCAAAAATGTCGTTAGTTGTGCTTGAGTATCATAAGCAGGTGCTACTTCTACAACATCCATGCCCACTATGTTATATCCATCTAAGCTCCTTAATATATATCTCATCTCTCTTGTTAAAAATCCGCCTGTTTCTGGTGTTCCTGTAGCAGGAGCCATGGAAGGATCAATCACATCAATATCAATTGAAAGATAGACAAGAGTATCTTCTCGAGGGCCCAAGATCTCTTGAATACGATCTGAAATACCTTGTACACCTAATGTGAAAATATCGTTTGCCTTGACGATACGGAAACCCAATGCTTCATCCCGAGAAAAATCAAGCTCGTCATATAAAGTAGATCGAATACCTACATGGAGACTGGTGCCATTGGTCGTCAAGCCTTCTTTGGCTGCATGATAAAGAGGATTTCCATGATTGTATTTAGATCCTTTAGCTTTTACATTGTAGGTTTCAGGAGCCCAGGTATCCAAATGAGAATCAAAATGGATAACAGAGATAGGTCGTCCATGAGCTTCGCGCATTGCCCTAAGGATAGGCAAGAGAATCGTATGATCACCACCCAAAGTGATCAATCGAGGTATACCACCATCTACAGACGAGAGAGAAGGACGTGTAGGTCGAGAAAGGATGTATTTCGCATGCGATTCAATCTGTGAAATGGCATGGTCACTGTCAAAAGGTTCGAATGGAATATCACCACAATCCACTGCTTTTGCCCATGATTTAAAGGGATTGATAGATAGTTCTGTATTGTATCCCTAATCAACCGGTTTATATTGACATTATGCCGCTACGTCTTTACCTTGATTCTCTTGGATCCTTCACGAATACCAGAGGGTCCGAATCGAGCACCTGTTCTAAATGTGACACCAATGTCATAAGGGGCACCAATCACAGCAATATCATAGTCTTCATCTACACTCTCTTCCCAACATTGAAGATAGGGGAGATGAGCAAAAGTAGAGATACCTGCAAAACTAGGAACATAGCCATCTTTTTCAAGTACAGGTCTGTTAAACAAGATAGGCATCTCGTGGGGGCCTGAGAGCGGGATTTGACCTAAATTACGTTGGCTATGGTCTCCATGAGCATGGATAGCACCTAGCACTACACCAGAAAGAAAAAGACTTTTGAGAAACATACCAGAGAAAAGAGAAATGTTTATCTGCTTTTTATAACCGTTATCGATCAGTTCTCACGAAAGAATGAATGTTTTCAATTATTGGATAGATATTTGTCAGAACTTTTCAGGTACCGAATATCTTCTACTCTTTCGAAAACTTCATTATGCAATATACATGATTACCGCTCCATCGAGAAATTGCTGTACTTTAGTTTTGGTTTTCCTGTTTGTATGTTCGACTTGCACTCGCCTGTTGATGTTGCCCATTTTTAATCAGTGCAAATCAAAAGGAAAAAAAATAGGAATAGTACACACTTTGCTTATTGTAATATTCAATCGACAGCATTATGCACTTCCTTTACAGAGCTTATCAATGAACGCATTTCCATTGATGCATAAAGCATTTTCAAAAGAGGGCTGTCTTATCCTCGTACAATACGTTACTTTAGCCAATCACGACTAAGTACGCGTTCAAGCAGAATTTAGCCATTAAATTCGTTTATTTTTGTATTTTTTCTTTGCTCCCTTCTTATTTCGATATAACTTACTATGACAAAGAGAGCTAGCTGCTGGAAAAAGAAAGCAGTTTATCTAACTCGTAAGTCATACTGGTTATTTTATACACCTTTTAACGTCTACTTAGCTTTTATTCTCGGCTGTATTGCTCAGCTTGTCTCGGCATCTGAGGCACAGCAACAGGTACACTACTTCTCTCAAATAAAGTTACTTATAGTGTAGGTCTTGACTACTTCGATAGAAAAAGGCAATATAGACCATATAAATGAAGGTAAATGAAAGAAAAAATCATACGCACAATACTCATTTAAATTCTAGGTCAACGTTTATACCAAGAAGCATTGAAACAGCTAGACATGATTCAAAAGAAATACACTAACAACACATCTAAATCCATAGTCAAGTCTAGCATGACTGATCAATTGATTCAGAAAATAATGAATTTCTGGCAACCCACTTCTACAACATCCCTAACATCACCTGAACAAGAGCACTCTAAAAAGAATGACTTTGACAGTATTACACTTACACTTGAGAAGTCTGCCCGAGAATATCAAAATAACGATGCATTGTTACTCTTGGCAGAACTCAATTTTGTAAGTTAGACCCTATCTTCTTGTTATTCAGTACTCACCGTAAACTAGTTCTCTAAATACAGTCATCCTAGAAACTATCGTCATGCTTTTGATTATTACAATGAATTGGCTGCTAAAGGCAATGCTACAGCACAGCAGATGATTGGCTTTATGTATTCTACAAGTATAGGCAACGTTGTGCCAAGAGATCAAGCCAAAGCCCTTTTATATCATACATTTGCTGCACATGGCGGCGATACAGCAGCTGAAATGACTATAGGCTATCGTTATATGATGGGCATTGGAACAGACGAGAAATGTGAGGATGCACTCTACCATTACAAAAACGTAGCTACCAAGGTCATTGACTATTATTTATCCGGTCCTCCTGGTGGCCATACACCACCATTATCCAAAGTAAGATTGTCTGAAAAGGAAGGCGGCATTTATGGCTATGGTGCTAGTATGACAACAGATAAACGATCTCGCTATGGGAGCAGTCAAGAGAAATCTGTCAGTATTGATGAAATTCTGCAATACTGGCGCTACTTGGCTGCGAAGCAAGATGTAGATGCTCAACTCATGTTGGGTCAAGTGTATTATCTCGGTACTCGAAGTATACCTCGCGACTTTAATGAAGCCTATCAGTTCTTTCATCAGATTGTCGATAAAATCCCTGCGAATGGCAAAATGCCTCCCAAAAACAGTAAATTGATCGGTCAAGCTGCTGGATATTTAGGTTTAATGTACTGGCGTGGAGAAGGTGTGCAAGCCAATGCAAGAGCAGCTCATAAATGGTTTGAAATCGGTCGAAGTCTTGGTGACTCAACGTCTCAAAACTACCTTGGTATGATGTATTTAGATGGTATTGTGGTTGTCAAAAACAGAGATAAAGCTATTGAATTGTTCAAGAAAGCAGCCGATCAAGAAAATCCTCATGCTCAAGTCAATTTGGCTATTGAATATGCTCAGTCAGAATCAAGTCTACCATTGGCTATTCGTCTTTTTACAAAAGCAGCTGATGCAAAGCATTTGTTGGCTTATTGGTATTTAGCACATATGAACGAACAAAACATGACCCCTCGACCTTCTTGTCGTGTAGCCGTGTCCTATTACAAAGCCATTGCAGAACGAGGTGATTGGTTGAATCCTACGGTTGAAGATGCTTATAAAGCTTACAAAGAAAATGATAAAGAAGATGCCTTGCTGAATTATATGCTTGCTGCTGAAAGAGGGTACGAAGTTGCTCAGTCGAATGTAGCTTATATGTTGGATCAAGATAAGAAAATGTTGACTCATTTGCCTTTAATTGGCGATTTGCAAGAAGATCAATCCAATCCCTTGGCGCTGAAAGGATTAGATCAACAAGAATCTGCCTTTATTTACTGGACTCGATCTGCCAACCAAAACAATGTAGATGCTCGTATCAAGATGGGTGATTATTATTTTAAAGGCATTGGTACACCTGTAGACTATGAAAAAGCTGTCTCTTGCTATCGCTTAGCAGCTGAAATACAAGGTTCTCCTTTAGCTTTTTGGAATTTGGGCTGGATGTATGAAAACGGGATTGGTGTGACCAAGGATTTTCATCTTGCTAAGCGTGCTTATGACCATGCACTCAGTCTTGAACAAGATGCTTATTTACCTGTCAAATTGTCTTTATTGAAGATGTATGTCAAGTATTACTGGGAGTGGATCACAGGACATGAAGTAGGACCTGCTCTTCAAGACAACAAGCATCAAGAAGGCATTAAGAACAAATTTGGTGCTTCAAAGAACAAAGAGGTAGAAGGTAGTCAATACGACATCGGTGAAGAAATGGAACGCCAGTACAAGATGAAGAAGCAAAAAGAGAGAGAGGAACAAGAGAGACTGAGTGACGAGAATCCTTTTGGTGATGATCCTTATGCTTTGGATGATTTTTCGGAGGAAGATGAATTGTTTGAGAGTTTGTTGATTCTTTCGTTATGCCTTTTAGTGGGTTATCTTGTCTATGTGAGACAGTTCCGTTTTGGTGGCGGTAATCAACAGCAACAACAGCAACAACAACAGCAGCAGCAAAGAAATAATGGATTTGCTGTTCCTGATGCTGATCATCCTGAAAACAATAATAATGTACAATAAATTTTTTTCTCTATCACATCAATTTTATTCAGGCAAGACTTAGATGTTAGTTTAAGTAGTTAAGCAGGGTTCAATGTCCAGTGCTTTGGCCAATTTAGAAATAACTGAGGAACATGACTTGTCTTTGATGTTTCGAGTTTTTCAAGCCATGCGTGGTAATGCTTAGAGACTCCCTCTAGTTCTTCAACCGCTTTGGATGCATAAACATGCTTGGATGGGTGATATTTCCAGTCCCTATACTCTTTAAGCTCTAGTTGATCTTGCGTATTGGTATTTTCAATTGAGAAATCGAATATGCTTGGCATGGTATAGATCTCATCTAAAATACTGATGTCTTCGACACGATTTTGATGTATATTATTTTTTGACTTTAAAATCTTTATCGACATGAAGCATTTGCTATAAGTCTCAGCGAATTGATGATGGCTGAATTTCTTGATTTTTTTATAGCAACTAGAAGGTGCTTGTTGATGGTCCTTTTCTTTAGGTGATGTCTGTTTGTGTGTCTTATTTTTTGACTCCAATACAACAGTTTGAGAGGAAAAAGGCTTAATCTCTTTACACACTAGTGATAAATAAGTGTTATAGATTTGATGTGCATTAGAAAAATTTGCTTTCGTTCTTTCGACATGATCATATTGCTTGTAAAATGCATCCATCAAAGTCTCTAGTACAATATGTATTTTTCTATATGAAAAAACGAACAATAAATAATAGTAATTGAATCAAAACTGATTCTGCTTACAATGAACACTGTCTGAGATGTATACCTTCCTTAACTTGTTTTTTTTCTTGTATTAATCTAAACCATTCTCTTGTACAGAAGGAACTATCGCAAATAGACATTGAAGATCTTGGTGTAGTATCTTCATTGCGCCAATTGAAAGTTTTTGTATTATAGACACGTCCAACACGCCAGATAAGGCATCTGGAATAAAAGAACCGAACATTCTTGCTCCAATGTAACAACAGACGCTCAAGAATATTGGTATTCAATAGAACGTCAAGGCAAAGAAATTCCGTCAAAGCTACTTGTGATGTCAAGAATTCAAAGTTTGTGTAGATAAATGATAGCGCTCGAAGAAGCGAAAGGCTATGATCTGATTTGGACAAGACAATGTCCAAAGTGTGTAAGATATAAGGAATATCAATGGGCAGAGCTTCCTTGTGTTTAAATGGATATCTACATGAATTAAGATTTAAAGTGAGGAATACGTTTACTTGGGTACCTACTTCTCAAGTTGTAGTATAATTTGCTCCATGAAATCAAACAGGCCTATGAACTGGTTAGACATAGTTTCCAATGTCTTATACATTCAAGCTTACAATACACTTGCTCTACTTCTGTAAGTACAGTTTTTCTTATTGCAGATCGAATCCAAATATTGATCATATCGTAGAACAGAGCAGTTTGATTTGACTCTATTAGGGCACATCGAATGATGCATGCAGCATATTTCTTGGTTGCATTGTCTAATTGAACGGGCTTTCCAAACGACTGATTGTAACGAGCATTTGTATTACCTTGATCAACATTGAAAGCATCGAAAAAGGCTGCTAGTGCTTCGTTATTTAAGTTTAACGCATCGCTGTTCCTGAGCCAGTTTGGTTCGAGATCAATCATGAGTCTGTTGTAAATAGGCTGATGAGCTGTGTTTGTCACTGAGATGACTCGTCTATGAACAAGTGAATCGATTTTGCCTGCAAAGAAAGAAGCCAAATACATATACCCAGGTAACAATGTCAATATAGAGTTGCGTTGATAGAGTCGCTGATGTTTTATTACAGGATATACTATGGACGTATAGGTACTGAGCAAGTAATGATAATGCTGATAAAATGCAAAGAACAGCCCGCTATCATCGCTTTGCCATCTTTAAAATTCAGGTTAAATGTGAGCATAATGAGAGGCTGGCCATACCTTTTCACCCAATTCGCAGTGGCATGTTGAGTTGTGTTTGGAAGATTCAGTCGGTGACTCGACATGCTCATATATTCACGATAAGCGAAAATATTGCTTGTCATGATAGGGTGTAAAAAGGAAGGAAACACTGACTTCAAATAGTTTTTTTCTTGCGCTGAATAAGCTGGCAAATGACTACGGGCAAAACACATCGATTAAAAAAATCGAGATGACTACTACAGGATGCATTACCTTTCCATTTCTTTCCATATTCTAGTAAACAAAATTGTCTTGACAGTCAATTGACTCAATAAAATAGCAGCTAGACCAGGTATTTTAAAGAAACAAAGAGCTAATGAAGGAGGTTACTAACACCACAATAATACATTGATTGCTTTGATTATACCCAAGATCTTTGCGCAAAAAGATATCATGTTTGAGAATAAGGCTCTTTGGTTCAGTTTGTGAATAACATTATTCAATGTCGATTTGAGTAATTGACGATAACAGAGCACACGCTTGTCTGAGCATTTTTCGTTCCATGAGTCATCATCTTTTTGCAGAATTAAAAAATGGTTACAAAAAGAAGGGGAGAACCTGATATATATTTACCATAATCCATAAATTCAGATCTAATATTACTATACATTAGCTCCTTATGATCTTCATAAATGTATGTACATATTTTGACATTACATACAGCTGCAGACTTTATATGTATAGATAGACTAACTTTACCTTGACATGATGGATAAAATACATTCGAAATAAAGGCATTTTTCTTCATTATTGACAATAAACATGTTATTTAATAAAGCCCTCCACCTAACAAAAAGGCATTTAATCTGCTGTGTCTGTGTAACAATGCTTACCATCGAAGCAATATCAACTTCCCATTCTGGAGCTTCTTCTCTTTGTTTCTCAAAACCCAACCTTTTGTTTGTTTTGTGTACTCAGCTATCATCTCTATTTTCGCTGTATTACTTTCAAGCCAAGGCAACAGATGCCATCGAATAATGTTTGTTCTTTGTTTCATCTTATTTTGAAATCTTTACAATGTTAGTCTATAGTCAGGAATAAAATGTGTACACTACTTTGAGAGATGGTTTCCAAGTTTCTTGTAATTGCAAGAGTTATTTTGTATGTGGAAGCGAAGCCTATTTAATGGCGCAGTGCTTGATAAAACCGTGAAAGAGGAAGTAGAACTACTAGAGGCTAAAGTCGGTTCAAGTTCCTCATTCTTTGTTTGCCTTAATAAACTATCTGGGTAATGAGTGCTGTCAATATGGAACTGTACAGATTTTCTTCGATTTGTATTCGATGTCATAGATTGAAGAATAAAGAAGAGAAAGAGGATGCATGAATCAAAATAATTTATTATACAGTTTTATAAACAGAAAAGATAGGAGTTGCAGCTTTATAAACATACATATTTAAACCATAACTTTCTCTTCTTGATGGTATTCTTTGACAAGCTGCTGATGAGCATTAGCCAGTTGAGCTTCCAATTCGAGCACTCGTTGAATATTATGTTTTTCTTTTTCAGCAGCGTGATTAACTTCAGACCCCAGCACGGCAACTTTGACCCGTAAACGCTCGTTATCGTTTCTAAGTACCTCAACTCGTTTTTCCAAAGACTCCATTTTGAGCACTTTTCTCATTCTTGACCGGCGTGCAGCATCTGTATTGCGTTGTCTTTTGATAACTAAGTCCACTGGCTCACCGCGACTGCCTCTTTTTCTTCTAGGAAGACTATCGGCACTCAAACTAGGTGAAGGAGGAGCAATATCAGGAGAAGGTGTGATAGGATGTAATCGCTTTTTGTGCTGTTTTTCTCTGATTAGTTGCTCACTTTGACGAATAGAATTTAATAAGGAATACACTTTCATAATTGGAATTAGATTCTGTTGTTGTTCGTCAACATTTCTTGATAGTTGGATAGGTTTTAATAAAGGCGTTTTGTTTTCTTGTAATACAATATTTTTCAGTGAGCATATCTTGTTGGTATCGTTTTTATCACATTGGATTTGGTTTTGCTTTAAATCCTCTTCAAGCCAGTCGTCCAATGATGAATTCCAGCTATTGTTCAATCGTTCGTTTTGAGAAGGCATTATGTATTAAATATTAAGAAGGCTATGTACGATAAGGAAAAACAAGAGATATAAAAAAAAGAAACTAATGTTTATATATGAGTCAAATTAACACACACACACACACCCATTCGCATTAAGCGCTATAGATTATCACCTGGCATGAAGGAATTCTGATTGGTTAAATGGATGACAAGTTTTGTCTCCCCTATCATTCAATCGTTTTTATTGGCTAAAGAGATAAATAAAGATACACTTATTTTAGCTGTTTTGTACAAAAGAAATACCTTGCGTAATCCCATTCCATGGCAGTGTATATGTCATAGACCAATTAAGAACTTTTTGTATTCAATGTTTCGAGTCCTATATTTTTTTCTCATTCTTATCTATGGAAGTCTATGATATGGAACAAAGTCTGAGTCAGAGCTTGTAATTCATTTAGATTGGCAACTGTGATGCATGATGTGCAATCAAAGACCAATAAAAACACAATTTGAATCAATTTCCGAATTGAGTATTTTATGCTTTAATAGATATTTTATACAACTTTATTATAGAGAAAAAATATTAAAAGGTATCAGATAAGGTAGATATGTATATATATAATTATTCAATAGACCACATATTGTCTTGTTCAGCTTTTGGTTTGGATTGTTGATCCATGGGCTGACTGTCTAGTAATGTTCTGCTTGCATTATGTGGGTGAGATTCTGCCATATCGTAACCATCAATACTATCATGATCAATAGTGGTGGGTTGATTGGTGTACAACTTTTTCTTGTTTTTGCCCATGCTTTCATCATTAAAGATAAGAACACCTCTCTTGATATTCAACAAGCATTTGAAAGCGACAGCAACAGTAAGCAAGACTAGAAAAGCTGCAATAACAGTTGTGAAGATCAAGAATTGACGTGTGTGAAGATAAGGATCGTAGCCTTCAGCTCTGGGTCTGGCAATAACAACAAGGCGGTAGATAAAATAGACAATGCAAAGACCGCCAGCAGTGATAAAGGCCATTAAGGCATACTTGTTTTCTTGATACACAGCTACCAGAGCTAAACACAATCCTAAACCACCCAACACAAAGACCAAAACAGTCTCAGTCACTGTGTCTTGGTAGCCTAATCTTTGAGAAGGAATCAATTGAGCAGCAAATGAGAACACAAAGAAGAAATCAAGCTTTAAAAGTGTGAGCAATAAACTAACTGTAATCAAAGCATTTCGTACTCTATTCAATGGTTAGCTTCCTTTGTTTTGATATACGTAAGTTATTTACTTGATATCAGCAGAGAAGTTACGGTAGTTGTCCCAAGCAAATTGCTTGCGAAGCCTCCATCCAAAAAATGCAAGAACGAGGAAGAAGGCAGGAATCAAAGCAATAATAGTATACTCAATAGGTCTCATAATGCTACGGAAATAATTTTTTGCTGAATCCATGCCTGCCAAATTATCACTCCAACGGGGATCTACAGGTTGCCAAAATTCTTCATTTCCACTAAAAATAAATAGTATTAGGCATCATGTGATGTTGGTAAATAGGTATTTACCAAACGGCGTCTTCTAAAATAACATGTTGTTGAAGTTGAATGCCTGCATATCTACAGAAATTGAAATAATTTAGTAAGAGCCGCTTAACCTATTTAAAATATCCTTACACTAATAAAAGTTAGACTAACTATGCAAATGTATAAATGGTTCACTTACCTACAACCGATAGACCAAACGTAATCAATGCAATAAGTTGAGCTAGGATTGAGATGTACGAGTGAGTTATAACAACCAGGAAAGTTGCATAGTACCTGTATTTCTTTGATACAAGGCATCGACACACAAAATAACTTGAAAAACTTGAGCAACAATAAACAAAGAATGATAAATAAGATCAGACTCGCTTACACCTGTAAAGAAATAAGTATAAAGAAAGCATTTCATCAAATATCAAACCTTCGCCAATAATATCAGGGTTACAATTAGAAACAAGCTGAAGATGGTTCATGATAACAATGCCTTCCAAAATACAAATCACAATACATTCAAATAAGACAAGACTAAAAGTCATAATAGACTCTTTTGTCCTAAATATAGGGTTTTCTCTTAAGGTCATTTTGAATAAAAGAAGAAAAAGAAAAAGAGAGAGTAAAGAAAAAGGAAAAGAAGATGATACAAAGGAAGAAACGTTTTATATTCTTTGTATTGTGCGACTTTAATAATATAATAGTGAAGTCTTGTACCGAGAGAAAACTGTTTTTTTTTGGGGCGCAGTCCAGTAACTCTAAAGACTTTTGCTATTGTGTCACGAGTCATATTTTATTTGATCCACGCATTAATAACACTTTTTATTGATCTAAATTTAAAATTCTCAAGGCGCAGTCTATACAAGATAGTGAGTATAAGTGGTTCATTTATTTCTTTTGTTTCTGATTTCATAGGGAGTTTTGAGGGAGATTTTTCTTAACCTATAAATGGAAGCAATGGCGCTCTGGATGTCCTAGGTTACACGACAGAATCCAAATTCACTTTAAGATTTTAGTAAACAGATATTTCAAAGTGATTTCTTGCCGTTTGAGGTAATAGCTAGATCGAGTAGAAGCAAGCATTCAAGCATCTTCAATTGGATAGTGTATGTAGATATGCTTTCCTGGTAGTATTGAAATATTGGGATTGATTCTGCCTCTTTATGAATCTCTTCTCCAAAGAGTAATTGAAGAACCCAACTGTCTAAGAAAGACTCTGATGACTCAAAACTCGTTAACAAATTACGTCTGTGTAGCAATCAACAACACAGAAATATCAAACTGATCATAGCTCTATAATTGATTAACTAATCAAAACACAGAAGCAAATACGCGTCGGTATTGTGGGTTTTACAAACATCATTTTGAATTTAAACAGAACTCATGATCTTATTACTATCTATCAAAATTAACTTTATTTCCATTATTCCTTCTATCTTTTTTTAACTATAATAAATATAAGTGCATACTTACAATATATTTATGTTATACTAAAAAAAACAAAGAATAGATCTGCAGTATTCGGCGCAATACAAATATGGTAATTTAAAAGGTCTAGGTACACAAACACATGAAAAGTACAGACTTAAAGTAGGATAAATGTCTAAGCCATTAATCTATTAAATGCGATGATGGAACTTTTGACCCAATGTTTCACGTATATTGATTTTTGACCATTGTACATGTGCTATTGACTTATTTGATCTTAAGGGCCACCGTCTACTCTATTCAAAAGACACCATCGTTAAGGAGAAAGAGCTAGAGGAGTTCCAAAGAAATTTTACACGTTGTCTAACAAACAATCCAAGATTTCAGTGATACAAAAGAAAATAATGACAATTCGATTCAAACTTGTGTTTCTTTGTTCCTTTCATCCTTCATTTATATATCTTTTCTTTTTCTTTCATTTTCAACAATCAATGAACATGATTTTTTTGACAAGTGAATCCAAAAAGATTGTTTCTTCCAGTAAAGGATTACACAAATCAAAAATTTAACTTTTTGCCATACTCGAGAAGGTTACATTGATCAAATGGCTTTTTAAGAAATTCAATCGTGATTTCCTATAAAAATCAATACGCAGTCCTTTCAGAAAAAAACAAGTAATGAATTCTATAGCAGTCAATTAGCTATAAAACATATTATAAACAAATGAGCATAATGCAGCTTCTTAAAATGCTTTGAGTCACATTGTTTTAGCAATTCCTGAAGTTTTTACTAGCGCTAAATTTACTCTATTTTTAAAAATTACCCGAAATTGCTCAAAGGAACTGTAACATTGAAATGAAGGAACACTCCGTCCTCTGAAATATGTATTTTTGATGACATTTGTTGATCTTCAAAAGATAGTAGCTATAAGTATTTCAAAAAAAAAGAGTTTTAATAAAGGAAACAAATGAAAAAAATAAGTTCATTTATTAAAAGTGTTTTGTAAGCAATAAATAGAGCTCTTATTATTCCTTATAAAATAAACCAGCCATTTATCAAACGCATAGAAACTAAAGATGATTAACTTATTGATGCTAAGAAAGGGCATACAGTAAAAGAATCAGTATATCTTAATCTTCATTACAACTGTACTTTCGAAACCAATGCAGTTACACAAAACTTGAAGTTTTTATGTTAATCTTTAAACATAAGGCACAGCATTTTACTAAAGAAAGCATATTTGTTTTTATCCTACCAGTGGCATTATACTAAAAAGAAGTATTTCATGGTGCCTTTTTTACATGTTTATTGATTGTAATATTAAAACACGGTATCATTCAAAAAAAAAAGCAGCAGTAGCAGATTTAAAGCCACAATCAAGATCAGAAGTGCAAAAATTCATTTATGAAAAAATTTGTCATACATCATCATTAATAACTCTGTCAAATGAAGCTATAATGCTTTCGAGCAAAAAAGCATCACTACCTCTCGAAAATTCTTTTCCAGTTTCAGATGCACGCTTAAATCGCACATTTGGTGTTATACAGCTTATTCATGTAACAGAGACACCAGGCAAGCAAATGCTTCAGCATTGAATAGGGCAACAATTCATGCAATCTTTTGTCTTTTTCTTGGGCATATAAGGGTAACATAAAGCCTGTTTATGCATGCATGGATGCTATAAATACATGCAAACAATGTCTAATAACATCTATGGTGTCCTTGAAGTTGATTTGGACCAAAAAAAAAAAAAAAAAAAAAAAAAAGCGACTTGTAAAATTAGGCCAAAATGGCCTTTTAACTAAAGGCTACTAGTCATGAAAATGATCTGTTTGACAACTCTTTGAGCTTGTTTTTGATGCTACAGTACGAAAAATAGAGCTATCGGCAAGTTTAAATACTCAAAATGAGTGTAAGAAGGTCCAGTTTTGGTAAATGCGTTTGATTGCTAATTGTACTACAAAAATGATGAGATATGAGCGAAAGACCTCATAAACATTCTTGCGCATTTGTTCAAAATTCTAGCAGTAGACTTACTGCGTTCTCTACATTGACGAACTCAGAAAGCAACGATCTACAACTCTTGTCATTACACCAAAGTCAGACAACTGCATCTTTATGCAGTTCTCAGCAAAAGCTCGATCTTTGGATGCGGCAGGATGAAGAACTGGTGTTGTCTTCTATTTCAACCTTCGCACGCTGCCAACCTGCATGTCCTATCTCCATTTATCCCACATTTGCATTATAAATCAACCCTGCTTTTACTTTTAAATGTTCCTTGGCGCTCCAAGTAGCATATAATGTTGTTTATAGCAACACTGATAACAGGGTTTGTATGTCATATAGACCAAAAATGCTCTAAACACAGTTAAAACATACCAATCTTTGATGTCCCATTGCTCGACAACCAGACTATGAAACCAGTCTGTTTTTTCGAGTTGAGGAATCGAATCGTACCATTGGTCTGGCTGTTAGATGAAATTCATGCACTTTCTCCTTTCCCCCTCCTCTTGCACAACATACTCGCTCAATCTTATTTATCACTCATTAAGACATCTTAAATAAAACCAGAACATAGTTTCCCTACAAAAAAAAAAGAACTAAACCATCCTATGCACAGATCGTAGCAGCTAAGAAGAGGATCTCATTGATCTACAAAAGCATATAACAACCTCATGTCGAAGCAGAGGACCAGCTTTCGACTCTTCAGTCCTGCATCTATAGATCTGCCAAATCACCCGGAGCTCTTTTACTTGATCTCACCAAAATTCGTAGCGAGCATACAGATTTTCAAAGTCTTCAGATCGTACTCGAACAACATCCCGAAATAGATGGGTGTCAATTTCTCAGTGACGGCCCACGCCGCTATTCGGAGCTCTACATTCGTCCAAAGGACAACACTATCAACACAGCTGTGATTTTCAAAACAAAAGAAATTCGAGTTCTTCCTCGTCGCTCGGGAGACGGCGATTATACGATTACGACCATCAGTTTGACCCACCTTCCCTTCGTTCACTCCGAAGAAATTGGGAAGGGTTCAGAGCAGAGCTTGGCCCCATTTGGAAAGATCCTGGATGTGGGTATAACAACTGAACCTAAATTAGGGATCTAATTATGCAGTAATTGGTAAAGACAAGAACGACACACAATATCAAGATTTGGATCACATTATTAGCTGGTATGAGTCTTCAGATCAAATTTTTCATTGTACATAGAATAATATGCATACCTGGTGTAGATATTACCGCCAAACGAGTCATAATAAGTTTGAGTGTGAGAAATCTAGAGCAAGGATCATCTGCTACAACTGTCAACACCTTGGACACCGATCATTTGAATGTCCTCGTAAAGCACCCCTGAATCCATTGAAGAAGCATAGAACACCAGCACCTAAGAAACAGAATGTTGAGGGTGTCTTACCTCATGCTACTAAAGAGGATCAGTTGGCCCCTTCAACTAAAGCCTTAGAATCGCAACATGCACCAAAGGACCAACGTGTCGTCCTTCCTCGAAAAAGAAGAATTTGAAATCGGCAATCGCGGAAAACTACATCAGCGATTTTGATGTTTGGGAAACCGACGGAAGCAATGTGGAGGCTCTGATTATATGTCAAGTGGATTCTATGATAGTGATATTAACAGTGCCAGAGAGGAACTCGAAGCTGAAAGTGGTATATCCGCTATGGAGTTAGATGCAGTGAAGGAGGATGCAATGATAGTCTTGGCTGATTTATTGTCTGTCCAAATGGATCTCAAAATGCCTTTGATGCAACAAATACATCAATTGCAAAAAAGAGCTGCCGAAGAAGCATTAAGTGAAATCGAATGTAACAATTTGACTGACCTTTATCGTCAATTAATTCAGCTGGAAGAAACTATACAGAAGAGTTTTTTGCAGAGTAGTGGAAATAAATAGGCCACAAACATAATATCTGGCACTATCAGTCAAATATCCATCTCTTTTAGAAACATACTCTACTCCTAGACGATTTTAATTCATCTAAATATTTTCTTCCTAATTTTCCGTTTATCCACGCTACACCCCTCCACGATGTGTAGCTAAAACACATATTTTTGCATAATAAAATACTATACAAATCCCCCCCCTCAATGCAAGTCTTTTCCAACCAAAATGAGTTAGAACCACCGCTTGGTGCTTCTAATAAAAAGAAAGCGAGTTCACTAAGATGAAAAAGGCGAGTTCATTTGAGCGTTGGCTTCAAATCTGCATTTAAAGTTGATTGTACACTGTAATCAGTATAAAAGAAGCCCTTCACAGTAGATATTGATTAATAAGTGGGTACTTGCTTCTGAATGGTTCGGCGCTCAAAATATATGCGAGTATATTTTGTCATAACACCTGGCACTTTTGAGGTCAAAAGAAAGATCTTTGGATATGATAGACAATGAATGCCTTGAAAGAAGTGAGTTCGATTTTGCAAACACCGACTTTTCTTCTTGCTAAACATCACCTTTGTGGCTAAAAATACGAAAGCCCGTAGATATATCGAAAAGGCGTATCAAGAAAAGCTTTGCAGTCTTTTATTGTACGATGAGTATTTTAGAGTAAAACGCCTACTCATTGCTGGATATTAAACAAAAAGAGCTACATTTTTATCATTCATAGTGTACAATCAACTTTAAATGCAGATTTGAAGCCAACGCTCAAATGAACTCGCCTTTTTCATCTTAGTGAACTCGCTTTCTTTTTATTAGAAGCACCAAGCGGTGGTCTTAACTCATCTTCACGAGCCCTCGTGATCCTCTAGGGTCAAAAAAATAAATTTCTCCTGACAGTCAAATCAATGGTACCATTCCATTTCTCGACTCCAAAAAACATGTTTTAAATGAAAGAACGGACCATTTTGATAATCTGGTTGTCGAGCAATGGTCCATCAAAGAACAGTGCATTTGAGCTGTGTTTTGTGCATTTTTAAGTGTTTTTGCTCTAGATGTCATATAAAATGTGTTAATCATGAGGCTACAAAAGATATTATCTGCTATCTAGAGTGTCAAAAAACGTATGAAGATAAAAGCATGGCTGACTTGTAACGTAACTGTATGGTAAATGGAGATAGGACATGCAGGTTGGCAGCGTGCGAAGGTTGAAATAGAAGACAACACCAGTTCTTCATCCTGCCGCATCCAAAAATCGAGCTTTTGCTGAGAACTGCATAAAGACGCAGTTATCCGGCTTTTCTATAGTGACAAAAGGTGCAGTTGTTTACGCTCTGAGTCTATTGATATAACAAATTCGACAGTTTTGCTGAAAAAATATTGAGCAAGTACGCAAAAACGTTTTTGAGGCCTTTCACTTATATCATACCATTTTTGTAGTATTCACCTCCCTCCTTATTCGCCAGAGCTGAATCCTATCGAGAGTTTTTGGTCTACAATGAAATCGCATGTCAAGAAAAGTAAATTTAGTGGAGAGAAAGATCTTAAAACGAGAGTGACTGAGGCAAGTGATGGAGTGAGAGCTACCGCCCTCTTGAATATGAGCCAGCATTCTGTGAACATGTTTGACAAATGTCTTCAAATGAAGCCTATTTAGTAAAGTTTTACTGCAGTTTTCAGATACATCTCTTGTAAGAAAATTGGTTTTGTTTATTGAACACACCATTTGGAATTACCATAAACGCAATTTGGGTTATTGAGCATCCATCAAGAATTAGAAAAGTGGGGTTGTTTGAGTTAACTGCCTTCTATAATGTAGTGATTTTGATCTGTTCAATCTCGTTGATGCGCACATAATTTATAGCATATTTACTTTGATATGGTCAATCGATTGAGAGCTTTCCTAGCTCACATCTACAACATACGTCGTACTGAATGTAAATTTATTATTACTATAGTATAAGGAGCCTTCTGTAGTATGAAAGAGGCGCCCTGCTAATCGCATAATAAAACTAGATCAGGACATTATTTTATGGTGACTGCAGCAAAACCTTTCCAACCTTTGCAGAAACAGGCATTGCCGACAACACTTGACTCCAACTATTAATCACAACCATGATAGAGACCAGACTCTATCGCAGCTCTTATACCGATCAAGACTTACCGTGCGCAGATCGCCATCTCCATCACATGCATGCTGTTTCAGGGGAAAGAAGACGTAACTAGCGCAAGTACATTGCTTTCATCCAAAAAATCAGATCGAAATGGCAATAGCAAGATCATTACGGATGTTTTCACAAGGCTGATAGGAAGCTGCATCAGCTAAAGATCACCAAATGCTCATTCAAGTATATACATGTATACATGTGCGAGAAGTTTGTAAGAAGCAAATTTTCAAGGAATGTGTCCACTCATTTGAACGTAGAGTGAATGGCAGCAATGAGTAGCACTGCACAGAAATTATCTCGTTGCCAACGCCTTGAAATGAAGCAAAGCCCCGGAACCAAGCGCCGAGAAGATATATAGCAGATATAATCGCTTCCGTCCAATCTCATTATTCCTGGCAAATGGTAATAAAAGCCGTTATTTCTACACACCTGCTGCCCAATACCCGGATATTGCTGATGCCGTATTCCACGAATTGCCATCTTCATAACACAAAATACGTATATAATGTGCTTAGTGGAGATACACTTTAAGCTACTCTTGTATAAAACACGACCTTCAATTGCATGGGTTGAACGACATGAATACAATCTGTAGACTAACAAAAGCTTGCATCAGATGGCAGTAAAAGCAGCATATCTACAGTTCGAGCTATACATGTCAAAAGAAGAAGAGTTACCTACAATACTAAACAATATTTGTTGCCATCCATAGCTTACCTCAATATTAGTGTATGATCATAACCAGCATTATCATGCACTGCAACTTGCTCGGGTTGCTATCCCCTTAACAAAAAGTACGTATACTCTAAGCTTAGAGCAAAAGGCAAACAGCAGACGCTTATTTCTGTCTCTAGGTTTCAACTTGGCTCGGATGTTTACTATCTAAAGATGATCCATAAGCCTTACACCTGCTGGTACATGATATGCCCAACACTGATGCCGTATTCCACGAATTGCCATCTTCATAACACAAAATACGTATATAATGTGCTTAGTGGAGATACACTTTAAGCTACTCTTGTATAAAACACGACCTTCAATTGCATGGGTTGAACGACATGAATACAATCTGTAGACTAACAAAAGCTTGCATCAGATGGCAGTAAAAGCAGCATATCTACAGTTCGAGCTATACATGTCAAAAGAAGAAGAGTTACCTACAATACTAAACAATATTTGTTGCCATCCATAGCTTACCTCAATATTAGTGTATGATCATAACCAGCATTATCATGCACTGCAACTTGCTCGGGTTGCTATCCCCTTAACAAAAAGTACGTATACTCTAAGCTTAGAGCAAAAGGCAAACAGCAGACGCTTATTTCTGTCTCTAGGTTTCAACTTGGCTCGGATGTTTACTATCTAAAGATGATCCATAAGCCTTACACCTGCTGGTACATGATGTCCTGGAAACTGATTGCATATCGATGTGTTTATGATATTTTGCAGAGATTGTGCAAAAGGCTTTTTATGAAAAATTATGGAATGGAATGAAAATAATATGCTGACGTCACCTGTATGTTTGAAGTATTTCTCCTTCTTTTTTCACTCATCATGACCACAAATAAAAGGAAGCAAAAGGAAATCACGTTGCAGTCAGCACCAATTAGCAGCAAGAGAGCCTGTCTCGGGAACCTTCCTGGGAACACCGTTTTAACCAAGGATCTCGCTAGAAAGTTAAAGGCGCCTGATTTCATTGCTACTTTAGAGGTACGAGAATGGAAGCAGGAGGTTTCCTTGGCTCGCTCTTATTTTCAGCATACAGATATGCCGGAGAGCACATCAAAGCAATTAATGACAGTATTAAATGGAACCCTTCACAGAATAATCAACAATAAGGATGCAGATGCAAAGTTGAAGAATTACAGTACTGCTCTTATTCGACAATTCAAAACTGAAAAAAGCAAACAGAAACTTAACATGGAATACAGGAAGCTTCTCAACGACTATCGACTTGGAGAGCTTGAAGAAAAAGCGCAGACTGAAGCTCGTTTTACCAGCCGGATCCTCACGACAGTTGAAGCCAAAGCTCACAGGAAGAACATGCAGCGTAGACTGGATCAGCTGTTTAACGATGATGAGACTGAAGAAGACACAAATGATGCAGGACAGTTAGACTTGACGAATCGTTTGGAATACGAAGAAGATCCTCTTAGTGAAGAAGAAACAGCAGATATACAGGCAAGTCAGTCTGTTGTAGATTTCTGTATTCACTAGAGTATGAGAAATGCATATTTTAATACCAAATTTTGACTTTAGCCATTTGCATCTGCACGATCATTCACTGATGAGCATGAAACTGGTAACGCCATTAATGCTTCTAACGTCCATAATGATGAAGAAGAGGAGGAGGAGGTATGTTCACGTATTTTACATTATGGACATGAGTTCTAAAGATTAAAACCAGTTCCCAACTCTGAAGGTCGTTAAAGAGAAAAACATATACAAGTACCAAGCCCCAGCACAGAATATCATTTCACCTCACAAACCCATCATTCAAGCAAGTGATTTGGGTGTTCTAAAGGACTATTTTGACATTTGCATTGGGACGAATCAAGATAAGGCTACCGAAGAAACCAAGCAAGAGTTTATAGTTTGCATGAATGAACAAAATTTGCACAAGTCTCTTAAAGAAGTGCCTGGTGAAATTTATGACAAACTACTAGTGACTCTGCAAATTCAAGATCGTCTAAAGATGAAGAAGGCAATTATGGACCTCCCTGCTGAATCAAGCACTTTTACTGAATTTGTCCAGTACGCCCTGCTTGATTTTACCTTGAATTTATTGAAACCTGGTGGCTTTAATGGAAAAAGCGACGAACGCAGCATCTTTTGTGAAGTATATATCCCAATATTCAAAGCTTTTGGCAACTGCCTTAGCGTATTGAACTATACATGGTAATTCAACTGAAGTAGTAGAAGATATATAATACTAATAGATCTAATCAACATCTCAAACTTTCAACATATAGGTGCGAAAAGAAAGCAAAGGATGCTGATTACGTCTGGCTTGTCTCAAATGATTTCTCCAAGGAAAAGAAGGATAACCTGAAACTACTTGATGGCATTGGCACCTTGGCGAAAATTGACAGTACATACCTAGTAATGGAAAGCAGCGGCTTTAGCAATGACAAGGTGGTCTCTCATTCCCTCAATGACACTCTCAAGAATATCAAGAACGGTCATGACAATTTAAAGTATTTGTTTAGTCAGTATCGAAACGCCTCTTTTGATACCATCAAGAAAGTAAACATTTTCTCCTGCCAAATCATTGAGAACAAGGTTACTCTGATCAAATACGCTGTCAAGTCTCGATCAACTTGGAAAGTCGTTGAATGTCGTTCAGCTTCAGTGCCACTCAATATTGAAAACAGCCTTGATTATATGAGAGTTTTTGAACTCTTCGCATTCATGTTGGTAAGTTTTGAAGCAGGTGTCTATACAGCTTTGTCTAACAATCTGATAGGATGATATTCAAAAACAACAATTTGTCTTCAAACAGCTGAAACTGGAGAACTTGGGCCTGGTGTCTGTACCCGAACACGAAACTGTAGCCCGCTTCCTGTTGTAACCTCTATGTATATCAAACATTGTCTATATAATTTCATCCCTAATGTATACCACTCCCCATCATGACTTATCAATCATGTTAAAGTTTAATACATCCAATTTGCTTACCCCAAGTCTAATAACAATTGCTTGCAAGTTGCATCTTAGGTGATCTTGCTATCAGCCCTGTAAATGTTTCTAATGAAAATGCTAGATGACTCAAGCTCTCAAGACTACTGGCAAGAGCTTCTACAAAATCAAATCACCCGAAAAGACGTATTATAACACTGATGGTCCAAAGGGACGTATTTGGGATGATCTCTAGATTGCTACAACAATTTTATTCACTGAAGAATAGTCTTTTTTTTTAAATCTACAAGATGTAGTATACTCTAAGCTTAAAGCAAAAGGCAAACAGCAGACGCTTATTTCTGTCTCTAGGTTTCAACTTGGCTCGGATGTTTACTATCTAAAGATGATCCATAAGCCTTACACCTGCTGGTACATGATATGCCCAACAGAAGACCCAATTCGCGCTTCTCAATAACCCAAATTGCGTTTATGGTAATTCCAAATGGTGTGTTCAATAAACAAAACCAATTTTCTTACAAGAGATGTATCTGAAAACTGCAGTAAAACTTTACTAAATAGGCTTCATTTGAAGACATTTGTCAAACATGTTCACAGAATGCTGGCTCATATTCAAGAGGGCGGTAGCTCTCACTCCATCACTTGCCTCAGTCACTCTCGTTTTAAGATCTTTCTCTCCACTAAATTTACTTTTCTTGACATGCGATTTCATTGTAGACCAAAAACTCTCGATAGGATTCAGCTCTGGCGAATAAGGAGGGAGGTGAATACTACAAAAATGGTATGATATAAGTGAAAGGCCTCAAAAACGTTTTTGCGTACTTGCTCAATATTTTTTCAGCAAAACTGTCGAATTTGTTATATCAATAGACTCAGAGCGTAAACAACTGCACCTTTTGTCACTATAGAAAAGCCGGATAACTGCGTCTTTATGCAGTTCTCAGCAAAAGCTCGATTTTTGGATGCGGCAGGATGAAGAACTGGTGTTGTCTTCTATTTCAACCTTCGCACGCTGCCAACCTGCATGTCCTATCTCCATTTACCATACAGTTACGTTACAAGTCAGCCATGCTTTTATCTTCATACGTTTTTTGACACTCTAGATAGCAGATAATATCTTTTGTAGCCTCATGATTAACACATTTTATATGACATCTAGAGCAAAAACACTTAAAAATGCACAAAACACAGCTCAAATGCACTGTTCTTTGATGGACCATTGCTCGACAACCAGATTATCAAAATGGTCCGTTCTTTCATTTAAAACATGTTTTTTGGAGTCGAGAAATGGAATGGTACCATTGATTTGACTGTCAGGAGAAATTTATTTTTTTGACCCTAGAGGATCACGAGGGCTCGTGAAGATGAGTTAAGACCACCGCTTGGTGCTTCTAATAAAAAGAAAGCGAGTTCACTAAGATGAAAAAGGCGAGTTCATTTGAGCGTTGGCTTCAGATTTGCGTTCAAAGTTCGTAGTACACTGTAATCAGTATAAAAGAAGCCCTTCACAGTAGATATTGATTAATAAGTGGGTACTTGCTTCTACACCATTCTATGCATAAGATACTTGTACTTTATATTTACTATAATGCTTGGAATTCTTGGGTCTAAATGGCAAAAAGCCAATTCGAAATAGCTAGTAAATTTTACCTCAACCTCAAATGAGCAAAAAGCATGCACTGGCGTTGCATTCAAAGTCTCCCAAAAATACAAAGCCATATTTTTTAGCGTCAAAATTCATGTAAATAGCCTCTGTACCTTTTCTTTGACTTTCTCTAATTTGGAAGTGCTATCTACTACGCTTTTTTCCAGTCATTATTCGCGCATTAAGAGAAAAGCATTTATTCAAGGAAAACAGTGTTAACTTTGAGTAAGCCATTGATTTCGAGAGTAATCTATTCTCAAGAAATCTAATCAATATGATTCAGCGATTTGACCAATTGACTTTAAATATTTTGTCTTATCGCTATCTTTTTTTCCCAGAAAGGGTACTGATTCACAGAGTGGACCCAATTAAATAAAAGATAGATTGACCCTCAAACATCCTAAAACAGTAAGGAAAAAGACGGATGATTATAATAAGAGAACAGCCGGGGAAATAAAATCATAGGTGAATATAGGTGTATATTTAAAGATGTAAAGCCAGGCTCATACAAGATTTGTACTTCAAAAAGATAAGCAAAGAGTCACCACGTCGGGGAAATTGAATGATAAGCTTTTTTTAAACAGTTGTACATGAATTTGCCTTTTATGGGGATAATGATAGGAAATTCATTTAGACTATAAATATGAGATAAAGACTACTTTTTTTAACGTTTTGTTCAATTAAACATTAAAATGGCTGTCATCTCTAACAATGCTATCCTCCAAAAATACCTTGCTCTTGATCAACGCGACAAGGTTCAAGTTGAATATGTCTGGATTGATGCCAACAATGGTTTAAGAAGCAAGACTCGTACAGTTAACTTCATCCCTACCAAGGCTGAAGAATTGCCTGAATGGAACTTTGATGGTTCTTCCACTGGCCAATCTGAAGGCCATGATTCTGATATCTTGATCTCACCTGTTGCTATTTACAATGATCCCTTCCGTGGTGGCAACAACAAGTTTGTCATTTGTCAAACCTTCAACCCTGATGGTACTCCTCACTCTACTAATCACCGTTATGAATGTAACAAGATCATGGAAAAGTATGCTGATACCAAGCCTTGGTTCGGTATTGAACAAGAATATTCTCTCTTTGATCCTGAAACCAACAAGCCTTATGGTTGGCCCAAGCACGGTTTCCCCGAGCCTCAAGGTAAATACTACTGTGGTGTAGGTGCTGGTAAGATCTTTGGTCGTGATATTGTAGAAGCTCATTACCGTGCTTGTTTGTACGCCGGTATCAATATTTCTGGTGTCAACACAGAAGTGGCTCCCGGTCAATTCGAATACCAAGTAGGTCCCTGTGAAGGCATTGAAATGTCTGATTCTCTTTGGGCCTCTCGCTATCTTTTGGAACGTGTTGCTGAAGACTTTGGTATCATTGTTTCATTGCACCCTAAGCCTATCAAGGGTGACTGGAACGGTGCTGGTTGTCATACCAACTTCTCCACTGAAGAAATGCGTCAAGAAGGTGGTTTGGCTGCTATTGAAAAGGCTATCAAGAAGATGAGTTTGCGTCATGCTGAACATATTGCTGTCTATGGCGAAGACAATGATCAACGCTTAACAGGTAGACACGAAACTGGTCACATTGATGATTTCAGTTACGGTGTTGCTAACCGTGGTGCTTCTATTCGTATTCCCCGTCATGTCGGTAAAGAAGGAAAGGGTTATTTAGAAGACCGCCGTCCTGCTTCCAACATTGACCCTTACCGTGTCACCGGTATCATTGTTGAATCCACCTTCTTCCCTGAAAACTAAATCCTCACCTTGTAATTTTATTTATTTCTTATACAGTAGACCATATACACTTAATAAACACTATACATATATCTGATTTTACTTGAATCTATTGAGTCTTCCGATATAAAATACAGTCATGTTTAAAGTTGCAATAGCAGCAGCAATCCGAAACATCCAAATGGCCCCTAGATATTCGTACAGATAACCACCCACAAGCGCACCTAGCCCTGTACCCAATCCAAAATGAAGCGCACCCAAAATCCCTTGAGCAACCGATCGTTGTTCTGGAGGAAAAAAGCTATCCATCTCACTTACTGCTGTAGCCCAAAAGATACCGAAACCAATACCATGGAGTGTTTGAAGTAACAAGGCACTGACGTTAGTCAAGAATGAATCGGAAGGAAGAATAGTGTATATCAAACAACGTACAATGGTTGCAATGTGTGCAATCAAAATCATGTTTGTCACACCAAACAATTCAGTCAACTAACAAAGGGAGAGTTTAGGAATGTCATGATTGCCATATGGATTTTACCTGCTTGGAAAAACAAAAACAAAGCAATTCTGTAATACCCGTGGTGGGCCCTGTCCAACCAATCCAACTTGCAGGCATATGCAGATCGCGGCTAAGGAACAAGAACAAGAAATTGATGATAATTGATAAGACGACACCAAAAAGTAAAGTTGTACTCAAAAAAGTAATCACACGAAAAGACTTGAACACACTCTTGGTATAAGGCGACAGTGTGATATCTTTAAGGCCTGCTAAAGATTGATCGACAGAGGCAATTCTAGATATAGCCAAACCGAGATCGACGTGGCCAATAGCATCTAACGTTTCATCTGCCTCTTCACGAACCGTATGTACAGAGGCAATACTGCTTGTCTTGAATAAATCGACATAATGACTTGTACTATTGTTTTGCTCAGAAGAAATGCTATTGTAAGTGTTGATAGGCACACGAGCACCTAACAGCTTTTCAGCGTCATCCGATGTTATTACAGGAACTAATGTATTGTTTAAAACCGCTTCATGAGATAGTTCTGGAGCAAGGACGTATTGAGTATCTTCATTGTTGACATTGGCAAAGCATGCAAGGATCATGAAGGCAATGGTTGATATACCAAAGACATAGAATAGCATATCAAAATTACCTGTCCATGAGATAAGTTGGCCCACAAGTAGAATAGTTAATCCCGCTGATACAGACCCCCATAATCTTTGTTCACCTAAACAGAAAGTTGGGGCTAGGACATTTGAAACATCTTACCATAAAGTATTTTGTTGGGGCCGAGTATTTTCATCACGGCACTATCCACAAGTGACATGTTTGGTAAAGTAAAGAAAGCAAAGGCCAATGCAAGCGTAGAAGTGATAAATACCAGAGAAGTGTTGGTCAATTTGAGAAGATTAGATATGATCTCTGAGGAAGATACAGAGTGCCCAATAATCATTATACCCATGATAGCAGAACCACCAAGAAAGCTAGTCAATGCCATGATCAAACCATGTAACTTGGGCCTCTTGTCAACCACAAGGCTCCACAAAGGACAAGCAATGGACTGAATAAAAGGAGCGATGGCTAGTACAAGTCCAATTTGATCTGAAGAGAAATGAAGTACATCACTATAATAAAGTGGTAGGTAAGGTGGAGCTGCTGACAACAATGCAAAGATAGCAATATATAGTAATTTACAAACAACATACATCTTGAAAGATAAGTAGGAAATAGAAAAAAAGAAAGAGAGATATAAATGACATCTTTTTATAGTCATTTACATTATTATGTGATAACAGTAGAAAATGGGAGACTTTGCGTTTCATAGAAGCAAGGAAAAAGAGTAAACTTTAATACTACAAAACAAACAAAAACTTTATTTTCCCATTACGTCTCGTATTAAGTCAATCAAGGTACAACATGTCATAACCAAGTTGGCTTCAAGCAAATCGCATCTCTCTTTTTCTACTTGGTTCAGAATGTCCAGGTCAATAGAGAGCTTTCCAAGTTCTTTGCTAAGGTAGTTTATATTGCCACTGTGAAATTCAGCAATCAGTTTCCAACGTCTACATGTCTTGTGGGTATGGTTATCATGATCATCTTCGTCATTGTCACTATCGCTATCGATAAATCCGTCACTTTTGGCGGTATCAATTAGAGGAAGGCCTTTTCGCTTTTGCTTTGATTTTTTGGTTGCTAATCGTTTTTGCTGATTAAGTAGCTCTTGCAATTCTTTCTTTTTTTCTGGTTTTGTCAACTTTATTTCACAGGTAAAGTCATGCGATAATAAGCTTGGACGCTTCCAACGCATACGAGAACCACGAAACCAAGATTCATATTCAAAAAGAAGATTGGACTGTGACCTTTTGATGAGTTCTTGAGAATGAATGTTATCCGAAGCAGGTACATGCTTTAAGTTCGGTATATGAGGCTGCGTGATATCTGGAATCATACTGTTGTTATAGTCAGCAGTCTCGATAGTTACTTCTTTCTGGAAAGCACGGCGACGCGCTTCAGCCACTTTAATGCCTTGACCATCATTGCGATTACTGTACAACATACTTTGAAACCCCCAAGTATAAGAATAGGGTTGTATTTTGCGATAAGCCATCAGTTCTTCTTCGCCTTGATCCATCTGTAGAAAGATGTGATGTTGATTTGGCTTTAGGATACTAGCCTTTTTAAAATTGTACACTACGACATTATTTGTTGTTGTTGTTGTTGTTGTTGATTTCTTGTGATGAATGGCACGGCTCTTGTTTTTCGAAAGAATGCCACTCTGGTTAGACAAAAGTGCTGTTGCTGCTGCTGTAACAACTTGCGTAGCATTTTTGTGGTTTGTCACCGTGTCTGTTGAGACGCCAATGATACTATTGACAGAAGATATAGCTGGCGATGCGTCTTTAATTACTTCTTCATGATGATGGTTGGCAAAGGTATGTGTTGTGGGCATAGGCTGACTCAGAAGAAATGAAGTAATGTGCTTGTCTATCTGTAGTTTGTAAGGACCAGACGTACTTTTGGGTGAAAGGGGAGGTGATTCAATAGGCGTATTCGGAGAATAATACACTTCGTTGTCTGTTGTAGCATAAGTCGTGGCTGTATTGGTCGTGGCAGAAGAGCCAGTGGTGTTGGAACGACGCACTGTAACAATTTCCTTTTTCTGGAAATATCGACTGGCATAGGAATCAATGGTCATACGACTACTTCTACTGCCCTGGCGTCTTGCTGTAATGATAATAGGAGGTGCTTCATCATAGGCATTGGGCTTTTCATAAATAGGAGTAGCAATAGCATCTGGCTTTTGGAAAACTACACTATGGGATATCATGATATGCAAAGGGGGTATAGAAAGAGAAAGAAAAGTGAAAAAAGAAACTTTCTTATTTTGAAAGAACGGCAACTTATATGCAAAAGGAAAAAATAACAAAGCAGAGAAAGGCATGACGAATGCTCTAATGCGAAATAAACAAAGAGGCACATATGCTTGTTTCAATTTTTCTTCTTTTAGGCTAAAGCATTCAATCTTCTCTCATTCCGAGAAACTAATAGATCTTTGAAAAATTGATCTATAAAAGATCTGATACAGTAAAACTCCTGAAGTTTAAAGGAATCATTCCGTGTTGTATTGCTACACACGCCCTATTTTACTTCAAAAGAAGGTTACCTAATTTCTTTAATTAAGCAATGTCTTGTAAACGCACTGGACTAAATCATTGCATCATAGGATACACAAGCTATGAAAGAAACAAGTATTGACATGGACAGTGTATTACAACAGACAGCTTATCATTCGGAAAGTATTGCTTTGATAGGTATAAAAAAAGATACACAATATTATGTCGTTATAGTGGCCTTTCAAGCTTTGGTTTCTTGTTGACATTTTTCCTTGTTTTTATCCGCCTCAATATGTTCATGTTATTGCATGATATGATGATCTAGGGCAGTATATTTCAAGCACCGTTTTCATTATTAAAATACACAAGTTAATTCTGTAATCTTGTAGCACAAAACTTTACTCTAATTTCTTTTTTTTTCTTAATTACAATGGCATTGTAGTACTCGAAACAAAAGCGTCCTTCTAACCCAGCAAGCTTTCATTTTGAAGCAATGTTGCTTTCTTCTAATGTTTCCTATTGCACACCTTTCAACTTGTTTGCTGATCCAACTCATTAAGCAATAACTATACGAATACAAACGAATTCTATTGATATCAATTGATTAATAGGGCCACAACCCAATATGCTTTCTAGTAAACCGCAGCTTACAAAGTGTACATTAAAATCTTTTTGGGAATAAATGACTGTCAAAAATCATTGCATTCCTATTGGATGACGCTAATCTCCTGTATTCACTCACACCCTAAAAAAAATCAATTTTTTTTTCTTTATCACTACTCTATTACTGGTTGAGTATAATACAATGGATTCCCAACAATCAGGTACAGTCTATTAAAGATCAACTTTATGAGATCAGATTTGTTTATGCCTTTTTTGAATAGCTTCTGGTGTTGATATTAAGAACAAGAACGGCAATCTTACCGCTCCCACACCTCAAAATACACCTATCAATCCTGCTCCCATTACTTCAACCTACCGCCCTTCTGTCCCTGCTATTTCTGAAGACATGGAGACCATTAATGTCAAGGGTAAAGTATATTCATATAGAACATTAGTATTCTAACACGCTTTCATAGGCTCAGCTGATAATGATTCTGGCTTGGCTGGTGCATTCACGGGTAATCCTGCTCTCTTGAGCATGCTTCAAGGCAAGTTGGGAACTTTGGTGGGTCGTCCTTCTGGATACATTGAGTCATTGCCTACTTCTGTTAAGCGTCGTATTAATGGTCTCAAGTTCCTTCAATCTAAGCACTCTGAACTCGAAAACAAGTTTCAAGAAGAAGTCTTGGCCTTAGAAAAGAAATATCTTGAATTGTATCGACCTTTGTATGAACAACGTGCTCAAGTCATTCGTGGTGATTATGAACCCACCGATGAAGAAGTCGCTTTGGGTGAAAAGATTGACGAGGAAGAGGAAGAGGAAGAAGTATCAGAAAAGAAGGAGCAACCAACAGAAGCTGAAGATAAGGACGTAAAGGGTATCCCTGAATTCTGGTTGACTCTTTTGAAGAACCACCCTCAAATTGTTGAGACAATCACAGAAGAGGACGAAGGTGCTTTGAAACACTTGGTTGATGTCCGCATGTCATACATGGAACAACCTGGCTTCAAGCTTGAATTTGAATTCTCAGAGAACGACTATTTCACTAACAAGGTGCTTACCAAGACATACTTTTACCAAGACCATGCTTACGGTGGTGATTTTGTCTATGATCACGCTGAAGGTTGTACTGTTGATTGGAAGGAAGGTAAAGATTTGACTGTTACCGTCGAAACAAAGAAGCAACGTCATAAGGGTACCAACAAGACTCGCGTTGTAAAGCGTACTGTTCCTTCAAACTCTTTCTTCTACTTCTTCAGTCCTCCTACTATCCCTGATGAAGAAGAAGAAATTGACGAAGAAGAAGCTGAAGGCTTGGATGCCAAGTTGGAAGCTGATTATGAAATGGGTGAAGAATTCAAGGATAAAATCATCCCACATGCTGTTGACTATTTTACTGGCAAGGCTCTTCAATATGAAGACTATGATGATGAAGACTATGTAAGTTGCTTATATTATATGCGTCTGTAACTCATTGATTTCTCTATAGGATGACTTTTATGAAGATGAAGATGAAGATGATGAAGATGATGAGGAAGACGATGAGGATGCTGACGATGCTGACGATGCTGCTGTTGTAAGTCAACTCTTTGTATCTGAGTATCTTCTCTAACTGGTTTTTATAGTCTTCCAAGGGTGAAAATGCACCTGAATGCAAACAATCCTAATTACATACACAGGCCGTTAATAAACTATACAACAGGTGTGTGTATGTGTATTTGAAATTTATTGTATTATTTATCTATACGCTTTATACATGTTTCCTTTTTTTCTCTCTTTTTTTCTCTCTCTCTCTTTCTTCTTTCAACAACACTACACATAAACACTATAACAAACTTAAAATCAGAATAAAGCTAGAATGAAGCTCACTTTAATAGCTGAAAAATGACTTTTATGTAGGGTTCTATTTAGGTAGGTATATAGATCCATAGAGCATTCTGTACCTTTGGCATACTTTTTACAACTAAACCATACCATAATCGTGAGGCATGAATTACAAATGAGGGCAGACTTATATCTAGTGCACAAATAGATCTAATGTCTCTATTTGGTCTCAAGCATTAAATGTAGGTGTTTCTGGGGATCATAGTGTGACTCTGAACAACTGGGCATCCTCTTGTACTCTTATCAATTATTACCTACAAAATCAGATGGCGACTGTCGACTTTGACTCCACAGCTCTTTTAAGTCCTGTTCAAGATAAATTCGATGGCATATCTGATTTTTTCTTTCTTAATTAGCATAATAACACTTACTGTTTTGTTTTGATTTTGAACACTTTATAGCTCCAAATATAACAACATGTTAGACTTGCATTTTCTTAGTCTATATGATGCTGTGGTCGTCGATCTTGTACATATCTATATCTCAATAAATTTAGTAGTCAACAAAATAGTACAAATGACATGTAGTGACAAGAGAAAACACTTTGAGTTAGATGTATTTATGTGTATTGATGATTAGCATTTCTCTCAAGACACCATACTATCGATTTCATTAAATCATGCTAACAACAATGCACCTTTTAAGCTAAGTGTGTCTTTTACTATAGGAAAAGTTTGCAACCAAACTAGAGTTGTAAGTATATGACAATTTACATCTTATCTAATATATGTATCGAAGATTACTTTTCATATATCGTGTATCATAAAGCTGAAGCGAGTTTCCCGACACTTTGACATTTCTTATAAGCAACTATTCCCTTTCTTTGATTTAGACTGTTGCAATAAGGTATTTCATTCGAACAGGCAATTTGGCGTTATACAGTTTATTCATGTAATAGAGACACCAGGCAAGCAAATGCTTCAGCAATCTTTTGTCTTTTTCTTAGGCATATAAGGGTAACATAAAGCCTGTTTATGCACGCATGAATGCTATAAATACATGCAAACAATGTCTAATAACATCTATGGTGTCCTTGAAGTTGCTTTGGACAAAAAAAAAAAAAGCGACTTGTAAAATTAGGCCAAAATGGCCTTTTAACTAAAGGCTACTAGTCATGAAAATGATCTGTTTGACAACTCCTTGAGCTTGTTTTTGATGCTACAGTACGAAAAATAGAGCTATCGGCAAGTTTAAATACTCAAAATGAGTGTAAGAAGGTCCAGTTTTGGTAAATGCGTTTGATTGCTAATTGTACTACAAAAATGATGAGATATGAGCGAAAGACCTCATAAACATTCTTGCGCATTTGTTCAAAATTCTAGCAGTAGACTTATTGTTTTTTCTATTTCATTAGATTCAGAACGTAGATATCTACAGCTTCTGTCACTGCACTAAAGTCCAATAACTGCGTCTTTATGGAGTTCTTAGCAAAGACTCGATTTTTTTTTGATTTTATTTGTCGCATGTATTAGTGGTCTCGAGAGGGGCCCACTAAAAGAGGTGCTCAGCAATTATTTATTATAAGAGGATTAAAAGAAACAAAAAGGGTACTACAATTTCAAAAAAAAAAAAAAAAGAAACCGAGAAAAAAAAAGAGCAGCTATTGCGAGAAAAGACCTCTCAAGATGAAAGGTCATTTTCAGCAGCTATACGCTTAATTTGATAGCGAGTGCTGTAAAGAACAGAGAGATAATGGAATGGCTGGTTCTGAATGGTATGAGCCCAATGGGTCTTCCAGATTTCAGAGAGGCCGATCAAGGTTACCATGGCTACTGAAAGAGGACAGTTGGTTTGAGACCGAATCCGAGAAAAATTGAAAGATGCAAGTGCATCAAAGACTAGATCCAGAGAGGTGCCTGGCCACAAAAATTCCCTAATCAAGGCATCCCAGAACGGAAATTTTTGGGGGCAGCGAAAGAAGAAATGGTACACAGTCTCCTGATCACCACACAAAATGCAAGCAGCAGTAGGGAAGCGAGCAGGAAAAACCTTGGATAGAAGTAAGCGAGTGGGAATCTTGTGAGTCAGAGATCGATACATCACATTTCTCTGCAATGTTGTGATAGGTATACAACAAAAGTACTTCCAAGCAGCAGAAGAAACTTCTTGCCGAGCAATGATATCAGACAAGGCAGCTTGTGTGATGACCTTACGGAAAGTACAGCCACCATTTTTGAGGGCAATGAAATTTTCATTGTCAAAAGGCAGTTTCAACATACGCACAAAAGAAAAGAAACCAAGAGACCTCTGGATTGCAGGAATATGCACAGGATTGTATAAGTCTAATGAAGTACGAACAAGGCATTGACCAAAGAACGGCTCCAGTTGACAATGATTTTGATTCACTGCTTGAATATATCTTCTGACACTACGACGGATATCCAGGGGAAAGGAAGAAACTGGTATTCATGCCAAATAGTAATCCTGTGGATGGTACTCATATAGATAGGAAACTGCTACTGTGCGTAGCTTGAGAGGCAAGTCAAAGGTGTCAGATGGCAAAAAAATTGCGCGTAATGGCAGTAGAAGGCATTCGATAGGGTTTGGCATGTATGAGTACTGTTTCCTAGGAATAGCATCCATTGTCTGGCAGCACACTGTGACACTATTACTTGCCAATTGCCTGAGTTGGCCTGGGGAGAACGAGGAAAGAGCAGGCCCAAGAGCAGATGTTCAGTCTGAAGCAAAGCACGGGTATGTGCTGCTAGAAAGTCTTGTATCAGAGACCGTTCAGCTTGAGGACACAAAAAAGGATGAAGCCAATGATAACACAGTGATTTCTGCTGAGAAAACAAGTCAAGAATGCCAAGGCCACCATGCCACTTTGGTGCAGTCATCGTTTGCCAACTAATGCGAGGAAAGATTTGCCGGTTGACAAATTCATCATTTCTTTAGGTGTAACCAGTTATCACTGCCACTGGACGAACGTTCCGCTGGGTACCAGTACTTATTGTTTCAAATGCAGCAAATTGAAACCATTCCCTTTTGGCTACAATTATTTTCCTTTGGACAAATTATAGGATTCTTTGATTTACCCTTCTTGACCACGGTTAATTTTTTCGAAGCGGTATGGTTTACCAATGTATTTCATACAATGCATTATGGTTCCCGCGTCAATGCAACGTCGCAATTTAGAACCATAATTTTATTATGTGAGTATATTAGATGAAGAAACCCTGATAAGCATACTGTAATCCGTGACACATGCGATCATATCCTTAAAGGATTTGCATATATTATTGTATTTCTTAAGCTTGATGATTGTTTAAATAGAAGATCAATTCAATAAAATGCTTATTGCGCAAAAAAAAAAAAAAAAAAAAAGAAAGAGAGAAGCTGATAAAACTTATCTCCAGACATGCTTGGTATTTTATCTAAAAAAAAAGTGTAGCCTTCTACTGTTTTTGGCTATAAACACTTTATATTGTTTTGATGCATATTTAACAGTCTAGTTGAATACTATTTACTGTGTGGTTGCCAAAGAGAGTTGAGTATATACTACAATGTTGATTCCTGCTGTTTAATCACAAAATGACTATCTGATGAAAACCATTTGCTGTAATGATCTCTTTCTTTTTTGATTAGATCTTTTGCTATCTATATCTTTATTTTTTCTTTGGTACAAATTTGGTCTGATTTAGTCTAGTTTTATGGCGCACCAAATCATCTTTTGTACCCTTGTTCATTTGTGTAGGTATCATATAGGGTTCTTCTTGATAGAGAAGCATATTTACAAGACCAATGGGTATGTCATGAAGTTCAGGCATCCAATCAGATGGACGATCAGATATCATTTCCTTATCCATACACATCAAATTAGCATGCTCATCTATTCCATGTCAGCTTGAGTTTCTTTTTGTGTTGCTTACCAGTAATACAATAAAGAGAATCAAAAGAGGGTGTATTCATTAAATTTACAGCCATGAAAGAAAGGAAAATAAACCATACAAATGTCATAAGCCAAATGGGAATGGCTAATGCCCAATATCGACTTGGATAATAAGTAATGCCTAGTCGATGCAAAATTTGATCTGGCACATAGGCCCATATTAAATAGATGCCTATATCATATTAACTTGCTTTCTTTTCATGTGCGCACATACCAAATGCTACAAAAGAAGATAAATACATGACAAATCCATAGTATTCATAGGCAGGTGTCTTGTTGGTTGTTGCTACTGGAGGGGCTCTTTCGACAGGAGGTAGATTATATGGAAGTCTATTATCATATCAATAGGAATCGCATATACATATAACTTACTCTGAATAAGACCTAGGTCGATGTCCTTTTTTACCTGATTGAAATTGAACAGATGGCACTCTTCCTGTGATAGTGGGGTTTGAAAAGGTAATGATGTTATTGGCTATCGAGGTAGCTGTCCGCTTATATTCAATAATAGTTTCGTCCATACTTGTCTTCTTTCCAAACTTAACAGTTAAAAAACTACTAAATGAATGTCTTCGTTTAGTACTACTGTTAGAGAACAAAAATAATGAGTTTATGCTTTTGTTTATTATTTATATATATATATATATATACATTGGCTTTTTCGGCTGTTCTTTACTTTCATTCGATACTCGCGTTGTTTGTTGACTGCGACCACGACGGACAATTACAGGTTGTTTTTTGTGAATATTGGTCAAGGCAGATGCGCTATTGAAGTTGACCAAGTTGGGCAATGACGATGTGGAGCGTGAAGTAGAGAGTGCAGAAGCATTTTTAGCCACTAAATGTCCTGTAGTTGATTTTTGAGAGAAATAAGACAAAGCGTTTGTTGAATTCGATACTTCTTTTATTGCCATATCGCTTTCCAGAAGCTCATGACTAAAGAGAAAAAGAGAGATAGAGAGAGAGATAGAGAGAGAGAGAAAAATTTGGTTTCCCGTCGCGAACTTTTAAATCTTGATTTAATTTTTTGATCTGCTTATGCAAATATCCTATTCAAGATGAGGTGGAGTGAGCAGAGTATATGGTTTCTCATAAATAGAGTATCTTGTAGCTTATAAGAATGACTTGAGAATCCTCATACACCATTTAATTTGGACGAATGCACTTTGTTCTCTTCAAATAGACTGCAATGCGATAAGAAGGTCACAATGTGACCGTTCATGTCATAAAAATAATTTTCGAGTAGAACTCGAAAACCTTTAGGCTTTTTTTTTGTTAACTATGAGTGAGTTGACATCGGAAAAGATCGCCAAGGCCCTTAAAGGTGCTGGTCTTTCTTCCAAACAAAGAATTGAAAAAGCACTCGAAGCTTGGCACAGCAACGCTATTTTTTTCCCTAATAAGGACGATTTTTTATTTGACTGGATCTGCTCGGCCTTTGCAAAACCCAACTTGAAAAAGTAAGTCTTACACTTCAATAAACAGTGTTATTCAAATTGAATATATTTAGATTGGATGATTGTTGCTTACTTCAACTTCCTTATTGGACCTTGTTAAATGAACTCTTGCACCATTATGATAATAAGGCACGCATAAACCCAAAGCAATCCACACCTATTATCCATGTCAACTTAATTTCTTCTATTTCCACCCTATTGCAGCAATTATATAAAGACAAATCCGAATCAAGAACTCAATTTCTATCCATTGTACACCAATGTCTTGATATTTTGTTTTCTGATCATTTCACTTTATCTTATCGACCTGCTTTTGAGCATGTTTCAGCTGGTGTAGATCAATTGTTGATTTCGTTGACCTTACAGATTACTTTGTGTTTGAAGGATCTACAGGATAAACAAGAACTAGAAGCATTTCACCAACTTGTCTTGACAGCTTATTCACTGCTTAAAAGATTCGATTCACAACTTGTCTTGGCTGCTAATCAAAAGAAAGTAAGAGCGATAGATAAAAGAGAAAGAAAAGAGAACTCAAAAAGTGAAAAAAAACATATAGGTCTTTTCATTCATTGTCGAGAAATCATTCACCAAATTATTATGCGTTCGTCGAAGAGTTCACCTTGTTGAAAACAACAAAGAAACCGAAAAAGTATCAGAAGCCATCACCAATATCATTTGCCATGCATTGTTCCATGCAGATACAGTGTTGGAATACACTTCTGTATTGAAAGATACTGGATCAGAAAATCATACGTCAGAAGGGAAAGTGAAGCAGACAAACTATGTTGTTCGACTTTTTGAAACATTGGAAGCCATGACCAACAGCACAGATGACGTGGAACAAGTATTAGATGGTAGTATTTAAAGCGATTATAAGAACTGTATTGATTTGCTCTATAGCTGTCGATATCACTCCTACTTTATTCTCGGCTTTTCTCGGTGCTTTTCGACAGAAACGTAATACAAGCACAATAGCTATGCAAGACATTAGTAGAATGGCCGAGTTTGGTTTTTTTATTCACTTGAATAAGATTTTGAATACCATGAAAGATAAACAAGTATCTGCTTATCTCGAAACACTCTGTCAACTGTTAAAGAACATGTTGCAATGGAATGTATACAGTGCTCGTAATGACGATATTGCTAAATTCCAACAAGGGGTTTTGAATGAAATAGTCAATGATCTTCTTCATTATCTTCAAGACACAGACAGTAAGTTTCATATGAAAAGCACCCTTTTCTAATTCAATGCTAGAATACGATCAAGGTCGTGTGTTGAATTTAACAGATACTCTTTTGAAGATTGACTTTTCATTAATTGAAAATTGTGTGCAAGGCTTGTGGCCAACTCTATTGAACGTAAGTATGCATAACAGTGAAACGATAATTAACAAGATGGATATAGCCTGCTGACAGTGCTCAAGCATCTTGTCTTACATTTGCAAAATCTATTTTACATACCTATGCTGCTTCAAGACAAGTTGATGTTTTTGTGACAGATTTGATCAACAATGTGGAGCAGATAAAGACAGATAATGTCTATAAACTACTTGGAAAACCCATGTTCGCCCGAGATTTCTTGCAAGAGTAAGTGGACATCATGGCTGTGGTTGACTCATTAAATCAACACTTAGGTTTTCATCTGTGGTGGCTAAATCAATGCCTGTAGCTCAGGCCATTAGTATCTTTTCAGAGTTACAAGACAATCTCATATTACGCGTTGCAAAATCAAATGAAGAGCCTGCACATAAAAAGCAAAAAAAAAATACACCATCTCCTACAAACAACGCACTGCTTTTGATTGCCCTCTATATGGCAGAATTCACCAATGCTTTGAAATTGAATCGACACCAATTACGCACATTTGAAGCACCTGTCATGTCCTTGTTTTATGATTTTGTGAAGCCAAGTATTGCTGCTTGGCTTGTATCAAAAGATCAGATTGAAAACACTATTTTACCCGCCCTTCACATCCATTTTACTCTGACAACAGCATTTTTTGATACTTACACTTCTAAGCTCGAAAACAATGACCTTGAATGGCTTGTGAATGCCTATACACACATCTTTGACAAGTACTCAAGTACTGATAATTTGGCCTCTCGCATGATGACAGTGATAACCGTAAAGTATTTTATCTTACATCAAGGCTCTTTCTTACCCATTGTTTTATAGGCAAACACGATGCTTCAACATGTTTATTATGCATCTCTTTTACAGCAATCTTCAGCCAAGCAAACAACTGAGTTGGTCAACAAAGTAGTAGATTATGTTACAGATGACGTGTGGTATGAAGAAGCACAATGGAGTGGGTCGTTTTTAGACCTCAACACTAAAAATACGGTTAAACTTGCATGTTGGAAACTGATTTCAGACGAGTGGTTTGATTCAGTAGCGTAAGTTATTAATGGATTATATATGTCATTGTACTGATCATGTTGTGTATATAGCCGATTTGCAGACCATAATAGAGCTGAGAAGATTGCTTCCATTATCTATATGTCTTTGATAAACGATTCTAATTCGACCTCCATTTCTGCACAACTCTTGAACAAAACATTGCTAAGATCTGCTAATTTCTATGAAGCCAAATGCTTTAAAGGTAAATATAATTCATCCAGACAAGCCTTACTTAAATCATGTTAGACTGCAATATCCAAACCATTTTCAATACACTTGTTCATCTCTCCAAGAACGAATTGTCCACTACGGGACTAACATCGCATACTGCAATCACTATGGTCTCTAAGTTGGATACTAGCAAACCTCTTTCAATTGACCATCAAACCATAGAACCTTTATTAGCAGTTTTGAAGTCGACAGAAGATTTGATGGATCAAGACAGTGATGCCAGGAGCTCAGACAACATTGAAAAAGTAGCTTCTTTGATGAAACTTCTTTTGGTTTTTCCTATTGAATATTTTGAAAAGAATGAACGCCCACAAGCTATCTATTTGGCTACACTAATTGATATCTGGGGTGTTCAATGCACTCATGCTGATCCTGTTACTCGAATCAAATTATCGCTTATGTGTAGAGCACTTCAATTACGATTCATTGGCTATTTCAGTACGCATAGTATTTTGGTAAAGTAACTGATATGACAAATATAAGTATATTCATATGTTCTGTATAGGGTTTAAATGCTATTGCTTTAGACTGGTTTGTATCTTCTCAACAACAATGGAAATCACAAGAACGAGAAGCACTGGACTCTCTTGAACGAGTTACGAATAAACTCGATCAACATATTCTGCGTAAAATGATCATGAATGCAGGCTCCAAAACCCCTGATGAGCATTCGCTTACCTATCTCCAAGATACCCTTAGACAACGTGTTGTAGGTCTTGAAAAGAATGATCAAAAGGTTACGCTTACAAAACTGATTAATCTCTTGTCTGCTATCAATTCTGTTTTGGCCAACAGGTAAGTAATTTTTGATCGATTTACGCTTGTATTCATATATTTTATAGTAAATCCAGCGAAGTCGATCTTTCAAATGCTGTTTATGCAGTGAATGCTCTATCCCAAATCAGTAGCTACATCACTTGTTCACTGAATAAAGCAAAAAAAATTGTTTCTTCTATCTTGGAACAAGTGACAAAAGCAAATCAATCAGAAGCACAAATCATTGCAGATCACGAAGGCACATTTGAACAAATCAAGCTTGTTTTCAATTTGACTCGACTTGTTCAAGAGTATGCTCGCATTGTGGGACCCACAGTCGATGAAGGTAATGCATGCAAACGCACATACCACATAAACTCATTTGCTTTTTTTAGCTATTGGTATCGAAAAGCTTTCCAAGACATTGACCGATTTGGCCTCTCCTTTTATTCAGTTCTTACAATCAGCTTTACAGTTTAACAAGTCTGCTGTTTTGCATATGACTACTGAATTCATCGCTGCATTTTGTTCTATCTTGACTCGCTACCAACAAATTGATTCTACAAAGCGTGTGCTTGCCGCTGTGTGGTTTGTTTATTCCCTCGTTTTCAAAACAGGTAAAGATAAAAAAAACAAAAGAAAATGGTTTAACACTTTCCTTAGGTGATCAAGAATCCATTGATATTCTATCAAAAGCATTTACTTCGTGGGTTCAGTCCTTGTCTAAAGAACAATACAACATTGTGTTTGAAAGCTTTCTGGAACAAGCAGAAGATGAAGCAAATCATAGAGTTGATAGTAGTAAAGAACAACGCACATTGGTCTTGCTCTCGCTCTTTTCACTCTTACAAAGTAATTGTGTTGACTGTAAGTTAAAAATTTTATTTTTTATGCAACTAACTCTGCCATAGCCGAAAAGAATCGCCTACGAAAACAAATACCAGTGATTATGCTCAAGTTGTCTCTCATTGCAGGTAAAACAACCTCATTCAGATACTTGCAAGAGTTCTTGAAATTGCTTGTACAATTGACAAGTGATCAGGTAATTCATGATCATTGATCTTCTTTTTGGCTAATGCTATTGTCTAGTCTTATCACTTCAAAGATTACGATGCTTCTCTTCTGCTGTCTTGTCTCTTACAAGTAGCACACCCTACAGCTCCCGAAAGATTTAAGGGACAGATGAATGCCGCTTTAGCCAATGCTCTCTTTATTGACATTTGCTCTATTCTCTCCAACCTTATTACACATCACAAAGAACAAGTGGTTTATATGATGCCTCCTTTTATTGCTCTTGTTCAATCCATGCTGCACTGCTTTAAATCATCTCATGTGTCTCTTGTCACAGGCAAGAAACGCAAACATATAGACGAGAGCAAGCTAAAAATGGGACGTACTATCTCCTTGTTTTCTGATTATGCTCCTTTAGACGATGTTTCAGCACAACGCTTTGCTCGTGTGTTGACTACCATACCTCAAAAACAACCTACACTCTCATCTGCCTCTAAAAGCACACAGACACTACAAAGAATGGTAGCAAAGCACACGCCTTCTATTTTGATAGAATATTTCACGATTCAATCCAATCCCAACATGAGTATCGTCCAGCCAAGCATAAAGTCAATTTTGACAAACGCTCTTTATGATATACTTGATCTATGCTCAGAAGCAGATCGTAATTATGTCTTGTCATGTTTAGATGGATCAGGGAAGACTTTATTCAAGACATTCTATACAAGTTGGAAAGAAAACCACAAATATACAGGTCAATAAAGTTTATTTTTGTACACAATTAAGTTAGACTACTGATAAAACTATCAATGTTGTATTCTTCTTCATAATCCTTTTCATCCCATAAGGTCTCCAGGTTATCCAAAACAGCTTTAGCAACACCCAAACCCTCAGCTGAAGCATCTTGGTTCTTGGCCTTCTTTTTCTTTGTGTCTTCACCTTCTCCAACATTGAACAAATCTAGAATTTGGTCTGTATCCATGCTTTGAAGACCCGAGTTTTGTTGGTTGACAATTGAATTAGCAATATTTAGCTTGAACTTTTGTAAGCCCATAATCTTTTCTTCTAATGTGCCTCTGGTAATCAAACGATAGACATTGACCACTTTCTTTTGACCGATACGATGTGCACGGTCCATAGCCTGTAAATCCTTCATGGGATTCCAATCATGCTCAACAAAAATTACAGTATCAGCGCCTGTCAGGTTTAGACCAAGGCCACCAACATGAGTTGTTAGCAGCAAGACGTCAATAGAAGGATCCGCATTGAACTTTTGAACCATTTCATGACGCTTGTTTGAATCAACAGAACCATCTAGACGCAAGTAACTGACTGTAGGCATCAATGTCTTGAACAAGTCATTCTCAATGATATCCAACATGGGTTTCAACTGACAAAAGATTAAGGCACGATGTTGACTGACAGCGCCAACAGCCATGGCTGCAGGATCAGAATCTGATTCCGTGGTAGTCACACCAATACCACATTCGCCTAATAATTGTCTAAAAAAAAAGATAAACACATGCCAAAACAGAAAGGGAGACTTACTTTAGTGCCTGTAGTTTAGGTGCATTTGAAATGCTATGTATGTTTGCATTTGTCTTTTGCAAAAACGATTCTACTTTCTTGTAATTGGGATATTTGTCACTGACTACAAGTAAGGGATGATTGCAAAGTCTTCTAAGGTATTGTAATGCTTGGAAAATGTGCGTTGCTCCTTTAGGTTTATCTGTTGATTTCTTGTCCAAAACAAGGTCTTGCTCAACAGATGATTTGGCTTGCGATTTGGCAAATTCATCATAGAGTGATTTCTAAAGTTTATGTTAGCGTTCAATTGTATGACATGACCTTGTTTTTTTTTCTTTACTTGTAAATCGCTTAGTTCACAGTAATAATCTTGAATAATCTTGGGTGGTAAATCATGCAAGACATCTTCTTTTAATCTACGCAACAAAAATGGCAGCACTTGCTTATGTAAGGCTTCTAATGCAAGTGCGCCTGCTTCTTGTTCTTTTGACGAACTCTTGCTGTCCCTACTAGCCAAAATAGGTTTACCAAATCTTTCATTGAAGATCTTTTCAGAACCAAGGAAACCTGGCATCAAAAAGTCAAATAAGGACCACAGTTCTAATACATTGTTCTGTATAAACATGAGCAAAGATCTTTACAAGCGTTTCACTTACCTGAATAGGTGTACCAGACAAAATAAGACGATGATCAGATCGAAGTGATTTGATGGCCTTTGTGATTTTGGTCTTGCCATTCTTGATAATATGTCCTTCATCAAGAATACAATAGTTCCATGTAATCGCTGATAGTTCTTCAATGTCATTACGAATAATATCATAGGACATAATAATCACATCGTTTCTTGAGATAGAAGAACGTAATCTACTCTAGTGTTAGTATTCCATCTATTCTACAGGTACTCAATACCTTTTTCTTTCAGCAGGACCACCTGTGTATAGCAGTGGTTTTAAATTACCACAGTAATTCAGGATTTCATGGTACCAATGGCCTGTTAAAGTAGGAGGACAAATGACCACTGAAGGAATAGGAGCCCATTCTTGCGATTTACTTTGGTCAAATTTTTGTGCTCGATGGAAATGATCACTGGCAAGAATACAGATGGATTGCAGCGTTTTACCAAGACCCATATCATCACACAGGATACCATGCAAATGAAACTTATTCAGGAAAGCCAGCCAATTGACACCTTCTTGTTGGTATTTACGGAGTTCTGCATTGATCTTGACAGGGATAGTAAAGTTTTCTACCTTGGAACTATCTAGCAGTTGAGACAAGAAGCGACGCTCTTCATCACGCTGAGCCAACATTTCTGCAGACATGCCAGGTGGATCGGGAATACCAGCCTCCAAAGGAACCAATTTAATCAAGAGAGCAAAACAATTGGTGCATGTTAAACGCACAGCTTCATCTACATCACTCATACGACCCAAGATAGGCACAATCAAGAAAGTAGTATAAGGCAAGATCTTGGTATCCAACAATTGAACTAAATGATACACTAATTCAGAAGCGCCTTGACGATGATAGGCATTCAGTGTATTTCCTAATTGAGGCAGAATTTTGTCTACAATAATTTGCATAGTTTCTGTGGTGATCACATTGGCAATAGCGGCTAAACAACGAGCACTGACATGGCGAATAACAGCATAACAAGATTGCAATGCTTTGCATATATGAGGTACAATATGAATAATGTGGTTCCAAAGGCCCTTGGATAAATAAGGAATAATCATGTTGAGAATAGCCAAGGAATCAATCACATCTTGACCTAATTGGAAATCGGTTGTGATCAAATTATCTGATTGTTCACTGCTGGTACTGACAAGAGGGAAGGCTTCAATTACCTTTTGACTGATGCATTCTTTTAATTTAGGCACAATGTCAAATACGCGATCACCAAACGTATCACATAATGCACGTAAAGTAATTTCAGCACCACGTTTCATCAATTGAGCGTCTTTTTGTTCTTGAGTCAATACTTCTTTGTTTGCATTCGCCTTGCTTGTTTCTTCTTTGGCAATGGATAAAATAGCAGACTTGACTTGATTGTCTTGCAAGACAGGCGTAATGGTTGTGTCACTGCATAAAAATGTACACAAGTTCTTGACGACTTTATCATTAGGATTAGAGCGAGATTTGTTGAGTTCGCAAAGAGCAATCAGATCCGTCAATGTGGCAGCAGAACGCTTTTGGAGTTCGAGATTTTCTTCGTATTTAATGCTGTTCATGACACTTCGAATCACAGGATTAAGCTTGGTGGGCAAGACACCTAATTCAACCACGGCTCCTGCTGTGCTAGCATACACATTGATTTCAATCTTTTGCTTGAGTTCTTCGAAATAACCGATCGAGGCCACGACGCGTTTTTGACGATCTTCCAAAGCCGTGATCAAGGCAGCTCGCCCTTTACTACGAGGTACTTTGGCAAGCAGTTGTTCAAATGTTTCGCCTACAACACCAGTGGCTGTTTCAATGGTAAACAAGGGACCTTGATCAGGCAATGCTTCGCCAGGGACCAAACTAGGTAAAGTGGGAATAAGCTCAAGAGGTACCTTGGCTTCTGTATGGAAAGCATTGACCATGTTTTGACATTCACCACGAATGCGCTTCAGTACATGTACTAATTCAAAGTAAAACTCTGTGTTGTTTGTCTGAGCCGTCTCTAGGTTAGCAATCATGGCTTCAGAGAGATTGCGAGGAAAATTATGACTGTTGGCTAAAATAGCTTCTGGTGGAGCATGACTAATACAATCTGCATTATATCTTGTCTTAAGGACAGCTTTGGCCCATTCTTCTACTGCCATAGCGCCCAATTGTCGCTTCAAGGCCCATTGAGAAGATAAAAGGGTTAACAGAACTTCTTGATACGACATTTCCATGGAATCATCAGGCCAAGTACTCATAGCCATACCCAAAGCAGTAGTACAAGCAATACGACATCGCATCACTTGCTCTGTTGTAATCAACGAGAAATCTTGGGCAATCATCCCAGCATCTAAATTATGTCCATCTCTATCTGCACCTTCACGCACAGTTTCAGTACGAATGTTGCCTATATTGTTATTCGCTGCCTTTTTTCCTTTCTTGTTGGTGCCTACAGTGGGTGCAGAGGTCGTTGTAGCAAAGGTGCCTCCGTTACCAAAAGCACCAGGAGGTTTATAAAAGTAGGTAGCAATATCCAAGGGCTGACCAATAGGTGTCATTGTAATTTCAAACCAACTTCCTAGCCAGTTTTGAGTGCCTTGAAGAATCAATGGGTTGTCTACTTTGCCACCAATCGTCATTCCTTTCCAGACAGTCAATGTCTTTTCAATAATGTCCACTTTTTCCTCTACAATCAAGTTCTGAAATACAAGACGATATACTCTGTCATCAATCCATTCTGCTGCAGTACCGCATTCAATAAAAGTCAACAAGGTGTTTAATACTGCAATACGAACACTGGTGATAGTGTGTCTGAAGAATGGGTGTAAACGAGGCACTAATTCAGATAGACTGCAGCCTTGTCGTACAATATCCATGACACCAGGCTGTTCAAACATTTTAGAGATCAAGTCCATTACTGCGCCTGTAGAAGCTGTCAAGTCGTCTTTGAGATCAATTAGGCAGTCCCACAATGTTGTAATGACATCTCGAATGCGTTCTTTTGAGCTCATGCGTACAAATTCAGCCGTAATGGGCAGCAGTGTGGATGCACTGACTGCACGTACATCATCATCATGATCACGTAAGCCTAGAATGACTGCACCTGTTGTTCCATCTACCAACATATCTACCAAATCCTTTCTTACAGCCACTGTGTACTTGAGGCCCAATAGACCAGCATGGCGTACTTCCCAAATAGATTTTCCTTGAAATGAAGCATCGTTTTGATTAATCAATTGAAGTAGATTCTGATGTACTTTTTCGACTGAACTGGCTGTCATGTACTGCAGAACAACACCCAACGTCTGTGAGCATGTTTCACGCACTGGACAGACAACTTGATCCGATACAAAATCAGCAAATCTATCTAATGCAAATACACATAGTAAACGAATAGCTACATCTTCAAGCCATGCATTATGCATTTCTTGATTCTTTTCCTTTCTGCCTAGTCTTTTACCAGCACCTTCTCCATGGGCCTTTAGGATACTACGAAGACCAATACCAGCACCATGACGAATTTCCCAAGCAGGGTCAAATAAATCCAGACATAAATGCTCACATACCATTTTAAATGGCCAATCACGCTGTACTTCATCTACTTGATCGTTTTCTTGTACAGGCTTCTTTACTTCAACAACAAATTTGTCAGACTGAGGTTGAGCTGTGAATTCAAATTCTACAGACATAGATCAATGAAATCATCATGATACAAGACTATCTACCTTCTTTTGACTCTATCTTGACAGGCTTTGGCTCTGATTTACCCTTTAAATCCATCACACGCACTCTAAAAGAAACAGTCAATCATGGTTCATCCTATTTTAATTTACTTTTCTTTTTTGCCCTTCATTTTGGATTCTAGTTTCATTTTGCGCTTCAACATGTTACGCTCACGGGCAGATAAGCCTGCCATGTTGATTTCTGCTACAGCTGGGGTGGGTGCTGTGGTGGATGTGGAAGGCGAAGGTGAAGGACTCTTGGTTTCTGTCTTCATTTTGTTTTGTTTTGTATCCAAATCAGCATCATCCACCAAGTCAACTAGAATATATTGCTTTAGTGACAAAAATCAACAGATATATAAATACATACCATCCATGAATTGACTGGCAAGACCAAGGCGTTCTTTCAGGTTGCGTCTTTGAAGCTCCAAGCGTTCTTGTGGTGTCATGTCTGAAAAGTCTATATCGTATTCTTTACCAGCAGAACCCAACAAGAGTTTGCCGTGCTGAAGAACAGAGGCAAGATCAAATTGACTAAACTGTAATTTATGCAAATCTTCTGGCTGATCTTCGTTCATGGCATCTTGGTCTTCTGGATCCCATGCGGGTACATTGGCAGCAATAGCTTCTAATGCTTGGCCTGCTGCCCAACGCGTATCCCATGCTTTACTTCTTAGATGAACAACAATCTAAAGCAATCATGAATAAGCATATCGTGTGCATGTGTTTATTTACTCTCGATAATAAATTATAGAGTTCTCCAGGATGTTGCTTTTGGATTTCACCCAACTGTTGAGCAGCAGTGCGTCTCACAGCAGTGGTTGAACCTGTGTCTAGTAATAAAACCAACCGATCAAGTCTATAAAAGGTCTAAATAAGTTTGCCTTCTTTTTTACATAAGTACCTTGTGGCCATTATTAAAGAACAAGTAAGAAAGAAAGAAAAAAAAACAGTGGCTTCTTCAAATTCTTTTAAATAGATGGATATATGCTATCAGGAATGCTAAACAATGATTGGCTAGTAGAATTGCATTTTGACATTTCTTTTTTGTATCAAACATCTACATTAGAAAAACATAGCCAGTATTATTTTTATTCTATTGGTTAACTATCAAGATATGTTCTAGTGTTGTAAAAGTACTGAAGAGTAACGTTGCATAGTATATTTTATTATTACAAAACACCCTTTGTAGAAGGAACATCATTGGTACCAGTTCTAGTAATGGCTTCACGAATAGCAACAGCCAAAGACTTGAACGCAGATTCAGCCTTGTGGTGGTCATTCTTACCCTTCAAGACATCCACATGAAGTGTAATACCAGCTGCACCAGCAAACGATTCCAAAACATGAGGAATCATTTCTGTAGACAATTGACCAATCATTTCACGCTTTAAGTCAAGGTTAATATCAGCAAAGGGACGACCAGAGATATCAACAACAGATCTAGCAAGGGCCTACGAACAGTCAATAATGGTTATCATAAATAGATATACATACTTCATCTAAGGGACAGAAAGCAGAGCCAAAACGCTTGATGCCTCGGGGAGTACCAAGGGCTTGCTTAAAAGCCATACCAAGGGCAATGCCTGTATCTTCAGCAGTATGGTGATCATCAATATAGAGATCGCCTTTACAAGTTAAGTTTAAAGACCAACCACCGTGTTTGGCAAGAGCATGAAACATCTACATATCTGTTTAGCTATTGACTTTACTTGACAAGCTGTTATTTACGTGATCGAGAAAACCAATACCGGTGTCAATATGGATCTTTTGATCAAATTTGTCATCAAGGTTGATTGTGACTTTAATGTCGGTTTCGTTTGTCTTTCTTTCCAAAGTAGCAGTACGTGCCTCGGTCATTGCGTGGATTAGTATAAGAATGATGAAAGAGAGAAGAAAAATTAAAAGATTTTAGTTCATAAACAGATGCGTGCCGTGATTGGATGCTTTGATTATTCATCAAGAAGTGGCAAGTAACCAGTCATTTTTTTAGTGTATCTTTACTTATCCAATTACATGGTATTTTTCAAGCAAAAGATGCTTTTTGCCATTTGAGGTGCATTGACAGGAAGTGTTACATGAAGTGCCTATTTTGGAATACCAGCGCAACTTGATACTATTTTGAAATGTTTCCCTAAAGAAAGCTATCTTTTTAACTATAGACATATGGGCTTCTAACTAGAGCAATCTGATAATTTATTTATACAGTCGAAAGCTCTTAAGTAGTCTGATTTTTCTCATATTTCAAGATGAGAAAGAGCTTGTTTCTTTCAAATAATCGACACCAATATATTGAAATTTGCCGTGTCATAATCTCTCTTTGCTCTTCTTTAAACTCTTCCATCTTTGTAAAACTCAACTTTCTACTGCCCTCTATTTTACTGCCAATTCAAGCTTAATTTATCCTGCCTTTGAGGATATTTTCTTACAAAAGAGAAAGTAATGATAATGTTTGGGATGACTTAACTAAACTAGAAATAGGAATAGAAAAGAAGCTGGAGACAGTGATATTTTATTCTTCATTGATAACAACATCCATCGTACCAGCTGTGTCACGTGATACAATACAGAACATCGGTTTATTCAAGAGCTTTATAGTTTAAATAATCTTGAAAGGCGTATCTCTTTTTGGCCAGGTGCCCATTTGACTTTGATGCGATTACAAAAGTCCTATATGCCTTAATAAACATGGCTATAAAATATTTTACCCATGTAAAGACGTTATGAGGTAAATTAAAGTGTTCATTCCTCTTGAATAAATGTGTCGTGCCTGAGAAATAGACAGGCAATCCTGCCATTGACTGCAGTGTACCTGAGGAATATAGATTGTTTCTAACATTTTATTTAAACAAAAACCAAGAGGAAAAAGAAAGACGCGCTTAAAGAGAAATATGTATTTCTGCTTAATCAATTCTAATGACTAACGATTTAATACATAAAACATGAAAACAAGGTCAAATTTTCACACGTCTTATGCCCAGTGACTGGTGGATAATTTTGCTGACTATTTAGAAATCGGAAAACCTATAAAAGTTACACATTTTTTCTTCCATGAACTTTTATTCTTTTTTTCCCCACATTTAATAACATTATGTCCGCCAACGATCGCTTAAACACTATTAAGGGCCATTTGTCCGGTAACTATACTAAGGGTTTATTAGCTGGTGAAGTTGCTATCATCACTGGTTCTGGGTAAGTTGAATTGTCTAAAACAACGAGCACAATTAACACGCTTATTAGTCAAGGTATTGGTAAGAGCTGTGCTGAATTATTCGCCCGTGAAGGTGCTTTGGTAGTTGTTACTGATATTGACGCTGGTAAAGTATGATGGATAAAAATTTGGATGTATGCTCATAAATTCATCATAGCCAAGTCTGATCAAGTTGCTGCTGACATTAATGCTGCTGGTCTCAAGGCTATTTCTATTCCCGGTGATATTCTCGATGTTTCCTTCCCTGAACGTTTGATTGAAGAAACTGTCAAGGCTTTCGGTAAAATCAACCATATTGTCAACAATGCTGGTTTCACTTATGATGGTATGCTTCACAAGATAACTGACAAGCAATGGGACTTGATGCTTGCTGTTCACAACACTGCTCCTTTCAAGATTATCCGTGCTGCCTCCAAGTACCTTCGTAAGAAGGATAATGAAAACAAGAGCATTGTCAACGTATCTTCCACCTCTGGTCTTCATGGTAATGTTGGTCAAGCTAATTATGCTACTGCCAAGGCTGGTATTGTTGGTTTAACCAAGACCGTTGCTAAGGAATGGGGTATGTTTGGTGTCCGTTGTAACACTGTTGCATTCGGTTGGGTTGATACTCGTCTTACTCGTGCCAAGGAATCTGGTGCTTCTATTGAAGTTGATGGTCAAAAGGTCTCCCTCGGTATCCCTACCGGTAACAAGAATGCTGCCAAGATCAACCCTTATGCTGATATCCCTCTTGGTCGTGCTGGTACTGCTGATGAGGTTGCTGGTTCCGTCTTGAGTCTCTGTACTCCTTTGACCAGCTATATCACTGGTCACACTCTTGAAGTTACCGGTGGTCGTGGCATCTAAGTCATCACTTGGTTTGCATTGTAAATTACTTTTTTTAATCAAAAATTGAGACGCAGCATACACAGTTGTAAAATAGAAAAGGAATAATAAAGACAAAGTGCGGTCATTTTTTGTACAAGTATATGTTCAAAGTGTTTTAAGAGGAGCATATGAATACTGATTCCTAAATTGATATTACAATACTTGCTATCATCAAAATAGCATCATTATGCCGCTTTTCTCAAAGTTGTTTCAATAATCGATGGATCTGTGTAACCCTTCTGAAAGACAACCTAAGGCCTGGGTAGAGCCACATCTTTTGGTGAGAGTGATTTATAGCAAAATCGGTATCCGGCTGTTAAATAAGACCACATGCGTCGTGTACGATTCTTATAGATGGGTTTTCGAGACTAGACACATGGATTATGTCTATTGATACTAAAGAGTTATTTTCTATTAGGTTATTATTGTGAAAATTGTTTATACGATGAGCTACAGGTAATTTCTTGATCTTCATTCAAACAATGCAGGCCTTGGTGGGTCCAAAGTCGTTGATACACTTCAATAACTCGTCCCTGTCTTTGAATGAACGTCAATACAAGAAAACATATTATATGGCTTAATGCTTATTGGATTTGTTTAGAAACGGGCACAAAGGACTATTTAAAACAATAAAATGTGGCAATATTTACTTTTGGCTTCCTCTTTTCTGAATCTATCTGACTAGGATTTGATAGCTTTTGATTTGAGATAGGCCATGAAAAGATCATATAGCCAGCTCATGTGTTTTATTAAAGTGCATTTGCTGCTATTATTTAGTACATAATATTATCATCTTTATTCTTATTATCAAATAAGAGTTACAAAAATTCTATCATTCCTTCACCGATACAAGTTTCTTTGTAAATATATTCATAATCATCATACAGCAAATCAAAGCTTGCTTTTGTCTACAATAAACTAAGAAACTTCATCACCATATGCAGTGAAACAGAAAGATTTGCATTATAAGCTCTTTAAATTCAACGTAATCGACAAAGTCAAATGTTGTTTTTATTTTTGTCATAAATCCAAAATTGCCACACTATTTCGTTATATTTAGGTGCAGAAGATGATAGACGTTGTTTTGCATGAATCAAGCTAACATCGATCCACAAAATGCGTTTTATAGCACTGATAGCTATTAAAAGGTATGTTTGAATTATCAAATCATAAAAGCAATCTTTGATCTATTATCCTCTATGCTACCCTTATGGTTTTGCATTAAAATTAAAACAATTATCTGTATCCCATCGCGAAAGCAACTTCTAACATGACAGTCAATATTAAATAATAGCTAACTAACATTAATAAACATAATTCAAGTGTCTAATCTAAACAAGCTTTATTAAAAATTTCATAAAGCATACAAAACGGTGTAAACTATTTTACGCAATATATAACAAAAGATCTTAATGAACATTACATCTCTACTGCATGATTGTGCTTTTCGAACTGAAATAAGCCACTTTGATTAAGATGTCAAGTCAATCCAATCTCACTCTGATATATTTTTTAGGCGATTTCTTTTCTTTTTCTGTTCAAGATACAGCCCTAGAGAGAATAAAGGCACCTTCAAGAGCAAAAAGTACTACAAAAGTAGTACTTAGATAGCCATTGCACTCTAAATGTATGAATTTATACTCGAATGGCACTATACTCGTAAAAAATGCAAGATTGTCACTACCAAACACCGAAACTATGCTTTCTAGTTGTTGAAATGGTTTTTTCTCTTAGACCGCAGGGAGGTTTTTTGTCACAATGAAAGGTATAGCAACATCGATAGATGCTCATCTAGAAACCTCATTGAGGGATTTTTTTCAGTATAAGTAGGTTTAGATTTGAAACAATATTGGTAGGGATACTAAGAATCAAAGCTCATTTACTACCATGGACAGGCCTACCATATGAACCCCAATTCTACATATAATTAGATCAAGGTTTCTCTTCACATGTATACTACCAATTGGTAGCAGCTTTAATATTTAATGAAATAGTCAAAGACAGATTTTGAAATCAAAGACTGAAGCGCTTGTTAGACTACAATATAAACACATCAGGTCTACAAAGGAATTTCGTAACGCTCAATCAATATAACAGTAAAGAATAGCAGGATAATAGAGAAAAAATGTGTGTGTTTTGGATTTTCGAAATTTAAATAAATAGTTTTATTTTTTTTCTTAATTTAATTTAATCTGATTCTTTTAAGCGATGGAAGAAACCTTCTATTAAATGTAGAAACCTTCCATCAAAAATGGAAGAATTATGCATTCAGAAATAAAGGATTTTCACTTAAATATGAAGACTTGTTTCATCAATCAAAGAAAAATTCAATTATATTTTTTAACCAGGAAAAGTTTTCTGTTGACCCAAATAGCATACTTGTGCACTGGTATTAATTTTTGTTAAATTTATACTCAAAGTCTGTTAAATTGTTGATTTCATAGAAAAAGTCTGTCCGAATACATGGCCTAATGCGATTGTTGTGAAATGAAGAGAGAAAAGATATAAAATAAGAGAAAAGGTAAGAACACAGAGAAAGTCCGTTAGAACTTGTATAGGTTTTTATTTCTCCAAGAAATGTTATCTTTCAATTGCTATAAAATGTCGAGGTTTTTATACTTTTTCTTCTCGGCCAAAGTGTTGTTTTGGGGTTAGCTTCTTGACTACGGATTGATTTGTTAGATCAGGAGCAATTAAGAGAAATGCCTTTAGAGGAAGTTGTCAGCTCAGCCAATAGTGCATGATCTGACCTGAACTTGAATAAACTACTACATATTTGTCAGCTCTAACTGTCACTTTATGAGGGCCATTAATAATAACAGAGCCACTAGGTCCATAATCTCTGACTATGAAGACGATATAGTACTTCTAGTAGAATGAGTGAATGTCAGTGACTATAGATCCATTGCAATTGCCATAGATGTGATCTGGTCTTTTGCCATGATCATCATGTATTGATCTATGCATATGAGTTCATATATGTTCACAACAACCATTATGTATTATCCAGATACTTTGTTTTTCTCCCAAAAAAAAAAAAGAATTAGTATGCTTAGGCTCAACAACATAAGGCCAACCTTGACCAATTTGGACCAACCTTTTTTTCTTAAATGTCAATAACACGAAAGCACGCTATATGTATTTTTTAACAAAGAATTTATAAATGAAAACTCTAAAAAACTCAAAGAAGATCTTGACAAACTTTGTGAGTTAGAGATTTGCTATACTGACGTATGTTTATTTTGGTTGTCGCTTTTTGGGTATTCTATTTTTCTGGTTTTCTCAAGAGACTGCTATTTAAGTTAAGTAATTGTGTATATTTTTTGTTGATTGGCTTTGCTGGCTGTCGTTTGGTATTTGTTTGATTAATATCCCTTAAGAATTGGTCGAGTTATAGTTATTACAAGTTTGGTCCAATGGTAGCTCAAGATCTTCGGGCGAATCAGATTGCTTGTTGTGTTGGTGAGTTTTCGAAGAGTTTGGCGCAGGGTGTCTGTAGCAATGCTGGAAGAATTTGTTTTCCGCTCTATTGTGTTCTTTATTCATTTCATACTCAATGGGTTATACCATACAATTGTACTGTATGTGTTAGTTCCATTTCGTCTTCTTTGTTTGACACTTATTTTGTTTTGTTTTGATAGTCAATTGACTTTCTACATTTTTTATATTTTTTTTTATATTTTTTATTATTGTTATTTTATTTCGTTTGGTATTTTCGCATCTCTGATGTTAGCTATTTTGGTTATTGTACTCAGTAGCGGACTTGTCAAGAATGGTACAAGATCAAGAAATTCCATTCGAATTATTGTTGAAATTACTAGGTGCATTGGTGCTATTGGTGTTGTTGAAATTGTCTTATTTAAATCTCATTTTTAAAAAGGTTAAAAAGGAAGTGAGTTACTTCAATAAACCATATCGAATCTTTTCTTTCTGTTATATTTTTATAACAACTTTATTTTACTACCTTTAAATTCTGTCTTTGAAGCTTACTAGTACCTAAATTTAAATCTATTCTTATTCCTCTTTATTGTAATTGATAGTCTTTACAGTCTTCTATCTCCCTTTGTCTTAATTGGTTCCATATATTTCTAGTCAAAGGTAAACATACAGAAGGGATAAAGCGTTGTCAATACCGATGACTCCAATAAGCCCATGCTCCAAACTAAACTAAAAGTAAATGGTTTTCCATCCTACTACCATCGATACAAAGATGACCTCCTAAAATCAACCAATCTTCAAGAACAAATTACTATAAGTAAGTGATAAAGAAGAGTGTTTTGTTATGTATTAATTTAACGACTTTACTAGATAACCAGAGACAACTTGTTCAATACCTGAATAAAGTATATCGACCTGGCCAGCCGGTAGATAGTGACATGTACGAACGAAAGCAAATATCAATGAAGCAGATTTACTCAGAAACTGTTCTAATCACTGATCTATTTGACGAGAAAACATCAAGATCATTTTCTACATGGTGTGGCACAGCCAAGTTAGATCTAATGCTTGCTGACCAAATCCGCAAAATTCAAAAAAAAAAAAAAAAAAAAAAAAAAAAAACGATGTCTCCAAAACCAAGATAAGATACCACTCCCTTTGGGTTCTGAAAAGCACACATCGAGGTATATTATGCTAGTTGATAAAACTGATACTTCTATACCTTTGATTCTCATGTTTTTTTTTTTACTGTATAATCAGTAGCTAGACAAATCCTAAATGTTAGCGCAACACATCAAGTCAGATTACATGGTCTCATACGCGAGTGTAAAATTATCGGATATGTAAGGAAACCTCCTGGAAAGGAATCAACCGCGACAAGACTTCGTCTTTTGGAAAGTATGGTAGACAGGTTGATGAAAGCTTCTTCCGTGGACATGGTGTTTGGTTCATACAGCTCTGCTTCAGATGAACTCTTTGTAAAACGTGATACCACTACAACCACCGTCATCCCAAGGACTGAAGGAAACATCCAAGGTAATACAGCAAAGTGTTACGAAGATTCCTCTTAAATTAAAACAATTTGCTTTAGATCTTTTGCAATTCTTAGCGGCCGCTTCTTATCCAATTTCAATTGTGGCAATCGACTTCGCTGGTTTAACAACAAACAAACCTGACTTGGTCCAATTTCTTCGGTAATGCAACAATATGCTTAAATTATCATGTCCTCTAATGCAATTGTTATAGTGTTCATAAGAATGTAAAAAATATAGTGATCGACAATATCGAATCTCACAACGAAGCTTATCACTTAACCAGGGAGCAGATTCTTTCAGATGAGACTGTACTTCAGCTTTTCGACTGTCGCTCTGCTCCAGTACTACAATCTCTTATGCCATGACTTGTCATTTTACGTGTTTTAATTATTTAGCTACTCATATAAAGATCATATCCATAAAGAAAAATAAAAATAACAGTGAATACAATCCGATTTTACAAGATAATTAACGATTTCATAGAAAATGCGCTATATTCATACCTTCTGATCTGTCGATTGGCATTAATTATGTAGACATAAAAAGTTTAAAATAGTTATTTTTGTTATCTTAGCTAAAGACCTTGACATGATAGCGTTCATTTTATTACAATTCGCAGAATAGCCATCTCTAAGTGCTGTTTCGCTCAATGCTGACGATCTAAACTTCTAGTTACTGATCCACTATTAATCAATATAGACTTCAAAATCAAAAAAGACTTGATGAGCTTCATGACAGACGTAATTATAATAGTAACACTTAATTTATTATTGTTAGATTTGACATCAATTAGAGGGAAAATGCATATTTGTGCCATTTGTTACGATGAGTACTTGTGATATTCTGATGGGTCTGCTTGTATCCTTACTAGCGACATTAACATTGGTAAATTTGGGTCATTTGTATAGCAAATCTCTAAAACTTTCATGGCTTCAAGTTTTTTAGACAGAATTCTTGCATTTTCTTCACTATATTCCTGGCAAAAGAAAATACAGAGGGCTCTGTCCCTTGTTATATTGCCTTTACAGATGTTCGCATCCATGACAAATTTTAAGAATTCAAGAGAAAATAAATTTAAAAAGCCATACTAGTAATTTTTAGGGAAGGTTGGTCAAGGTTGGTCTAGGTTGGTCTTATGTTGTTGAGCCTAAGCATACCAATTCTTTTTTTTTTTTTTTTTTTTTTTTTTTTTTTTTTTTTTGGGAGGGAAACAAAGTATCTGGATAATACATAATGGTAAAATATAAAGTGTAAAGTGTAAAATGTAAAATACAAAATACAACTTATAAAATGTAATCATAAGATATGAGAAAAATTAACGAAATATTTTATTATACCAAGGATGATGTATCATATTTTTATCATTTCTTCTGGTAACATTGGTATTTAGCAAGGCAAAATGGCCATTTGATGAGGGATAGGACAAACCGCTGATTGGCACTAAAGGTACTGTAAATGGTACTTGGTGAAATAAATTAAATCTTACAACTCACTAAATATCAAAAGTGTACATTTTTTATTGTATTGACTTTATAACATTTGTATTGATAATAAAAACATTTTACTGCTCAGCCAATATATTTTGCTAACCATTCAACGTTATAATAAAACTTCATTTTAATTGTTTTGGAGTAAAAAAATAGGCATGATTTCTTGAGTCAATTTGATTAATCCTATTGACACCTTTCTCTTGCTTTAAAAGGGAAAAATGTTAGACATAAAGGAACAAATGGATTTGTTTTTTGGGACAATTATTTTTGGCAGAGTGTCATTAATTTTCTCAAAGAGACAAAATTTACCATTCTCACTATAACCTTTTTCTTTCTTTTTGTGAAATGCAAGAGTAATTATTCTCTCAGAACCAATACGTCTGCGCAAAAATGGTCCCTTTATAGAACGAACATCGGAGTGAAAGAAATGTTTTCTTTTTATATTTTAGAGCTTTTTCTAAATGTGATCGATTGAATACAAACAAGTTCTCTTTTACAACTTCAATGGTGAAAGATGGTCTGTCCTTGTTGTTTGTTTTCGTCTTCCTTTTGCATATTTTTGTCTTTTTCATGCAAACATAGAATTAGTCCCCCCCTTTTTGTTTAATATGTTTGATTTACCAAACATTCATCGGTCTGAACATTTGATGAATGTACAGAAAAGATTGTAAGAACGCCTTTGAGCTCTATATACAATTTCCATTTTGAAGTAGAGTTCCCGATTTTACAGTATTGCTTTCGTAGTTCTCTATTTCTTAATTTAATAATCATGTATCCTTTTAACCAATCATTTGTTACTATTGAACAAAGTTCAAATTACATAAGATTTGTCAAAGAAAAAACAAGCAGGTAATAGTTTTTATTATAAAGTAATGGGTATATGTATATTTATATTGAATATAGCTACATGAAAAGGATTAAACAGACTATAATGAAGGCCCAAACTATTGTTGTAGGATGACATATGTGACCATCGGATTTATCGGAAGATAAAGTGGTAGTGCTTGTACTCCCATCTGTCTTTTGGTTATTGGGTTCGGACGAATTGGAATTAGTTGTCTCGTTCTTCTTTCTGGCAATGAAACTATCTGCAAAAAAGACAGTATCAATGATATGCATCACACCGGAAGTTGTGATGAAATCTCTCTCGACAATACGAGCAATATCATTAACCATCAATTTACCATCTTTTAATTGAACCTTGACATCACTGTCTTTGTAATCTGTGCGTAAGTTTAGAATGTCTCCAGTCGCCAACTGATCGGAAAAGTAGACACCTTCTAAAGAGAGATAATAGAGATCATGCACTAATGTGCCGTAGGGAATAGTAATGCCATTTGCTTGGGACCATGCTTCATTATTAGGCACTAGAATTGTCTTGTTTGCACCAGAGACAGTGTCGGATACATTGAGCGATTTTAATATTTCTTCCATGTATTGTGTCTCCGCCAAATCGGAAATGGTATCTAACGGCGTTTCAGCAGGTTGCAGAAATTGAGTAATGACCTGAATGATGCCTAAAAAAAAAATTTTTTTTTTCTGTAAATTAAAGTTCGTTGGTTTGTTTTTTTTCTTACCATTTTTGCAATAAACATCACTGATTTGAATTTGAGCTTTCGTTAAACCAGAGAAAACTTCAATTGTCTGGTTTGATTGAATAAATTGCTCATTGACGAATGGCCCAATCGACAGTTTATTTTCGGTCAAAGAAGGATATGTTTTTCTGCTTTTCAGAAATGAATGGGATTGGAATGAGCCATTGATAATAAGGGATTGAATAATATGCTGACTGGTTTGAGTATTTGTAAAGTTCAGTACACCAGTTGATATGGCATTAGTGATAGCATTTTCATTTGGCAAAATAAAAGTAATATTGTCTGAATTCAATGTTCTAATTAATTCGTCTGACGTTTGAATGGCTTGATACAAATGCTTTTATTTTATAAGTCTTTTTTTTTTTTTGAGCCATTGCAAGTCACTTACTGGAGAGATTGCAGCCAAAGTAGTATAGATTGTTTGATTTAAAAAGTACAATTGAGCAGATACATAGTTGCATAATAGCAATAACAATGGTATCTTTTTCATCATCCTAAAGTAAGAAAAAAAAAGAAGAGTAAAAAAAAAAAGGAGAAAATGAAAAGGGAAATGAGCGATGTTATAAAGTATTTCAATGTTGTACAAATCACGAGTAAATTTTTTTTTTGTTCTCTTTTTGTGCCTGTATTTTTCAATCCCGTTTAACCCTCTTTTTTTTTTTTTTTTCTAACTTTATGAAGATCGCAACTTCAATCGCACTTGTATGGGCAACTTTGTCTACTGTCTTGAGTCAGTCACCTTTTTATTACCAACATAGTCAAGAGAGTTATTCTGAATATGCTGTTTCGGGAAAAATGGAGCAGATTGGCAGAACGGGTGTCGCTGCTATGCACGCTGTCTTGCTCAAGTAAGTTAGGGTAGCACAATACGTTTCTCGATTATCTAATGTTTCCTTGATTAGCGAGAAAAGCATTCTGATTATTGACAAAGGTAAAAGAGAAGCTATTCAAATAAAAGCAAAAGAAAGAAAAATTTTTTTTTAATCTTAATGAATTAGCTGAAGAAAATGAAGCTAAACTGGATTCAGGTGTCAGTGCATTCTCTACGCTATACGATATAGAAACAAACACCTATAGAACACTTTTATTGGAAACAAACACATTCTGCTCAGCTGGGGGCTTTTTAGCAAATGGCACGTTTATCAGTACAGGTGGAGCGGAAAGTAGAAGTCAATGGAAAGCAGCCAGAGGACATCAATCTATTCGCCATTTTAGACCTTGTTCTGACGAAAGTTGTGCTTGGGTAGAATACCCTACCGGGAAAATGTACAGCAATCGATGGTATCCAACAGTCGAACAATTACCAGAGGGAGATCTGATTATCATTGGTGGATCGATTGCAGGCACAAAATACAACACAAAGGAAAAGAACGTACCTTCCTATGAATTCTGGCCACCTCGTACAGAAGAACCTGTTCCTCTTGATTTATTGTTGCATACTTTACCTTATAATCTCTATCCCTTCGTGTTTTTGTTGCCAGATGGGAACTTGTTTATTTTTGCTTCTACTAAATCCATCATTTATGACTACAAGCAGCACAAGGTTGTTCGAGAATTACCACGTATGCCTGGTGTACCGCGCTCTTATCCTTTGACAGGTGGTGCTGTCATGTTGCCCTTGAGTCCAGAGAATGGTTACAATGTCGAAATCTTGATCTGTGGCGGCTCTCATTCACCCAAAAACACCAGTCCTGCTGATGACACCTGTGGGCGCATTAATTTAGGAGACAAAGACCCACAATGGGAAATGGACACATTTGTACACAAACGAGTTATGCCTGATGGTGTTATTTTGGCTGATGGTAGTCTTATTTGGGTCAATGGCTGTCAAAGAGGTTATGCTGGTTATAAAGATGCAAACCATGATCCAACCTTTGATCCATTGATCTATCACTATCAAAAACCCCTAGGAGATCGTTGGACACAAGGATTAGCCAATACAGATATTGCACGCATGTACCATTCAGTGGCACTTGCTTTACCTGATGGCAGAGTATGGATTGCAGGCTCAAATAGTGTAGACCCACCTGATATTCATGCAAAATACCCTACTGAATACCGAGTGGAATACTATTCTCCTCCTTATCTATTTCGATCCAATCGACCCAAGATATCGCATATTCCTCGAGCAGTTGAATACAATCAGACATTTGAGGTCCTTTTCCATCTTGAAGCACCTAATATAGACCCCAAGAAGCTCAAGGTGGCCATTATGAGACCTGGATTTAGTACACATTCAATGCATATGTCTCAACGCTATGTGTATCTTGTTCATCAAATCAATCATGACCATAAATCAATCAACATCACAGCACCACCTCATGCCAATATCTTCCCTCCAGGACAAGGTTTTTTGGTAGTCGTCTATGACGGTGTGCCTTCTAAAGGCGTTGAATTCTTTGTTGAACATAACAAGCAAGATTTAAAGATTTAATAAAATTTGTTCAGGAACAATTACTGCTAACTAAAAAAAGAGTCATTTGATTATTTTGCTGTTGACGTCGTTATTTATTTTATTTTGTTTTTTTCATTTTTTATTTATGCTATATCGAATGGAATCCAACTATGGTGATGGAGGCGCTGGTTCCGAGTTTAACCCACTATTAATACAACTGGCACTATTATGTACACTTGTCGGTTCTTGTGTCTCTTTCTTTTCTGTTTGGCTACACTGGAAAAACTATCGAAAACCAGTAAGTATCATAAAGCAAAAGATGATCTTTTTAACTCGAATAGAATCAACAAAGACAAGTCATTCGTATTCTTTGGATGTAAGTGTGTTATACCCAAACTATAGTATTGACAAGTATTATAGGGTACCCATTTATGGTATCAGTACATACATATCACTTGTATCATTGAACGTAGCTTTTTATGTCGACACTTTTCGAGATATTTATGAAGCATTTGTGATTTACGCTTTTTTTAATTTGCTACTCAACAAACTAGGCGGAGAAAGAGCATTGATTATCATGCTTCATTCCCGCCCACCCACACAAAACTTCTTTCCTGGTACTATCTATTCTAGTGAGATCTTTGTTGGCGATCCATACACATTTCTGTTTGTCAAAAGAGGCATTTTACAGTTTGTGTATGTGAAACCTGTGTTGGCTATTATTACCATGGTATTGAAGGCCACTGGCAATTATCATGAAGGTGAATTTACACTCAAAAGTGCTTATTTCTACTTGACTTTCTTTTACAACATCAGTGTATGTTTGAGTTTATGGTGTCTAATGGTCTTTTTTTATGCTACCAAAAAAGACCTTACTTCATTCAGGTAAAAAAAACACACATTGTTGAATGCATGTCATTCACAGAGAAATTAGACCACTTCCCAAGTTTCTTTGTGTCAAGGCCATTATTTTCTTTTCTTTTTGGCAAGGTGTGGTTGTTGCCTTGTTGGTCTTTGCTGGCATTATTCCAGAATGTAAGGATACATCAAAACATGATTGAATGACTCATATGACCATAGCCGAGCATATTTCAGTAGCCATTCAAGATTTCCTTGTGTGTATTGAAATGGTTCCTTTTGCCATTGCCCATGCGTAAGTTATCTTGCGGCAGTCTATAGACTGATCAACACATAGATTCTCTTTTTCATATGAAGACTATTTTGACCAAACAGTTCATTCTGCCCGTATGCCTATTCGTAAAGCCATCTCAGACTCACTTGGCTTAAAAGACGTCATGATGGACACACTCGATACACTTCAAGGCTCTCGATTCAGTTATCGCTCATTTGAGCCCTCAGAAGGCGTACCCCATATGGGCAGTAGTCGTACATCCCGTATCATGGCAGGTCTTCGTTACTCAAACATGACAACAAAAAAGCATTGGCTTGAACCAGCACCTACTTCTCGCTTCCTAAACTCATCAGGGCGTGGCATGAATGATGAAATTCAAGTGGAAGATGATCATGAGCCCTTGGTCTTTGAAGACCCTCAGCCAACAGACGATATGGAAGCATTGTATAAAGCCAGTCGTAAGATGGTCTTTGGTGACTATAATTATCCTGTCATTGATTTTCGAGTGCCTTTGTGGCGGCTGGCCCGTGAAGAACGTCGCCAGCAGCGTCAGTATGGTGGATTGGGCAGATCAGATCCACTTCATAAGAAAAAGAATGATTTGATTGGACCAAGAGAAGGTTGTATTGATGTGATTATAGAACAAGGCAAAGGCAATTATGTTCTTGTGGATACACTCAATGAAGAAGAAGAGGAACAGAGTAACAAATCGCCTTTGCTACCATCACCACAACCACCACCTATATCACCAGCAAGGAATCCTACACTCACAGACGTAAAACGTATTCAGGAACAAGTCGCCAAAAATAAAGAACAATTGGATAAACAAAGACCGCCACCTGTGATTGTCCAGCCTTCTCATTCTACTCCTCAACAACAAGTCTCTAGATACCCTCAACCACAGTCTTCTGTGTCTTCATCTTTATTCGAACCCATTCTACAAAATGCATCCAAAACATCCGTCCATCAACCCGCCTCAACAAATTCCATGTATCAACCACCTTCAGAAGAAGAACAAAACTGGCGTTGGCCTAATGAACATACCAGAAACAGGTACAATGAAGAAGAACTGTTGACGGGCGACGTATGGAAGTAGTTTTCTTTTCTTTTCTTTCTTTTTTACTGCATTTGGAGAAGAGCAAGACTTGCTTTTTTCTTTTTCTTTTTTTTTACTAATTATTTTTTTCTCTTTATTCGAAAATAACATAATGAAAACGACATCTAAACTTGAAAGACATTTACTAGAAAGCATGTTTGAACAATCTTTGTTTTCAGACTTATCTCTTGTATTTGTTCACCCTTCTTTTCCTATTGCAATGCGTTATAATGTACACAAGGCTATTGTGAGCCAGTCTCCTTTTCTTTGTAAACTATTAGAACATCAACAAGACAATCCTACATTAACCATCGACATGGCACAAGCACTCTCCAACTGTGAGTTTGTCTTGGCACCTTCTCATCATATCGTTCGACGTCAGTGGCAAAAGACAACCAAATCTCGGTCTACAGAACACTCTCGACTCTTATCTTCTCATATTCGTTTTGTATTGCAATGGATGTACTGTCTCAACAAACAAGACTTGATCAAAAGTATGCAAGATGATGACACTTTACGGATCTTGTCTGTTGCTGTCTTGTTTGATCTTCATGATCTCACCCAGACATGTGTCAATCGATATACTCAGGAACAACTGTCGCTCGACAGTGTCATGCGCGACTTGGATACGATCTGTCAATTACCGCGTGGTCATCCTGCTTATTTACAACTAAGAGATGCAGCCTTGTTGTTGTTATTTCGATTTGGACCTGAGAATGCCACTCGATTGGCCATGTTACCTGCTGATTATATGGCTGATGTCTTATCGGCTGATCTCTTGTTTGTCAACTGTGAGTTTGAGCGCTACTGTCTCTTGCGTGCTGTCTTGATGGCCTATATGCAATCGATTGGCAAAATCACTTGGACTTCCTCAGGTCCTGTAGACCAAGACGCTAAACGGCTATCTGGCTTTGTTCGGCCTTTAAAGCCTGTGCTCCATACCCATTTATCAGCAGATACAGTCCGGTCACGTAAACGAAGACGGATTCCTTCTCAGGAACTCGAGAATGATATCGTCAAACAACCTCGTCTGAATCGACTTTCGTTTTCTGCTTTGGTCCCTTTTCAGAAACTAGTAGCCGATGCAACCTCAGGGGATGTGATTGATAAAGCGACTGTCTTATCGTATCTGTTGCGAACCACAGTGAATTACAGTAACATGACATTTGATCAATTGACGTGTGTAAGACAAGACGGTATTGTGGATGAAGGCATTGTGTTTCGTGCATTATGGCAAAGAGAAGCACTAGAGAGAGTTTTGTTTCCCTTAACCTGTCATCAACAATCTCAGACAATAGAAGAAGACGATCAAGATGATCCAGCACGAAGTGAAGCTTTGGATGAATATTTTGATGTCAAGGGATCAGAATCAGAAAAGAGGCGTATTTTGTTATTAGGAACGCCCAAGTTTCGTTTTCGAACATCGGTTGCTATTGACCCTCCTTCTGTTGACAATGGTTGGGAATGCGAACAACAATACATGTCAACTGAAGTCATTAATGATGAATTAGCAAGTGCATTTGATGATGGAGACAGTAGCTCAGTCTGGTCTGCTTCTGATAATGAAGAAGAAATGACATCCAGTCAAGCCATCAACACTACCCTTCAAGAACTCGATATCACGAAAAGCAAACGCATTGTTACCAAGACACCTTATACACTCTACAGAAAAATATTCTATTCTCATGCAGTGACTATTCTTGGTATAGCCTACCGTGTTCAGATTGAAGCCCAAGTGATGCCCCGTCATCGTTTGTTTTTGGATGAGACAAAGACAGAAGAAACATTTTATGAAGACCATGATGCGAATGAGAATGTCATGGTATGTCGGTTTGAATTACAACGTGATATGAAGCAAATTGCAATCAAAAAAGAGAAGCCTGTGATTCCTGTTCACCCTCCTTCTTCTGTTCGCACTGAAAAGACAAAGATTCATTATTGGATTTACTGTCTCAATCGTCATGAAGGCATTCTAGAGAATGATCATATTGATCCCGAGGATCGTGTACTAGTAGCAGTAACAGAACAAAGCGAAAGAGAACACGGTGAACCAGGAGAAATGGGGCCAGGCTATGTAGGACAAGTCTTGGTAGAAGCAGATCTAAATAAAGGACTGCAGTTGGATACAACAGTGGCGCTTGAAATATTTGGTTTCCAAAAAGTATAATAAATTTCTATTTCTTTATGGACTCAAAACCTTATTCTATCGCAGGCCTTAGTCTTGCTTGTCTCTTGACCTTGTGGTTATTATCAAGCAACACATCACCTAAACAGACAGCAGATCATGGGTTGTTTGCGAATAAGAAACTATGTACATCTGACAGTTTTAATCAAGGCCGATGGATCCATCAAGAGATAGGACTCTCATCTCACAGTGTAGAAGGTATCAATGCACATAGTGGATACCATTGCAACTGGGATTTCCCTCATCGATGCTATCGAAGAACTGAACCAGCCACTGAATTCAATCGAAGCAAAGCCATGTAAGAGTGAAAGTGATTTTTTTTTTCTGAATAACATGTTAGGCTTGACTATTCATGGCAACCTGATGACTGTATAGTCTTGCCTTTTAAGCCCAGGGATTTTTCAAAGCATTTATCTACTCATCCTTTGTTATTAGTGGGTGACTCTATCACGCAACTGATGTTTGAAAGTATGTGGTGTTTATTAGGCCAAGATTTGGTTGCTCAAAATAGCGATACTCATCTTTCAGGAGGTGATACGCATATGTGGGCAAGCCAACTTGTACATCAAGATATATCAGACCAACAAGAGGCTGTCACAGTTGCCTATATTCGATCAGATTATCTACTCAAACTAGACGATTTCAGTTTGATCAAGCCAAATGAAGGTGAAGGATATCAGATTGGCGTAGGCAGCAATTTCCCTTGGGTACATGCTATTCCTCGCTTCAAGTATATCATGATCAATACAGTGAGTATTCTCATAGTAGATACTGTATAGCTCATACGATTAGGGACCTCATTGGCATCCTGATCTGAAATGGGGGCCCAACAAAGATAGAAAAGAACTGTTGGAGGCATTCACAATAGCCATGAAAAAAGTATTTGGTTACCTAAAGCAACATGTCAAGCCAGATCAAATTGTTTGGGTCAGAAGTACACCTTATGGACATGCTGCATGTTCTCAATACACTCGGCCAAGTACAATACCCGTCAAACCCACCGGGCAACCAGGAGAATACGAATGGGACATGTTGGAGAGATTTGATTTTGTATGGAAGGTAAGTGTCAAATATCAATGGGCTATACTTTACATAGCTTCATAGGACATGATTGAACAAGAAAATGATGAGCGATTCCGTTTCTTTAATGTGTCGCTGTCAAATGCTAGAGGAGATGCTCATTCACAACCTGATCATGATTGTTTGCATACTTGTCTTCCGGGCCCTGTGGATGATTGGAACAAGTTCTTGTATCATGAAATCACAAAAATGACTATTTAAACAATAAAAGGATTTTTATTTTACAACAAAGGAGGAGTAGTAAGGATAGGGAAATCAGCACGCAGTGTACCATTATTAGGTGCTGCATCCATGTTCAGTAATTCTGTTATAAACTCATAGACTTCTGTATTAAAAAAGGGCGCTAATACAGTACCTTCTCTGTAGGCACGATTCACTTTAGGTCCCTTGGCTAAAAAGATGGCACGCATTTCATCTGCTAAATTATCATAGCCATGATTACCACCCTTTACAAACTTGTCTTGATGAGTTACAAATGTATAGCCTACATCAGGGATAGCCACGACAGGTGTAATACGATCAGAGTGTTTATAGTGATATCGTTCTGGTATATCTTGTTTTAAAAAGACTTGATAGTGAGCTGAATGGTTGGTTTGGGTATAAGCATATAGCTGATGATACATCTTTTGTATAGTATCTGAGGGGGCTTGTTTATCAGGTCTCAAGTCAAGTAAAGGGAATGCTTCTCTGTGCATGACATGCTGTAATACATCTTTGGAGAGTATGTCATCGTAATAGATCAACCGAGAACTGTCTGTTTCTGCCATACCATGGTCACTCACCTGAATATAAAGACATTAATATTATTTTTCTCTTCAGATAGTGCTTACAATCACAATATGGACATGTGAATCAAGATGTCGAAGTTCAATTTGCTCTATCAAATAGCCTAAAGCATTATCTACTTGTTTGATATGACTGTTCATCTATCACTTACGTAAGTAAAAAATAAAAAAAATAAAAAAAGAATGTTATTCAAGCGTATTTTACCTTGGCACTATAAGGTCCTCCTCGATGTCCTTCTTGATCAATCTGGGGTACATAGACAGTATAAATCTGGGGTCGCTCATTATAAGGTAAATCAAGCCAATTTAAGGTGATATCCATCTTTTCTTTGGCGGTCATTGTCCCATTGTATTTCACTACTTTGTCGGGTGGATTGAAAAGGGTATCTGATCCAGGCCACATAATAGATCCACTACGCTTTCTGTTCATTTTTGAAGTCACCCATATCTATTGTATTTAGTTTATTATATAAATGATACTACTACTTACAGGTTCACCTTTCCACCAGCGATGATCAGAAGTAGAAGTATGGTTTGAATGAATAAAAGTAGCATCTAATACAGGGTCATAGAACTGATTGGCAACAATACCATGCGATTCAGGATAAAGACCAGTGACTAATGTCCAATGATTAGGAAATGTACTTGGCTATTCAATATCAGTATATGAATGTGATGACAAAGGACCTACTTACAGGAAATGCAGGGTGCATGTATTTAGCCATGACACCATCCTCAGTTATTTTTTTCATATTGGGTGTGATGCCTCGGTTAAGATAGTCTGGGCGAAATCCATCCAAGGAAATCAAGATGACTGTAGATGCAAAATAATCAGATCCATTATAATACAGTTTCTCTGCTGCTCTATCATGATGATCTGTTGCTTCTGAAAACTTGTTTAAGCCAAACTTGAATAGAATAAAGATCAACCCAATCGAAACCCCAATAAAGATATATCTTAAAGTAGGATGATCCTGTATCCATATCAGTATATTGTATATATTATCATTATTGGCTTACATTTTCAAAATCATGCGTACTTTCGCCTGCTTCTTCTACAAGAATAGCCCACTCTTCATCTTGTTCGTCTGATTCAGAATCAGAGTGGTCTTTTAACAGTTGTTCTTCTTCTTCTTCTTCTTCTTCTTCTCGATGACCAACTGTACTTGATCCCTCTGATAATGAACGGGACATTTCATACTCTTCTTGTGGCATTTTTATATTGAATAAAGAAAGAGAGAAAACAAATATCCTGTCAGCCAATATATAAGCTTTTTTTTTCTCCCCCTCTCTCTCTCTCTCTCTCTCTCTCTCATCCCCCTTAAACCTGTGTTACCATATCTCCTTAAATAACAACATAACGATAGTCTACTTATAAGAGTTGAATGATACTGACTTGATAAAATGAAATTAGATAATATATAGAGAGACTTATTTGTATTCAAGAATCAATAGAATTTATCAAAGCGAATAAAGAAATATCTATTTATCACTATTGTTTTGATGAAAAAAAAAAGGTGGGAGAGTATCTAATCAAAAGGAAGTGGACGAGGTTTATTATTAATGGCAGCAGCAGCAGCAATAGCACTAGGTACAGGAATACCACAACAATCAGGATGTTCTTGTCCTAATGCAAACACTTCTTTTGGATGATGATGTCCACAATCACTTTCCATTTCTTCGGATTCTGCATGTCCTCCTTCAAAATGAATCAAACTGCCAAACATAAAATGTTGCATGATAGGTAATTTTGACATGACTTCTGCTTTATACATTTTGATCATGCCTTGATTGACTTTGATCCATGTCTTGCATGCTGAGATATCGTCCAACATGGGTGAGTGCCAACGTAAAGAGGCTGTTGTTTTGACTGAATTAATAAACTGAATACAGGCAAGATACATGTAAGAAGAAGAGAATTGTTCAACCACATCCTCATCATGAATTGATTTTGGCTTGATATATTTATGATCTATAGAGATGTCAACACTGTTACTCTTGATCCCAATATTGTATATACCATAGAGTTGTGCAGACCCAAACAAGAATGGCAAGAAATGATAGTCGTCTAAACCCCATACACCATGCGAACCAGCAGGTTCAAGCCAATAATGGAATTGAAGCTGTCTCATGAGCTTAATGTATTTGACAAAGATACGAAGCACAACAGCTTTATCATCATTCTCTGTCAACAATTTGAGTTTCTCCAAACATAGTCTATAATCTAGTTTAATCTAGAATATCACAGCATGAATGACTTACAACCAAGCAATGAAATTAGCTTCATGTCCTGTACCATAATCAATACGCTTCTGATTACCAAAACTTTCATAGAAATATCTTCCCACTTCTTGAATAGCCTCTTCAGGCACTAAATCTTTAAATAACTCGGGAATGCTCTACATAGTTTATGAGTCTATTGTTTATGAAAAGCATATAATTACATCTTTGACTTTATCATAAAAGGTTCTAAAAGCAGGGTTACCAAAACGCGATTTTTCATTTTCAACAGGAGGAATTTCCTTGACCCAATTCAACAGGATCTCCAAAATATCAAGTATTTTTTGTGTATTCTATCCAGATGAGAAACAATTCAGATCTTTTTTTTTTTTTTTTACTTGAGAGATGAGTACTTGATCATCAATCTTGAGGTTCTTGACAGATTCATTGAGTCGTTCAATATAGCCCATGTAGTCTTGGTATGCTTGTGAACTCAAAAACTCATCGAGATCTTGCTTAGTAATAATACGTCTAGTAGGAACAATGTAGGTCATAACAAACAAGAAAGAAAAGTGAAAGCAATGTCGCTTTTTGAAAAGTTTATTTTTATTATTTTTATTATTTTTATTATTATAATTTATGTTTCTCTGGTCCAATGTAATGCCATTTCTGATCCAAGATACTATAGATATTGTTATTATCGTATGGGTCTTCACCCGTTTTTTGTTGAAATAATTCAGCGTCTATCATTTCTACTTTCCCATCAAAATACAGTTTGATAAGGTGTAATCCCACGTTACGCACAACCACAGTCATCAAGTGTTTATGGTATTCTTTTTTGTTATCCATGGCTTGAACTATATCTTCAGGTGTCATGGGTTGTTTTGTTCTAAGCATGACATCTATGATCTGTTTTTCTTTGGCTATTCTCATAGATAAGTACTGGTCTACTTTATCAATCGCATCTTCTACTACTTGACCATGGCCAGGATACAGGCGACTAGGATTCAAACTTCTAATTCGATTTAAACTGCTCATGTATTCTGTAAGGTCTTCAAATGCAACAGATCCATGACCCAAGATACAATCCGCTGTGAACACAGTATCTTCTTCTTCAAGATAAAAGGCACAATGATCTTTAGCATGACCAGGTGTATGAATAACTCGGATATGGACCTGTTCATCTACAACAAATACTTGATTGTCTACTAAATCATGAGGGACAACAGAAGCTGGAAATGTGCCCATAAAGTACTTGAAGAGTTTGTTTTCAGCCAAAAAGGGGAATTTATGCACTTGAATCGTCTGTTGTTTGTTTAATTCGGATACCATAATGCTGTCTAAACCACCCCAATGATCTTTATGGCAATGACTGATAAGAATATCAGAGAGATATGCTTCAGGATGAATGGATTTAAGAGACTCAATTAAGAGTGGTACATAGTCAGGATGACCATCACCACAATCAATCAATACTTTGCGATTGCCAGTACCCACAAGATAAGTATTTGTTCCTTTTTTGTTTTTATTAGAAAAATGCAACATTATTAGATTTTTTGATTTTTTTTTTTTTTTTTACCTTGAAGGGTGAATTTTCCAGGATTCAGGCCCATGACTCGCCATACTCTATCAGATAATTGCGAAAAGTTGGGTAGAAAAGGAAGATCACTCCTTGGTCCAGAGGCCCATAAAGACATGTTTAAAAAAAAAGTAAAAGAAAAAAAAAGCGAGAGAAAAGAAATGACTAATCAAATCTCTAAAAGATATAAAAAAAGATAAAGGTAGTACAACCTCCAAACGTGCTATACCCCACACTTTATGTTTGATCATGCATAGTAAGAGCAGCAAATACTGTCAACTTTGCGAAAATCAAATGTTTAGAGAAAAAAAACAAATGCCGAGAGGAAATATGACGCTCTTTTGGTCAAGATGCTCCTAAAAAAAACCAAACAATAATCTCTATTAATCTTTATTAGGAAATTTACACAATAAGCATTTACAGTAATGTCTTTTTAGGTGAAGAAGTAGTGGAGGGTTTAGGGGAAAGAGGCAATCCCTTACGCTTCTTCAAAATGTTACTGATATAGAATTCACCGGCCTTATAACTTGATCGGACCAAAGGACCACTGGCAACATATTTGAACCCCATGTCCATACCCTTTGTTTCCCAATACTTAAATTTCTCGGGTGTAACGTATTCATGCACCTTCATATGTCTCTTTGTTGGTCTCATGTATTGACCAAGAGTAACGCAATCAACATCTGCCTTTCTAAGTTCTTCAAGTGCTTGTAAGACTTCCTCGTCTGTCTCGCCACAGCCCAACATAATAGAGGTTTTAGTGATCAATTCAGGCTTCACTTGCTTTGCATGCTTAAGTACATTGATCGATTGACGGAAGCCAGCACGGCGATCACGAACATAAGGTGTCAAGGCTTCAACGGTTTCAATATTGTGAGCATAGACATCTAGTCCAGATAAAGCAACTGTCTCTACGCCTTTGAGATCACCACCAAAGTCACCTGTCAAACATTCAACTAGGATATGAGGAGCCTTTTGTTTGATTTTGCGGATCGTCTCAGCAAAATGGCTTGAACCGCCGTCCTTGAGATCATCACGGTCAACACTGGTCAAGACAACATAGTCAAGGCCCCAACGACTGATAGCTTCCGAAGTATGCTCTGGTTCATGGGGGTCTAAAGGCTTAGGTACTCTGTTTGTCTTGACAGAACAAAAACGACAACCACGAGTACATTCGTCACCCATCAACATGATAGTAGCTGTAGCCGTTTGGTGTTCACCTCCACCCCAACAATCACCGATATTAGGGCATCTAGCTTCTTCGCAGACAGTATGGAGCTTCAAACCACGCAAGTCTTTCTTGATCTTGCTGAAGTTTTGACCTGAAGGGATGTCTGTCTTGAGCCATTCTGGTAAACGAGGTTGTTTTCTAGAACAAGTCAGTGACTCTCGTCTTCAATACAGACATTTATACTTACAATTTTGAAGTCTTTAGTTTTTTAGATTCAATCACTGTTTCTCTTAATTCTAAGGCTTCCAAGTGAGTCATTTTGTTTGCGGATCCAGTATTGATGAATTCGTCCAAATCATTTGTGTCTTCAGCTTGAAGTCGGCTACGCAAATCTTGAAGACGCGAAGTCTTTTTGTCTTTATCGGATACAGTTGTAGCATGTGTACGGATATGTTGCTGCGTCTATAAAGTACAGTTTAATATTGAACGACAATGACTAACGACTTATTTACAGCAGCAGCAATTGTTCTGGGATATGAATAAGCAACTCTAGTAGAAACTGTCTTCAAAAGTGACATGATAGTGAAAGTGAAAAGAAAAGAGAGAGAAAAAAAGAGAGAAGGGGGGAGGGTTTGTTTTAAAACAAATCTCAAGATATGTGACTGTCTCACCACCGAGCTCAAATCTGTGGCCTTTAAAGGCTCTTTTTGTAAAAAAAAAAAAAACCAGATTGGTGATGAATCATTTCAAAATTGGAGTTTTTTGGTTTAGTTGTTTCTAGTTGTAATTAAGCGCAGTAATTACATTGAAAGTACTTGTAAATCAAGTGAAGGGTTGAACACTGGGATTCTACAGAGAATTCTTCGCTCTTCACTATAGTTTCTATACGGCCAACAAATTTTTTCAGAGAACAATAGACTCGCTAGTAAGAAATACATGCTTTTTTTCAGGGTCCTTTAGATACTAATTATAGAGGAAGAAAAAGAGTTTTGAGAAATCATACTTTCTAAAAGTTAAAAAAACCCCATTTAACCAAAACATGTCGTTCCTGCAGTGTAAGAAGTAAAAAAGTAGGCGCCTGTGTATAGCCGCTTCAGGTATTAACAAAAAAAAAGGGGGAACAAACGTAGGTTGAATATTGTTTGAAGGGGTGAATAGGTCAGTCTTTCAGGACTAACTCTCAGACTCGAATGATATTGATTATCCTGTTTACGTATTTAAAGATACTCCGTTTTTTTTTCTTATGGTTTATTGTACCCTTATTCTTGGAGTAATATTTAGCCAATTCCGGATTTTGTAAGGAAGTGTGTATCTTTTTTTAAGAGAGTTATATATTTATTAATCATAAAAAGTGAACTTTACAGTAAGCTTTATAGTGAGCTTCACAGTGAGCTTTATAGCAATCGTAGGGATTATACCCCTTACTATGTAACGCATTATTGGGGGTGTATGTTTCAAAATAAGCAGGAACATAATTTTCATGGTAGAATGCGAGAAAGATCTACAAGGTGAAACACAATGAGGGATTTAATATTATGAAGACAAGTAAAGGTGTTATGTGTATTAAGAAAAGCTGACAAATCAGCCTTTCTCTTTTGGTTTTTATTAGTAATACAGTCATAAGCATAAAAGTCAGTCTACATTGAGCTTCTGTAGAATGGTATTGTGTTGAATGAAATGGAGAACGGGGGAATACATAATCGAGTCTATAAATGGGGTTTCTTTCTTCAGATAGTCTAAGGTTGGTATATACACGGTTTGTTGTTGTTAAATAAATATACAATGGTTGAATTTGGTTGGAATTTTATGATCGGTGATAAGGACAAGAATCATCGTGAGTAAATTGAGAGACATCAACACCACAACCAGGACAAAAGGAATAGTCGTTGATGAGCATGTTGTTTGATGAGACAAGAGAGCCACCACAGACAGATTGAAGTAATTGGTTAAAGTTCATGTTATATAATAAATAGAGAAGAAAAGAATAGAAAGTTCAAGAAAACAAAAGTTCAAGAAAACGTGGCATTTTATACTTCCACAAAAAGCTTAAATGTACTGCGGATAATTGAAACTCCTGTGCGGTTTGCTGCATGCATATTGCAATTACAATAACAATTAATCTGTACAAACACTATAATTAGCAGTTCCGTTCCGTTATCTTATAAGTTTATCCCCTTTCATTAAAGGATAAATTTTTTCTTCTTTTTAATAGAAATTTGCTGAGCAAATCGTTATAAATTTTTTTTTTGCTGTAACAATGTCATACACCAGTAAACTTGCTTCAAATCAATCCATAAATAGCTTATAGATCACAAAAATCTCAGCCTTAATATTATTGTAAAGATGATAGAAAGGGGGTAAAACGCCAAGGCAAGAGTTTATTGCATTGGCATCAAAGAACAAGCACATGTGGAACAAGTATTCACCTGACCATTGTATTTCAATTAAACCACCTTTTTTTGTTTGCAATTCCTTTTTGACTACGGTACCTGAAGGAAAATCAGGCGCAGTTGACTCAAAGGAGAAAAAGAGAGAATCACGACAATCAAAACAAAACCCTTGTTACAGAACAGCCTGTTCAGGAGCTACTACGGCTTCCAACAAAACGAAGTCTGCTAAATATAGAAACGAAATTGAACTGCAGACAGTGATACTTTTATATTTGAGACTATTCTTACGATCAAAAAGCTGTAATATGTAATTTGGCACCTCATAACTTGCTTTTGCAGAAAGAACTAATAAATTAAAGGTATTTTCTTTCCTTCTTGTTGTTCTTCTGGTTTGATTGACCTATTTTTTTCTCTTCTGTTTTACGACACTCAACAAAGCATTTTTTCTAGTTGTGCCTGAATGGATCCATTTTGCTTCCTAATATTGATCCAGTAACAATAACAACACCTTTTTTTAATTAAACTAATTGGTGTCAAATGAATAGCAGACGATCCAAACATATGGTTGATACTTTTTTTAAGCTCTGAAAACGGCAAATATACCTTTACACTGAAGATAATTTTTTTTTTTTGTTGCTGTTGTTGTCGAGTGCTTCCTTCTAATTTTGAATTCTTTCTAGGCAACAATTTTTTCTCCAGACAAAGCCTTAAAGTCATGCTTTGGGATACTCATGAACCTTTTACCTATATGGTATAGTACTATATCATCAGCGAAAATTTTTACAAAGTACGTATATACTCGCACCACTTGTTTATATGAAATATCACTTTGAGCTTCTAAATGTATTGTGTGAAAGTGTACTTTTACACATTAGCGATTACCTTTAGCATAGCCATAAATTTCGACATTTTTTTTTACAATTTTGCTTTACTTTTGATATCAAAAAAGCAAGTAGTCTCTAGTAAAACAACGTCTAGATACTCAATGAATGCCGAGTAAACAATACTATCTGCACTATGCATTTGATGATTGTTTACTTTCTTGTCAATTTCTATTAACTGATAGTATACTTTTCACGAATAAGTCTTCCTTGTTCATGTATTGTAAATAAAACAATTTTCGAAATATTATTGCTCAAATACAGTGCTCCCAAAAAGATGAACGCATTAGAATAGATGAAGTGTCTTTCTTTTATTTATATGAAAGTACTATATATATCCAAGCGTTGCTCAAGATAGAATGGATGAAGATGTTCACCTTGTAATGGTCGTCTTACATTTATGATTAGTATGGCTAAGTAACAGCATCACTAATAAGCCTATGATGATGTTACTGACAACTAGTGTAAGCAAGCTCGGAGCAGTTTGATACTTTTCATGAAGGCATCAATTGCAAATGCGAGATATGTGCCTCGTCTTGTTTTGGTCTCATTTATCTGAATAAATTATTTACTTTTTCTTACATAGCAGACCAGCTGTGAAAAGAGGTTTTAGTGTTCTTGCACTTGGTGATAAAGCCAATGTAAAAGATTAGGAATCGAACAAGCCAAATTCGTCGATGAGCAACAAAAAAAACAAGTGTAAAATTCTCTACATTGTTTTTCATCTGAAGTGATATAGTGTTTATTTACTGAATGAACAAATATTACTGGTATTATATAAGAGTTTGATAAGCAACTACTATTTTGGGAGATATATCTTTATTTTAAGCATTTTCATTGGTCCGGATAAATAGTTTTAAATTTAGTACATATATTTTATTTTTTACCAGCTTACAGTCGACGAAACTAGTTTGGGCCAATAAAAGAAAATTTGGTCATTTCCAAATTAAATTGGGACAGAGATGTGAAAATGGGACAACAATGTTAGAATCCTTAAGCCTTCGCTACTTAAAGTTTAGGCACCATATTCGAGGTGGCGCTTTGTCGGGTGAACATGGTAGGGTGTCCTTGGCCGTTCCAAATAGATTGAGCGATTGTGAACATATTCTTAGAAGACATAACGTCTCGATTCCAAAAAATATTGCAGTTTTGCAAACTAATACTTGATTAATATTCCGTTTTTCGATACCACTTCCTTGCGTAATATGCTCCAATTTATTTTCAAGGCACGAGTTGCAAGTCTTTATAATACAGAAGTGTCAATATTCAAATTATGGCCAAGTAAACATTATACACCTTGGATGTCTTATACTCGTCTATATCCAGAAGTAACAACTCTCCGTGTTTTTCACGAATTCTTAACTGTCTGTACAACTTTTCAATGACACCATAACGTAAACCTTTAAACTTAGCATGCGACTTGTTTTTCAAACCATCTCTGTTGTGAACATATAGAATCTATATGCATATGATGATCTGACATTAAATAAGTCTTCAATTACATACTAAAATATATCATAATCAATTTACATCAGAAATAGACATAAAAAAACCTCTTGTGCTGAATAAGACAATAGATCTTTTAATAGATCAAGACTCATAACTGAAATCCATAATTTACATTATTTAGTTAATTTAAAGTAGTCTATGATAATAGAGACTCAGTCATTTGCATGAACTCTACGACTACTTACTCCGACATCTCTTCATGTATAAATACCTAGAGAATGAAGAGCTAGAAAAAGATATATATATTTTTGGGATAATAAACCTATACAAGTTCTAATCGACTTCTTTGTTTTTATCTTCTCTCTTACATCACAACAATCTCCAAAAACAATCAATGGCATTTTACTTTGATCACCTTCTTCAAACTTTTCCTTATGTGCCCTTCATTTAAATTATCAAGAATATTGCTTTAAGGAGAAGAATATAAGAAACATGTGCTATACCTTGACCTCATTCCCCCTGTATTTGGTGGATAATTATCATGATGACCGTGTTGATAACTGCTTGATGTCTTGCATCTCTTCCGTTTATTCTTTTTGGTGTTCTTTCTTTTCCTTGTTATATTTTTTTGCCCATTGATGAGAATGTTGACTGCATTTTCAATTGCTTATTGAGAGCCTTTGTAGTTGCACCATTTGGTTTTAGCAGTGTTAAAGCCGTAAAAATTTGCTAACGCTCGAAAATGTTGCAGAGCATACATAACATATTCTGTATAATGTTGGAGTTTTGCAGTTTTGGGTGAGGGAAAGTGGGTTTCAATCTGCTCTATATCCAACCTTTTCTTTCTATCTTGCTCTAGCTTTTTTCGGTTGACAGTGCCATTCATGTTGTAATACTCGGCAGTCGACAAACGCCTCAAATCGTTTTTATCATGATAGGATACAAAGATATCAGACCTATTTGTATCGACAGTGCAAGGACGAAAGTAACAATCAACCTCTTCACTAGCGAAATCATCTACCTTCAGGGATACTTTATCATTGGGTGATATGGAGTGAACCTTGTTGTGATGTAAGAGAGAAGATAAAAACAAAGAAGTCGATTAGAACTTGTATAGGTTTATTATCCCAAAAATATATATATCTTTTTCTAGCTCTTCATTCTCTAGGTATTTATACATGAAGAGATGTCGGAGTAAGTAGTCGTAGAGTTCATGCAAATGACTGAGTCTCTATTATCATAGACTACTTTAAATTAACTAAATAATGTAAATTATGGATTTCAGTTATGAGTCTTGATCTATTAAAAGATCTATTGTCTTATTCAGCACAAGAGGTTTTTTTATGTCTATTTCTGATGTAAATTGATTATGATATATTTTAGTATGTAATTGAAGACTTATTTAATGTCAGATCATCATATGCATATAGATTCTATATGTTCACAACAATGAGGAATCTTCGAGATGTCCAAAAAGTAAGCATTAGGTGCCAAGGAATGGCGCTAAATTCTTGTTTGAATTTCAGTCGGTTTATTGGTGGATACTGCGGTTGCTACAGTGGCTACTGGATTCATAAGAGAGTGCTGGGTAGTCGGTCGACGAGACAAAGGTATGGCTCGCTTAGCGATAGCAGCAAAGGTTGGTTTGGTGGTTGGATTTGGCTGGTTAGTGGACTCCGCCCTGGAGTGTAACGTATCGTTATCGGGAAGAACCATGTGTGAATATAAAGTAAGCATTGTATAATGACAGTAAATAACGGTAACTGGGATAATATGGATATTTACAAATAAGGAAACCATGATTATACCCTTTTAGGCAACAAGGAGAATTAAAGGATGTTGTGAACATATATGAATTCATATGCATAGATCAATAAATAATGATCATGGCAAAAGACCAGATCACATCTATGGCAATTGCAATGGATCTATAGTCACTGACATTCACTCATTCTACTAGAAGTACTACATCATCTTCATAGACAGAGATTATGAACCTAGTGACTCTGTTATTATCAATGGCCCTCATAAAGTGACAGTTAGGGCTAACAAATACACTAGTATTGGCATTTGACAAATATGTAATAGTTTATTCAAGTTCAGGTCAGATCATGTACTGTTGGCTGAGCTGACAACTTCCTCTAAAGGCATTTCTCTTAATTGCTCCTGATCTAACAGATCAATCCGTATTCAAGAAGCTAACCCCAAAACAATAGTTTGACCGAGAAGAAAAAGTATAAATACCTTGACATTCTATAGCAATTGAAAGATAACATTTCTTGGAGAAATAAAAACCTATACAAGTTCTAACGGACTTTCTCTGTGTTCTTACCTTTTCTCTTATTGAATATCTACTCTCTCTTCATCTCACAACAAAGGAGAATTTACATAGTCAACTCCCAGGCACAAGCTTTCAAAGTGTTAAGTAATCAATAATCAGTAATCACAATTAGTCAATAAATCAGGTAGTATAAAAGACAACCTGGAAAAGATGTATTTTAGAGGATAATTAATCACTTTTGTAATAAAGAAGTACTGAACAGTCTCACTGTATTTCTTTGTTTTCTTTTTATTCTATTCTATTTTCATTTGACAACCCAAACATCACAATAGCTATATATATATATATATATTAGTAAGATTCTTAAAAGGAAAATAAAGCGGCTCTTTGGAGCATTTTACCACATTTCGCGACTTCACTTCGTTAACATTCGTATTAATTTAAACATTATGAAAATATGAAGTTTCAATCCTAAATACAACATATAATGATTTACATAAAAAAAAATCTATAATTATTTGGTAAAATCAATGAGTATGCATCGAAGCATATTTTCTGTATTGTATTGTTCATTTTCTGTGCAAAATATTGCGTTTACCCGGCCAGGTATATAAAACCATTCATCCATTCGCTGTTTCCTTGATTATAATTTAATAGTCATTAATTAGTACCTACTAAATTAACTATCAAAAGTTGAGCCTAACATCATAAATGCATCCAAAGACTCCGGAAAGATAATTAATATCTTTTCTTCAGCATCTACTTATATATGTATATCATATTCAATTTATTTAGATTTTTATTTGTCAATGAAAAATATAAATGCATTTTTTTATATTAATATCTATATTGCACATAATCATACTAGCTTACATATAATACTTTGTTTTGTAGATACTGATTGTTTTTCTAGCCCTCAATGCATTCACTGTCCTTACTTCCGTCACAATACCATTGACACACTTGACCATTTCACATATATCGATCCTTCTCTTACCGCTCCTTCAATTCACCTCTTACGGCAACTCCTCAATCTCCATACCACCATCAGTCGCTCCAGTCATGCTGCATTCCCAACCCTATCCACACAACAAATCTGCGCTAGCACATTGGAAGGTCTATAGTCCAGCTATTGGCGTTCGGTTTTTGATTCCATACCCTTCACCTTTTCTACTGTACTCTTTATAGTCAAACGCCTGTTGACTAAACAATCCGATGAAAAAGAACTAATACTTTTTGACTGAAATCACTTTCCTTGCTAGTCAAACTTATGCACCTTTCCTCTCCCTTTCTTATTGCACATCATACCCCTCCAGTCTCAATTATCACTCATTATGACATCTTTAGGACTTTAAATAAAACAGGAACATAGTTCCCTTACAAAAAAAATCGTGGTAAAGGCTGGTCTAATGGGAGGTTACAATTGCGAAAGAAAGTTCCTGGTTGATCCTCTATTGGTTCTAAATTTATTTTCAGTATGGTGACTATATCACCAATGTTTATGTCTGTAGCAATTTCTGCCAAATTACTGTGGAATTTATTGAGAGGCAAAACAGGCGGGTAACATTGCATAGATATTTCGAGTAGTCTAGGTTATGAAGGAGCATGATAGAACATCCTACTTTTAGCTTGAACCAATTTGGTGGAATAATCTTCGATAGGATACTGGTCGGAAAAGGAATACTGAAATCAAGGCTTGAAAATTAGATCAGATTTGTTTACTTAAAAAAGCATATGATCGTTTTGGTACTTTTTTTATTAAATAGTTAGAGTTATATACATATTTCAATAAAAAAAGCTACATGTCGAACTTTCTTTTTTCTTCACTTTTTTACAGAAGAACAAGATAGTAAAAGACTTTTCTTGCAGTCTTATTTGAATTTGTTGTCTACGTGAAACAAACATAAGCATACAATATCTGAGCCAAAACTAAGAAGTGATGATAAACTATGCATAATAATGATTCTTACTTCTTCCTCTGAAGCTACAAAGTAGCGAACAAAGAATCAATGTGGCACACACCATCAAATTTATGCATAAAGCGAGATGTGGCTTTCCATCGTTACTTTGTTCAAACTCAGGCGCCGTTTGCTAAAGTGGCGACTTCCCCCCCTCCCCTCTTTTTTTGTGTTTTTCTTTTTTATACTAAAGTATCGGCTGTATGGGTTTATTTCGGTCAAAAGGGTATATTAAAGAACAAAACGACGAGGAAACAGAGCCACTTCATCATGGCGAAACAATAGAGATGACCGAACCCAGTCGAGTTTCCAGAGATATGCCCACACACCCAGACCACCCACTCTATCGTAAAATAGGTCAAATTGCTGAAGAAGGGTGGACTTCAGTGACTAATTTTGTTGTTCACCCACGCTCTTCAACACATATTGAAGTAGAAGACCCAGCACCGTCTATGCCAGATATAGCAAATGAATTAAAACGAAAGCTTTATCTATTGTTGGAAGAGCCAGCCAGTAGTCAAGCTGCTTTTTGGACAAATATAATTGTTTCGTTCCTGATTGTTTTTAGTGCTGTCACAACAACCATCGAAACGATTCCCTCATTTCGTTCTGCAAAAAGCAATCGTGTTTGGTATGAAATCTACTTAGAATAGTGCATTATCTAATGCCTTCTTGTTTTCTAGGTTTCATTTAGAATCAACGATGGTAGCATTATTTACTCTGGAATATCTACTAAGAATGTTTGCTCATTCAGACTCTTTGCGCATGTTGAAGCGATTCTTTTTGTGTAAGTAAATGCGAGATATGGACTACATGTTGATTTTATATAAATACAAAACAAAGCACCACTGTCTATTATTGATTTCATTTCGATTATTCCATTTTACATTGAGGTTATTGCTCAACATGATACAGTAAGTTGTGTGTAGAATGACTATCAAAATTGAATTTTGGGAATAGACATACGAATTTAGATTTACTATCTTAAGATTGTTTCGATTGTTGAGACTATTTAAGTCTTACAAATACTCGAATGCAATTGTAATGACAATTGAAGTTATGATGATGGCCTTTAGACGATCAGGGGATGCCCTGTCTGCCTTATTCTTTTTCACTGTCACTTGTGTTGTCTTGTTCTCAACATTGTTGTATTTTGCAGAACGTGGTATTTGGGATGAGACACTCGAGACATTTGTCGATTCTCAAGGATCCCCAAGGTAGAGTTGAATAGACAAAAACCTATATTCACCCTCTTGTGTATAGTTCATTTGACAGCATCCCTGCTGCATTCTGGTTTGTGTTGGTAACAATCACAACTACTGGCTATGGCGACATGGTGCCAACAACTTTTATTGGTAAATTAATCACTTTTCCAGCAATGATCTTTGGTGTTTTGGTAAGCCAATTGACTTATTGTGTCTGCATAGCCTAATAAGAAACACATAGTTGATTGCATTACCTTCTATTATTGTTGGAAGAAACTTTACTGTGGTTTGGGAAGGTATGAGAAGAAGACAGTTTTCTTCTCGGTTCTCAAATCCTATGGGTGGGGATGATATACTTATGCCACCCCAAAACAATGCTAGACAGAGCAGCCAAACTATGCCTCATCCTACCACTAATTTTGGCATTTTACCCAATCCCAATGAAGCAGAAATTTTAACACAAATAGAAGCCTTGATGACACTCACCTTAAAAAATCAAGCGGCCATTAATAGAATTGTCAGTGTGCTGGAGAAACAAGGCACAATGTCTTCCAAGACAGAAGAACAGAAAGATGACTATATTCCAACACACAAAGGAAAAGAGCCTTTATTAAAGAAAGACAACAATCCATTTGATGAATAAGTTTCTTTTTTTATCATTATAATTACTGTAATAGACTTTAGTAATCTAATCATAAAAAAAATAAAAAAGTGTATATATATGGGGTGTCTATCATCTATAATACAAGAACAATAATCTTAACGAGATCTAGGCGAATGATCAGATACACTAAAGCATGTATGATAGTGTCTCCAGCCATTTGGAAGTTCTCCATCATGGCAAAGTTCAACTGTTTGTATCCATTTTGATTCCAAGACTTGATCAGCTGTCCACCGTGTGTCTGGATTTGGATCTAACATGCCTGCCAAACATTCCTTTTCATCGTCCGAAAGATGATCCTTACCACTCAAATTGTCCCATAAGTCACACGCAAAAGCACCCAACTTGGCTCGTTGCTCAGCATACAAACCATAGTCTCTATCACCTCCATCAGCCGCTTGAGCAGCAATTGCAGCAGGCGAGTTAGGTTTAGCATCGGGAAGGGGACTAGCATTTGGTCTTCCTGTATAAAATGCAACAGCAAAAGGTAATTGTTGAAATCGAATACAGATAAAAGTGACCGCTGCACTCCAAACATCAAAAGCTTGACCATTATAGCCGTCTTCTTGACTTTTTAATGACCAAATCTCAGGAGACCAAAAGGGCTCTGAACCACACCATTTGCGAGAGACATGTGGTTCTTTTTCAAAGCATGTCTGGACTACATCGGCAACACCAAAATCAGCAATTTTAAGTGTGCCACCCTTTGTCAAGACGAGATTTTCCGGTTTAATGTCACGATGAGCAATGCCCAAATGATGTAAATGTTGTAAGCCTAGCATAAGTTGTTTGAATAAGCAAGCTGATTCCATTATAGGCATCGATGATTTTTCTGATAACAAACTAAACAAATCACCACCATCACACTAAAAGGAATGTTAGATATAAAAACACGAGCCAACAATCGCTTACATATTCCATGACTGTACACCAGCGGTCATGTTCGTCTACGACTAAATCCATTGTTTCAACTATATTTGGATGTCCACTGACAGTCTTGCTGATACAATATTCATTGTGCATACGTTTGAGGTAGTCTTTTTCATCTTCATTCCTGTCCTTTTTCATGAATTCTTTTACAGCCAAGATGCGTCCTCCTTTCGGCGATTGAACCAAACGTATCACAGCTGTCGCACCACTGGCAATGTTTTTCTTGTTGGTTGCTCCTGATGATTTGGAGTTGGACTTTTTGTTTGATTTGACATAGTCGCCATATTTTTCATTTAAGCGAGGCACATTAGCATAAGGTGATGAAAGTTCTGAATGATGATGGTGATGATGCAAATGTTTTTTTGTCCAAGAACTTGGACTTGCAATGAAACTTCCAATCGATCTGCTTAGTTTGTTTTGATGAGAAGAATGCTTGCTAGCAGAGCCTACAGATTGGTTTGACTCTACACTGTGATAGCTCTGAGCATCGCTACTGTCTCTACGTCTACTGACATAAAGGTTTTCTGCTGTATTTTCGACAGGCGTCATTTTTAAATTGGATCGAGAGCTGGAAGGGGAAAAAAATGAACTAAATCGAGTAGGCTTTTTTAAGATAGGAATAGATTTTAATAAGGAAGAGTCAGTTGAGCTTGATCTGGTTGTGCTATTTGAAGCAGAAGGCTGCGGATAAAAACCGTTTAGCATAGGCTCAGGCGATATTGATCGAGGCATCATTTGTTCTTTTACTGACATTATAAGTGAAGAGAAAGAAAGAAAGAAATAGAAAAAAGATCCTTATTTGAACAATGAGTTGCGGGTAATAGTTTGAAACTATCCGCTTCTCAAGGTGTGGTGTATTAGCTAATGTCCAATTAGGTCAGATTATATTTTTTATTGGATGGTTCTAACGTCATTTTTTTGCGATGTACATTAAAAGTTAAAGCCATTCTTTGTTTACAGTGATATAAGTTTGTCACACAACTCCCCTGACCAAAAAAGTTGATTAGCCAATAATAAAATAAAGAAGTTGACATAGATGTTTATCATTTTACATAGGAAGCCGTTACTGATTTATTGCTTTTCTGGAATAACCTCCTTAATCACCTTACAGGGATTTCCAGCAGCTAATACGTTGGCAGGAATATTTTTCGTGACAACAGCTCCTGCGCCAATGGTTGTGCCTTCACCAATATTAACACCAGGAAGAATAATAGCACCTCCACCAATCCAAACATTATCACCAATAACCACGTCTTTGCCCTGTTCAACACCTGTCTTTCTTAAAGTAGGGTCTAGTGGGTGATTCACTGCATAAATATGAACACCGGGTCCCATAAACACGTTATTGCCGACCTTGATTTTGCCTACATCCAAAAAGATGCAATCATAATTCATTTCAATATCATTGCCAAAAAAGATATTGTAGCCGTAGTCGCATCTGAAGCCGTAATTAACAAAATTGCCATCACCAAAAGATCCAAACAGTTGACGTGCAATTGCAGTACGATCTGGGCCTTGAGGTGTATTATTGAATTCTTTTAAAAGCTCTTGGCAGCGTCTTCTGTCATCTGCAAGCTCTTTATAGCCTGCATGATACCATTCGCCTGAAAGCATTTTGTCTTTTTCTGTCTTTTCGGTACTCATGTGGATAACAAAGTAAAATGAAAGAATAAAAGTATCCAAAAAAATAACACTATAAATACACCTAGGAAAAATAGAAATCAAAGAAAGCATATACTTGTACTACATTCAACAGATTTTGAACACGTATTTATTAGTTTTGAACGCCAATGTCTTCTCTCATGAAAGCCTCTGAAGAAGGTTCTCTTTCAAGGAAATCAATCAACAAGTCCATGCCATCCCTAATTGTCATTGTCAGTGCTGCCTTCACAAATCAAACGGAGTACTACTTACTTGCTGCTACCCTTTTCCAAAATCTTCTTTCTGTAAGAGAAACCGACTTCAGGGGAAAGCGTATCCTTTTCGAATTTGCTAAAGAACATGTCGCTAGAAAAGACCTTGGACCACATGTAGCCATAATAACCTTTCAAAAGTGTATTAGTACTCCGCTTATTCTTCTCCTTTTGAACTTACCGGCGTCATAACCACCCATCAAATGACTAGAATGTAAACAAGTTAGATAGTGGTAGAAAATAAACAAGTCTAACATACCCAAATGCAGCTTGGCCACAGGATCCTTCAGGAGCAGGAACCAAAGATATTTTAGCACGGAGGTCATTATAGACCTTAGTTGTATCAATACTTTCGTCTGAAGATTGATCAGCATATACAGTACGTCTTTCATACACTTACCGTCTGATGTATGGATAGTCATATCGAAGATACCAAAGAAAAGTTGACGAAGATTGAGCATGGCAGCATCGGCATTCTTTGCCTTGACAATTTTGTCGATAATTTCATCCGAAATGGGTTCATCAGTTTGAAAGTGAGCAGTGAGGTACTTGAGGGATTTAGGATCATAACACCAGTTTTCAAGCATCTATGACAGCTTATGAGATTTATATTTAATGATGCTTGAAAGACTTACCTGAGAAGGAGCTTCTACAAAGTCACCTTCAACAGAAGTACCGTGGAATCTGGCGTATTTAGTGCGAGAACAGAGATGATGCATAACATGACCCTAAAAAAAAGGAACAATCAGTACTCATGATATGTAAACGAAGGTAGATAACTTACAAGTTCATGGAACAAAGTGACTACTTCATCGTGCTTTAACAACGAAGGCTTATCAGCAGTACTAGTAAAAAGGCATTTAGAAAAAAAATTGATCTTTATACTTACGGCTTGGTGAAGTTGGCAACCATAGCAGCAATAGGAGCAACACGCTCGTTATTCTCGGCAATATAGGAAGGTTGGAGAGGGAAACAAGCAGCATGGGGGTCTAGCATTAACTCTATAAGCTTTCATCGCAGTTAATGAACAAATACTTACACTTGTTGTCACGAGGAAACAAGTCGAGATACATATAGCCAGAGAAGCTCTTGTCTTCGACAGCATCCCAACATTCGAACAATTGAACATCAGGGTGCCATACAACAGCCTTTTCAGCAGGAACTCTGGCAAACTTTAAACCTAGCACTTTCTCATAGATATCCAACATTTCTGTGTGAAGGGTGAGTCGATCGTTCCAATATACTGAACCATTTACTTACTTTGGATGGTTTTTTCAAGACTAAAGTATTTCTTGATTTCTTCTTGATCAACAGAGTATTCGTTTTCAAGATGAATACGTTGATAGTAGCTAGTGTCCCAAGCATTAAGTTTGCCGTCATAGTCCTCTCCACGAGAAGCTAGTTCATTAAGCTAAGCTAGGTATTCTATTGTGATTGATTTACCTTTTTCAGCCTATCTAAAGTTAATAACAGCTATTTTCTTTTGGGTATTAAGCACATGTTTACCTTCTTGAGTTCCTTCAATGCTTCAATCTCTTTTAATCCAGGAGCATGCAGCTTGTCAGCCAAATCATTCAAGAACTGATAGAACAAATTAAAAAAAAAAAAACTTTATTTTGTTTGACTTACTTTTTCAACAGCATCAACAGTCTTGGCCATCTTTACTTCGAGAACATAATCCGCATGAGACTTATAGCCCAAGATCTATGTAAGCCAGTGTTAGATGATGATATCTATTTTATGACTTTGCTTACTTTGGCGGCCTTGCGACGTAGTTTGAGAGCCTACAGAATAAAAGTGAGTAATCTAAAATTACCATTCTAAGAATATTTTACTTCTTCAAGAAGAGCAATGTTTTCCTTATTTCGAGATTCGTACGCGGTAGAATGGACCTTACGGGTATTCTCATTCTTACACAACTTGAGGACTATGCAAATACCATAAATGAACTACTCTTTCTAAAAGTGGGAATATATTACATACCAGGACGAATATCTAAACGGAGTCATAAAAAAAAGGGAAGAGACATTTAGCATTGTATGCATTATGTAGGTTTTTCTTTACCAGGATATCTATTATCAAACGATGAATAAAGATGCTATGTAAAGCATGCAACTTACTTCATTGTCAAGATGTATTTAGTAACACCATTTTCTTCTTCAGTCTTTAATCCGTCTAAAGTATTTATGAGGAATAATGACAACAACAAAAAAATAAACTCACTCAAGAAGTCATCATCAAGTCCATCTAACTCTTCCTATAGAATGATTAATAATGCTAATAGGATTAAGATAGGTACCTTGGTAAATTTGACAGCTAAAGTCCAAAATGAAATAAGTATCTCAAATAGCACTGCTTAGATTGTAACTTACTGCTGCTTTCACGAGCCCAGTTCTTATTGAATTCAATACAAGTTTCACTAAGTCGTTTACGAAGTTCCTTGAATTCGTTACGCTTTTCTTCAGGAAGATGAAGACCATTACGACGATACATTCTTTGCATCTTTTTCAAGAAGCGTGCATCTTCATAAGCCAAGCTTTCCAAATCAGTCTTGTCAATGTAGCTTGAAATAACAGTATAGAGATCGTGACGCATACTTTGATCAATACTGAATTGATCATACTTAGTTTCAGCAACAACAGAAGCTTCACGAACAGCAGCGTCAGGGGATATTTGACTCAAAGAACTCACGAGTTGAGCTTTGCCTACCATTTGTTTAGTCCACAGGTTAATCTGATGTCTCTTTACAAACCTGCCAATTTGTTTTCCATATTGACCAAACGAACAACGATATTTTCATATGTTTGTTCTTCAGGTTTCAAGGCAGAAATTTCATCATTGGTAGCAAGTTCTTCGGCAATAATTTCATTTGTAATTTGCTCTACTTGTTCAGCATTGATAGAGAAATCAAGGGAAGGAGGAGGAGCCACTTGGGTCATAGTGTTTGAATAGAGAAAAGAAAGGATCAATTAGAAAACGCGTCGTTATTTATCTTCACACATTATTTAAATTGCGATTGAATCCATTCTAATCGTCAAAGCTTAAACCATTACACAAATGTCACACCCTTTATAGTGTTATTGATCCTTTTCTTTAACAAAAGACAGTCTTGTTAGAGGTCAATGATAACAAGCATTTATTACTTGAACACTAAGGTCGATTTCTGAATTACTTATTTTGGTAACTTCATACTAGAATAGAAAGACTGCTGATCCATTGAATGGTAACTTGTATAAAAACAACCAATCACTCTGATTACATAATTATTCTCAAGAAATTGTAACAGACTATGCACATATGCTTATCTTTAGCTTTGCTTACAATAACTATATGAGGTTTATTCTGTTGCCTCAGTATAGAAAAAGCTTTGTTACAAACATATTTCTGTATGCTAAAAAAAAGAAAAGCTTTTTTTAATATTATTTTTAGTTCCATACTTTCTTTTTCTTTTTCTTTTTTTTTTTGTATGAAGTTATAGATGGACTTCGAGGCGAATCCCCTGGTCAGGAATAATAGTAGTAGAATAGTGTTATACTGATTTACTTATAGCGCTTGGGTCGTCCCCATTCCAATACAATAGAAGGTTAAATCGTTGAATCTAATAAAAAAAAGCGACATTGACATTATGTTCTATAGGTACAAAAGAAAGGAGGTCTAGTCTATATGAAACTCCTTGCCAAATAGATATTAAGGTAATGATGAACATAAAGTAGTGAGCCCTATATTGATTATGACCATAGCCAAATTCTTCCATATCAACACCATTATCCAACCGACAATCAATTGATGCAACTGAAAGACTCGAGTTTTTAAGGGAAATGCAACAAGCACGGGAAGAACTAGCTGAATTTCGAAAAAATGTAGCCGATCTGGCTAAACAAATGGATACTATCACACAGGATTTAGTGAGTCTATACAATCATACCAAGTGGCTCATCGACTTCTATTTTATATAGGCACAGTCTGGAGATAGAGTGTGTAAGTGATATCATTGGAAAGGCTTACCTGTATTCACTACTGAATAATAGCTGAAATTGAGCAAAATTTAACTGCAACAGAAGAATTGAATGTCAATCTTCAAGTGCTATTAGAGAAAGCAGTGAAATCCCAAAAAGAATCTGACGTGTTTGCTAATCAAGCCATTAAGAATATGTGTTCTGATCTTGCACTTGTTGTTTATGAAAATAATCAAATTCAAGGTAGACTAGCATCACTTGAAAATAATCAACAACAACAAAAGGGCAGCGTACATGATATGATTAAACGAATGCAAGAATATACACATATGCTTGAACAAGCTCAAAATACAATTCATATGCTGCAGGAACCCCATTTTGTCACTAAGTCACCTTCTGTTGTATTTCCCAGTAATGAGTCTATCAGCACCTCGAGAAGAACCAGTGTAGCATCTCTTTATGATGATGATAATCAGTCTGCCACTTCCTCTTCTACTATCACTACCATTCCAAAACCATTAGGGTGTACTTATGTTCAATCCCCACCCCTTGGACCTCACTTCACTTCTTTTAAACCACAACAAGGTATTCGCATGCTATTCGACCATGCTTACCAAGCATCTTTATCATGTAACAAACACGAATAATTTAATATAATATTTATTTAAAGTGGGGTTTAACTTCAGATATTTTCTTTTTTTCTCTTTTCTCTTTTTTTTCTCTCGAAACAATATGGCAATTTATTACGTTCTTACATTCGGTATTTTGGTCACTGAAGTAAGCTTATTTGTATTATTTATTTGTGTATTAAAAATGTAGTAGATGATCTTATTTGGCCTTTTAGTGGCAAGTATATAGATACACACTTACAATGGAAATGTTGGCTTATAAGCTTATTTTAGCTTCCTTTACCTTCCCGTTGGCGTCACCTTTCACTTAAATTTATCTCAACTTCGCCTGCTGTAAATAAGATTATGGCATTCAGTAGATAGGCTAATATACTCTCTATTAGATGGCCAAGGCTATGTACGTCTTAAAGATTGTATTTGGGTAAGGCTTTAAAACGCGTAAAAATCGAGTCATTCACATCTTTTGTATAGATTTATTTTCATCCTTTTTATTGGTAACGAAAAAGAAAAAAGGAAGGTTTTATCTAATACATCAGTTTAGATACCATCAATCGTCTTCAACGTATTGAGTCTGAGGTGGAAGGAGAACAACACCACCATGATTATTCTTATGAGACCAGCATTAAAGCTAAAAGATTTTATGCTCAGCGTAACCTTTACTTGACTGGCTTTACCTTATTTTTATCCTTGTGAGTCTAGACCAAGGATTTTCACTGTGCTTATTCTTTTTCTAGGATCTTGGAAAGAACAAGTGCTCTTGTCTTGGAATTATTACAACGTGAAGAAGATTTGAAAAAGGCCAAGACCGAAACAACTGAAATTACTAAAGGTCAACAACGTTTGATTAACATGGAAGACGACTACAAGAAACAGATTGATGTATTGCAGGTTCAAATCAAGGAATTGAAGCGACAAAAATTAGACTATGAAACTCTGAAGAAACAAGCAGATCAACAACAGAAAGAATATTCCAGATTGGCTGATGAACACAACCAACTTAGTCAATCCAACGAAGCTAAAAAAGACAAATAGTTTCCCTTTATTATTAAAAATGAAAAGAGAATTGTTGGCCTTGTCCACCAAAATGAAATCCTCCTGCACCACCAAAATGAGCAAAAGGATTACCATTGTGTTGATGTCCCCAAGGGTTGTGATGATGTTGTTGTTGGTTAGATTCAGGGTCATAAGGATCAAAGCCATTATCAAATTGCTCTCGTTTTTCAGGATCACTGAGTACTTCATAAGCCTGATTAATATCTGCCATTTTACTTTCTACTTGGCTTTTGTCTAATTCGCCAGAGTATTTATCAGGGTGCCATTCGTGTGCCTTTTTACGGTATGCTTTTTTAATGGATCGACTATCAGCGTCTCTAGGAATGTCTATATAAAATATGAATATGCTTTCTGATTGAGCCATCTTTGTGTTTACCTAAAATTTTGTAATAATCTCTCTTTTTACTTTGCTTTAATAGTTGTTGTGCACGCTGTAGCAGTTGTCTAATTTGATGGTCTTGTTGTCCACTTGCTTCAAATGCTTTCTCTAAATCTCGCACAGCACCTTCAAAGTCATTATCATTTAGCTTCATTTCACCTAGTTGCTTCAGGGCATCTTTGTTGTCGGGATCTAATTCTAAGGTAGCTTGACACCATTTATTGGCTTTATCTGTATCTTTGTTTTCTGAGGCAATAGCACATGCTAAAGAGAAGATCTTAAGATGAAGATACTTGGGTAAGCTAGCGGCATTCATTTCTTGAAGAATGGCTTGATAGGGTGCATCAATATCATTCACAATACCAGGCTTAGATCTAGTACCTATCAAGGCATTCATGGCAGTGGCAAATCGTTTTTGACTCTGGGCATCTGTACTCTTCTTGATTTCCTTTTCAATACGTTTGATCAGTCTAAAAAGAGATTTACAGGCACGATCTTCAGGGTCATAGTGGATGCATTGTTTGACTTGAGTCAATGCTCTATCAGGCTCATAAAGTGAAAAGTAGTTGAGGGATGCCAAGTTGTACAAGAGTTGTTTGTCAGAAGGGTTTAGATGTGCTACACGACTATAAACAGATGAGTTGATCAATATAGGTATAAGTCTACTTTACGTGAAATCATTGGCTGCTTCTTCAATCTCATTCTTTCCAATATGACACTTGGCACGAACAAGTCGCCATTGAGGTCTTTGAGGAGCCACACGAATCACTTCAGTCATATGTTGAATACACTGTTCATACTGTCTATCCTCAAAAGCTGTTTGACCCAACACACTTTGTGATTCAGCAAATTCCACAGAATCAAGCTAAACTTAAGTTAGGAATTGGTATTTGGATCTATTGACTTACTAAAGCCTTGACTTGTGGGTCGGATTGATTGTCTTTATGTTCTAGCAAGTCTTTTTTAGCAAGTGAAAATTCACCATCAGCAGCATAGAGTTTGGCACGCTGTAAAAGTGCCTTCTCAAAGCCAGGCTTCAAGTTTAAAATGGTTGAAAAGTCATCAATAGCTGCACTCGTTCTACCGAGTGATAAATAAGCAGTGGCTCTTTTATAGTATGAGATATAGTCGGATGGTCTTTGTTCTAATGCTATCATTAGCATTGTTATCTTTATTGTTTATTACTTACGAATAGCAGCATCAAAACTCATGAGAGCATCGTTTAATTTGCCAGTAGTTAAATATTGGTTTCCTTCTGCCAAATACTGCTCTGCAGTTTTTTCGGCAAAGGAAGAATGAAAGAGAAAGGGTATAGCAAGAGCAAATAAAAGACGACGATTTGATTTCATCACGAACTAGTAAAAAAAATAAAAAAAAATAAATAAAGAAGAGCTGTATTGACCTTGTTCATTAAATTATATGTCCTTTTATATATAAAAAATAGATATAAATAGACCAATAATATGCCGCTTTTTTAAAAAATTGACACGTATATGTTAGCCAATCATCGAATTAAATTTGATAAGAGGGGAAAAGTGCGCCATTGGTTATTGATTGTTCTTGTTGATCCAGAGGAGGTGAAAGCAATGGATTCAGGACAGACCCGTAATACTTTTGAATGGGCGATACACTATTCTCATGTTTAGCATGATCTTTAGCAAACGACTTTCTTCGAACACCAGCCAGAATATAGGGATCATCCTCTTCTTCGTCACTGTTAATGCTGTGCTTACTTTCACAATCAAAATGCCGCTTGAATTTGTTCTTTCGAGTCAAATATCGGTCAAACATCTCGCATGTGGTTTCACCTGAGATAAAAGGATGAGAAGCAGCTTCTTTTGGTGTCAATCGTTTCAAAGGATCTACATGAAGCACCTTTTTCAGAAAATCCAGTAAGTTTCGTCTGGTCTTCATTTCCTTTTCTATCTCGGAACTTGTCATGTCTTTACGAGGCATAGGATATTTCAGCACAAGTTCATTGAGTTGATTGGTGGAGAAGTAACGCTTGCTAGGTTTCTCTGGTTTACTTCGTTCCTCAGAGTACTGTTTGAGTGATTTAAAGTAATAGCGTATGCCAGTAGTTGTCATTTTGCGATTATAGTACCGATAACCGTATTTACTGTTCGCAATCATATAGTCGGGTAAGTCTCCGGCAGTTTCAATGATCCGAGAGAGTTGATTGTATTCTGAGCTTCCTGGAAATAAAGGCAGTCCTAAAAAGAGTTCAGCAACAATACAGCCAAAGGACCACATATCAATGGCTGTTGTATAGTTCACGCCAAGCAATACTTCTGGAGATCGATAAAATCTGGATTGAATGTAGCTATAAGCTTGTTGAGACTCATAGCATGCAGAGCCAAAGTCAATCACCTTGATAGCTGGTGATTCTAGAGTTCTTAGCAGAATATTCTCTGGCTTCAGGTCACAGTGAATGATTTTGGCTGATTTGGTGATTTGGAGTGTATCTAATATTTGACTTGAAAACACACGAACAAGGTTGGTAGATAGTCCTTTAAAGTGATTTTGCTTGATCAGTTCGTACAGGTTGACTGAAAGTAATTCAAAAACAATGCACAAGTGTTGCTTGTACACAAACGATTCTTTTAACCGAATAATATTGTGTTCATCATCGGGATCATCGTACCTATTTAGCTGTTCATAATAAGTCAGTCTATTTATTCGTATGTACGTACATGATTCAAAATTTCCACTTCAATCAAGCTTTGCTTGGTATAGGCAGGTTTGTTCTTTATCACTTTGATGGCTACTAATTCGTCTGTCTCTCTATTTCTACATCTTGCTACTTGTCCAAATGTACCAGCACCTAACATGTCTATAATTGAGTATCTTTAAAGAGCGTAAGTCATTGACTCCAAACATCGTCCCAGACTTACTTTTCTTTACTGTATTCGGGTCCAATAAGCCCATGAACATAAAGAATAAAATCTGCGTTTTCATTGTCATATCCATCATTCTTTAGCGCTAAACTCGGTTTGGTAAGGACACGTTTTGGGTTGCAAGCTTTGTCATATCGAAAAAGAGGGTTTCTTTTCTCAAACGTATTGCATATCTCAACTGTCATCTTTTGTACCAACTGTAATACATGATGTAAGTTCTTATCTATTATTTATTCTCTACCTTGCTGTCTTTCAGACTTGAGTCATTTTTAAATGCTGTAACTTTATTCTCCTTGTGCGTTATTGGTATAAAACTGTCAATGTCTTTGTTAAAAGACATGATATCAAACAAAAAAAAGAAAAAAGAAAAAAGAAAAACAGAGATTTTTACCCGCAACGGAAAAAATAGTACACCAAATTTGCATGAATTGTGTTTTACAGTGATTTTGAGAAACCTTATTTTCTATAGCCGTGAAAATCACTGACTATGACAAGAGTTTCATTGCAGTCGACAAGAAGTGTTGGGCACGTAATGCATCGAATAGACACAGCGAATATGAGTGTTTTGATAGATAGATAACACACTATGCTCCAGAGGTACTTTATTGACCCTCGGTATAAGTCGAATGAAACTAAGTAATACTTGTCCAAATGCTAGTCTCTGAATAAATTGACGCTTAATGAAACAAGGCATTTGTTCTCCTTCGCTTTGACCGAAGCTTGGGCGTAAAGTGGTCTGTTAATCTACAGATAGTGTTATAATGCTCATAAATCGTTGGCTTTTTTGATTTTGAAGTACTCCCTTATACACAGTACCGCCAGTAGCCATTCTCAAAAGTGGGCTATAGACATGTTCAATAAAAACATTTATTAATTGAGATGCTTTGATGTCGAACATTGCAGCATATAAAGTCTAAGGTATTTTGGACTCCAAAAGTGTCAACGAATGTGAGTTATTTTAATTTTTCATATTCGAAATAGAAACAAGCAACTACTTGCTAGTCAATACCTACTGAAAAGGATCTCTTTTGTACTAATTACAGTGTACAATGAACTTTGAATATAGATTTAAAGGCAATGCTCAAATGAACTGGCCTTTTTTTTATCTTAGTAAACTCGCTTTCTTTTTCTTAGAAGTACTCAGACATTGCCTTATCTGATTTCAGTTGGATCAGACCTACATTGGGTCATTCCGAAAAATTCTTGTTTTTTTTCCATCTTTACGAACCCTGACCCTCCCTGAACCTCCCATGGGTCAAAAGAATGGATTTCACCTGGCAGCCAAACCAATGGTACCATTTGATTGCTAGACTCCAAAGAACATGTTTCAAGTAAAAAGAGAAGCCATTTGGTAGTCTGGTTGTCGAGTAATGGTACTTTAAAGAATGGTGCGTTCAAGCTGTGTTTTGAGCATTTTTAAGCGTTTTTGCCCTAGATGTCTTACAGACCATGGTAGTGATTGATCTTTCCAAATTGATTACACTACTTTGAGTACCAGAGAACATAAAAAAAAAAGGAGAAGTAGGATCAGTCAATGATGCGAATGTGGAATAGATGAACGAAATATATCCAAGACGGCTGTGCTACATGTATCCACCCAGTCTCTGCGCACTATTTCTATAGTATAGTTGACACAATGTCTGTACTTTTGGGTTTTAATGCATTTCATCCACAGCTTTCACTAGTACAATCACTCACTATCTTGTTGTTTTTATGCATCCAAAGCCCAAAGAAGGCTTCAGACGCATGCTGTCGACTTTATAATCGGAAAATGAAAGAAGGATGTTCAGTTTTTCTGTTTGACCATCTGAAATCGAGCATGTATTTAGAACTGCCTAAAGACGCCGTTATTCTGCTTTTACACATTAACAAAAGCTGTAGATCTCTGCCTTTCAAGTCTATTGATGTAAGAGAAGCATCAACTTTGCTGATAGAATATTGAGAAAATGTACACTTTTACTTTTGAGGTTTTTGGCTTTTAGCGCATCGTTCTTGGAGTATTATCTACAATTAAAGGTTACCATAAGGGACTATAGCTTATGACGCTTATTCCGAGTACTCAGCCATGCCAATAACTTCATTTCTTGCCATGTAAAGACGAAAAGAAACACAAAAGTGGAGAATGAAACTATCTTTCATGACCAAGGCCCTTTTCGGAAATCGACTTTTTCAGGAACTAATCATACAGCGCCCTGTGTGGTTTTATTTGTCGTTCAAAAGAATACAAGCTGTGTCTCTATTTGAAGTTAAGATGCTTTAACACTTCATGGCCAACAAAATGTTTGCTACAAATATCATCTTTCATTTTGCTATAGCTAGTTTCTACTGCATTACAAAATAAAGTAAACGCTTTACCATATAAATAGCATGTAACAAACTTGCCCCCTTTTTTTTTATTTTCTTCTCTCTACAACCTTATTTTATGAGCCAACACTCTAATACAAGCAGCTATCACGGACCTACAGCGTCGACACCGTTACTGCATAATGGGAAGAAGGTACGAGGTGTTCACAGAGTACCTACTTTTTTCAAGTCATCTATTCCCAACCGACGATCGATCTTAAAAGCCTTTGTTGGCATGGCCATCCATATGTTGTTTGAACTTGTGCTGCCTATTATCCTTTACTATGCTTTAAGAAACTTTGTTTCTCCTTTACTGGCCTTGTTATTAGCTGGTGTACCAACTGCTATTGCTGTCCTGTACAAGGGTTACAAAGAACGCAAAGTAGATATGATGGGTGTTTTGATGTTGATGGGTTTTGTCGTATCTGCTATTTTGGCATTTGTGCAATCAGACCCCAAGTTGTATCTGTTACGAGAGTCAGCCATGACGCTAGCCATGGGATTGATGCTTTTGATTACACTGTTACCATTGCGTTGGCGACATCATGTCCTTAAGCCCTTTATGTTTTACGTAGCCAGACAAATCGCTATCTCTAGTAATGTCTTGATGAACCCAAATACAGTGCGCGAACATTGGGATTGGTTTTGGGACTTTTATTCTGCTTTTCGGTGGTTTTTGCGTAGCTTGACAGGTGCTTGGGGACTTGGTTTGGTCAGTGAATTTTTGGTTCGTGTTGCATTGATTAATGCACTGAACGATGTAGATGATGTTGTTTATTATTCAAACATCTATATGTTTGTAGTCATGGTTGCTTTGGGCGCGTTGACTGTTGTGAGTGCCTTGTTATTAAGACACTACTTTAACCAGGAACAAACTCGTATCAAAAAGGCTGAAAGAAGGTCAGAAATTGAAGGGATCATTGCTCGTGCCGCAGCCGAGCAAAAAGAACTCCAGAAAAAGAAACAACAACAGCAACAATTTTCATAAGCATACCTGTGCAATATGCACAATATACACTGTTTTTTTTTCATCCAAGAACAAAATAAACAAAAATCAAATGATATCACTACACATTGTACTTTGAAAATGAATGAATCCTTTATTTTTTAGAGCAAATTACTTTTATAACGTATATAAAGAATCAAGCTAATAATTAATATTCTTCCATATCTGGAACAAATAAACAACTTCAGGCGATGTACTAACAAAAGTAATACTCGTTAGCAATTAGAGAAAAGTCTTGCTAAAAATTCTTAGTACTTATCTTGAATAAAACGTAGCAACCTTTTGAGTTAAAGAAACCTTAGTGACCGTCAGATAACGAAATGTATCAGTCGCCTACCATAACAAAACGAGCAACCGTATAACGGAACCCCGAGTTGCTTAGATAACACTTCTTCCACTAGGGTTCAGGGCCCAAGAAACGGCATATTGATTGCATGCCCTTGATTGAAGAAATCACCAAGGGGGATGGCTAAGCTGCAATCGCCGTAGCATCCTGGAACATCCACCAAGTGTTTACTGAGTTGGTCACCACGAAGAGTCAAATAGAAAAAAAAGAAACTGGGAGTTATATTTTTCTAAACTTTTGGTAACGTCATACACCAAACGGAAAAATTATTCGTGCATTTCTGAAAAAAAGATGTGCGTACTTTTAAAAGAAAATTTAGCGTGAGTTTATTAAATAGGTCTGTGTTGAAGGCAATCTTCAAATTTGGCAGCAGAGTATCTACAGAAGCCTTTAAGATCACTGTACAAAATTCTATTACAAGCAACTGCAATTCTCGAAGTCAATGTCTCCTCTTCCAAAAGCTGTTCCCTCTTGAGTTTGCTTTTGCAAACCGACCAGAATTGCTCAATGGGTTAAGCTCAGGCGAGTAAGGGGGGGAGGTACACGCACTTATAGCCTCGGCTCTCAATGAGATTCTGAATATCTTGATGCTTATGAATAGGAGCATTGTCCATGATCAAATAATGGCCACGGAATTCCTCATGACGATCCATAACATCCAAAACACTACTGATGAAATTGAAGTAATGTCCACTGTTACTGGCCACTTTTGCATTCGAACCTCCTGCTGCTTTTCTTTTCTTTGATGAGGGTAATGCTCTTGGTCTTCTTACACTAATGTTAACAACACCAAAAGGCGAGATGCCACCCAAAATGGTAGTAGTTTTTGCTCTTGTTTTGGGCACTTTCACGCTCGCACGCTCGCCTTCTTTGGACCAAGAGAAATTTCTCTTAAGGTTGATATGGAAAGCAGCTTCGTCAATGAACACACAGTTGCTAGTGAAGTCCATATCTGTTTTCATCCATCTCTTCACCCACTGATAGCGCTCTTCGATTTTTTCAGGGCTGTTTCTCTTGAAAGCTTAGAAACGAGCCTGCTTGAAGGTAATCTTACACTTATCCTTGACAAATTTGTTGAAACCGCTTTTACTGATATCGAGTTTGCCAAATTTTTCTGTCAATACGTCAAGCATGTCGTCCAATGTAACGGAATTTATGTTCTCGTCTGCCCGTTCGATCATGAAATCTCTGTGCTCATCAGTTAAAATGGGCGGTCTGCCTACAGGTCTTCCACTGCCTGTAGCCCTTTGGATATACTCCTGAGGATCTTTGTTGTTCTTGGCTACCCAGCCTTGTGCTGTTCGAACATTAATGTTGAGGGCCAAGGCAGCAGCACGAACACTCATCCCTTTTTCTTCGACAAGAAAAAAAAGCTTTTCTTTTTCAGCATCCTTGTAGTGCTTATATGCTTTTGTTCTCGCAGGTGTTTGCTTCAGCTCTGCAGGTAACTCAGCTTTCTTTTCGATCCCTTTCTCGAGAGGCTTTAAATCAGTGTATCTATCGTAGTCTGTTACGCTTTCGACTGGATACATCTCGTCGTCAATTTCCATTTCAAACTCTACAACTTCGTTTCCTTCAATGCCATGTTGGTTTCCTAACCCGTCTTCAAAATTAATGTTATTTTCAAATACTACGCTAAATTTTCTTTTTTTTCTGTGCGATTTATTTTTTTAAAAGTACGCACATCTTTTTTTCAGAAATGCGCGAATAATTTTTCCGTTTGGTGTAGTTTTGGTAGTTTCTAGTTAGAGGGTGGACATTAATTTTTAGAACCTACGTATATTCTCCCAGAAGATTAGCTAATCGTGGCTGTTAAGACTTGAATCGTTACAGCATTACGTCACGGTCTGTTTACCAAAAGCCTTCTATAAAATTAAAAAAAAATTTGCAATTTTTTAATACGTTGGAGGCTTTCAACGATCTAATCATCAACATTGGAAATGGTCTGCCCTCGTCCCGCACTCCAATGGGGTCCTCACATTGTATGGTCTGCCCTCGTCCCGCATCTTTGTCGAGCTTAGTGGTAGAGTACTTGTATGGTCTGCCCTCGTCCCGCATCTTGTACTTTATTTTCTAGACCTGATGACAAACAAATGTCTGCCCTCGTCCCAGATTTGTTTGAGAAAGTTGTAGCCTCTCCTTTTTTAAGATGAGTATTCAAAAAAGAACTAAAAGCATTTTTTTCTGTCACTAACTTTTTTATATAGTAGAAAGACATTATTGATTTCCCTTTAAAACATACGAATACTCAAATGTACTTGTGAAGTTAGATTATGCCCATACTTTGTGCTGCTGTTAAAAAGATATAGCTTAAGCCCCACAAATAATTTAGCTGGTTATCTCCCAAGTCCTATTGTTACTGATTTTCTTCTAAAGATGCCTTTATCTGGTGTCGTGCAAAATAAATAATATCACGATCCTGTTTAGAATGTGAGCATTTTACATTTGATTACAAGCAACTTTTAGTGAAATCAGAAAATACACATCATTTTTAGATCAATTTTATTTAACTCATTGTGACATTTCTTTTATTTCAAAAAGACAAAGTTTTTAGACATAAAGAGACAATCATTTTCGGCTTGGTGCCATTAATTTCTTGGAAAGTGACATTTATTTTTTTGTTAGGGGCATTGAATTTTCTCAAAGTGACAAAATTTACCGTTCTCACTGTAGCTTATTGCCCTAGTTTACTCATAAAACCTTTGCTTTTTGAGTTTAAAATCTATTCACCAGTCACTTTTTTTTTACTTCTTTTTTTTTTGGTGCCAAAATTTAGTTAATTCTTTTTCATTCTATTTTCAATATGCCACCCAAGAAGCAACAACAATCCAAGAAGGATAAAGAAAAAAAGCAAAAGGCCGCTGAAGACAAGACCTTTGGTATGAAGAATAAGAACAAGTCTTCTAAGGTCCAAAAATATATTCAGCAAGTTCAAAGTCAAGCTAAACACAACGCCCAACAAGGCAAAGACCAGGTAAAAAAAAATCCAGACGAGAACAAATTTTATTAACACTGATTTCAGAACAAAGCAGAAACTGCCGCAGCCAAGAAGGCGGAAGAACAACGCAAGAGAGAAGAGTTTGCTGAACTCTTCAAGCCTATTCAAGCACCTCAAAAGGTTCCCTTTGGTGTTGACCCTAAAACTGTTCTCTGTCAATATTTCAAGGCTGGTCACTGTGACAGAGGTGCCAAGTGTAAGTTCTCTCACGACTTGAATGTGGGTCGTAAGGTTGAAAAGAAGGATTTGTATACTGATAGCAGAGTGGATGGTAAGTGAATTTCTAATGTTTAGATCAAATTGGCTTATTCAATGATAGACACAATGGATAAATGGGATCAACAGAAACTTGAAGAAGTTGTTAACAGTAAATCTGGAAAGCAACCTCCTACTGATATTGTCTGTAAGTTCTTTTTGGAAGCTATCGAGACAAGCAAGTACGGTTGGTTCTGGGAATGTCCAAATGGAGGTGTCAACTGTAAGTACAGACATGCTCTTCCCCCTGGTTTTGTTCTTAAATCAAAGAACAGCAAAGCTGAAGAGAAGGAAGAGATTTCACTTGAAGAGTTCTTGGAAGTTGAGGTAAGAGATCAAAAAGCAGTAAATAATGCATTTGATACTGATTGAACTATCTACTAGCGTCATAAATTGGGTCCTAATTTGACACCTGTTACACTTGAATCTTTCCAACAGTGGAAGAAGAACCGTGTTGATAAGCGTGAAGCTGATGAATCTTCTCTCCGTAAATCAAAGGAAACACGTATGAAGGCTGGTAGATCACAAGGCATGTCTGGTAGAGATCTGTTTGACTTTAACCCTGCACTTGCACAAGATCTTGATGATGAAGAAGATGCTATTGATTTCTCTTCTTTTAACCGTGAAGAAGCTGAAAAAGAACGCGATAGATTAGCAAATGAAAAGTTTCTGTCTCAGAATATGGGCAATATGTCCTTACAGGATGGCACTATTGCTACTGAGTAGAATATGAATATGAATAAAAAGAAATCATTATTATTTAAGTTTTACTTTCTTTGTAAGTTTCGAGAAAATGACTTTAGCTTGTCATACACTTTTGAAGCATAAATCTATGGGTAGCTACTACATTTGATCATAAAACTAACAATGGACCACTGAACTCTGAATTCAGGTACCACGTCAGAATTTAAAAATCCCCACGCTAATCTCTCTTTTTTTTTTTTTTTTTTTTTTTTGCTCTTCCTATGTTTCGATTGTCTTCTGCTTTTACTAGATCCATGTCAACTTTGACACGCGTTCGTATGTTTACACATTGATAAAGATACACTTATTCACGTACTGTTTAGACACGAACAGTGCTCCTGCTGCTATTGGGCCTTATGGTAAGCATAATAATAAAGAAAAGTAGATTTCGACTATTAACAAAGACCTTGACAGCTCAAGCTATTAAAGCCAATGGTGTTGTCTATACTTCTGGATCCCTTCCTGTTATTCCTGAGACCGGTAAACTAGACACTATTGATTTTCATATCTCATTAGTGCTTAGGCGACATCATTCAGGGTGGAATCAAGGAGCAAACACATCAAAGTTTGACTAATATGGCAGAAGTTCTCAAAGCTTCTGGATCCAGCCTAGATAAAGTAGTCAAGACAACTGTCTTTTTGAAAGATATGAATGAGTTTGTTGCCATGAATGAGGTTTATGCTGAGGTGAGTAAACCATAATTACTTTAGTTTATAATATTGTCTAGTTCTTTAAGCATCATCAGCCTGCTCGTAGTGCAGTTCAAGTAGCTCGTCTTCCTAAAGATGTTGCTGTTGAAATCGAGTGTGTAGCTATTACAGAATGAGCTATTGTCATATTCAACAATTGCAAGGAGATAAAATGTATTGAAAACAATAGTAATCCTGACTTTACGTGTATTATTTTGACACCACACATACACACACATTCGCTGAATAATACAATGGTTTATTTTACATGTCTTTAAAACAAAGCAGTAGCACCACCACTCTAAGAAAAAAACGCAGAAAGAGATGAGTCATAACTATTCACTTTTATAAATCTAAGTTTACCTCAATAGCTTCCATTTCTGCTTCTGAAATAAGTGTACGATGATACTTGGGTGCCAACTGGCCAAATTCAATAGCATTTTTACTGCTTGTGACTGACTTGGTGGGTGTTTGAGTAGGTTGAGCAACGTGCTTGACGAGATTAGGAGGTGTCAAAGGATGAGGACCAACATGGTGAGGAGCATCTACAAAGAAATGTCAAAAAAAGCCTAGTAAATATAAAAGCGCACCTTTCCAGAGGTTGGCTCTAGGACCAAGGAAACGAATAAGTGGTTTATGAGCAGCACGTAAAGTTGAAGAGGGTTGCATTTTTTCTTCTATGAGAAGTTTTCTAAAAAAAAAGAGGGTATTCAACCCAGGGGACTAAAGATTTTATACTTGGGATGGAGATTTTTTATGACCAATCGTAGAAAGGATAAAGCCGAGATTTGTTTGTAGGCCCAAATAGACGTATATGACTGGATGTACCTTTATTCTAGAGCACAACTAAACTCCTGAATAGACTAAAGGCCTCTTTCTTTTCAAGCAGCATTTGAAATTGACATTATACTTCTTTTACAAGCGTAAACATTTAGGCTCCACTGCGTCTTACAAGTTTCCATTCAAAGTTACTAAATGGGCCAATCAGACATGACAAAGAATGATTGCACTCATTGTAACAAGCACAAAGCAGTAATAATTTATGAGATATTTGTCAATCAGGAGCAAAACAGTATTTTATATTCTGTTGTTAACCATCAAGAACTTTTTTTTTTTGAATGGCAAAAGAGGGAGATCATAGTATAAAAAGTACTGCTTCGAGATATTAAAGTCAATTCTGGATTAAAGGATGCGTGTAACATATATCCAAACAAAAAAAGAAATAGCTGGCAAAGTGCTGCTACAAAGTATTCTATAGATCAGTCTGCTTAGCACACAAAATAGTCTGTACTTTTATATTTCGTTTCGTATGTTTAGTAGTGATTGATCGAATCGAGTTTCTTGGCATGGTATATAGACAGACAAAACAATAAGAGTAGGATTCATCTTTACTTGTGTGCATAACACACTATATAATCTTGTTCTTAACTCTATATTTGATAGTTTTTTTTTTTTTTTTTTTTTTTTTTTTGCCTATGTGTTTTAATGAAAACCTTGTCGTCTCGAATTGCATAAACGTTTAAACACGCCAATGACAAAGTTGGTTAATTCTCAAACTCATCTCCGCTCTTTTGTGTGTGTGTGTGTGTGTGTGTACGTGTGGTTTAAGCGCGATTTTCTTTTTTTTCTTTCTTTTTCTTCAACTTGGTCTTATTCTCATAGTGAACTTACACCAAAATTGAGCTATGAGTGTATGTATCTCCCATACAAACATAAACTAATTTCTTTTTTAGGATAAACAAACGAAAATAAACGAGCTAAAGGCTAAAATAGCTCAAAATGAAAGAATGCGAGATAAGGCATATCAACTCAAACCTCTCTTAACGGATCGTAATGCCTTGTCGCAGTGCGAGACAGAAATCAAAGAGTGTCAGAAATACATTGATTATTTTACAGAAGAGCTAGCCAAAATTGAATCGCGAAATGATACAGAAGATGATGTCGTATTTCATGATACAAATACCACAAGTGGACGTGCTCGTACAAACAGTGTGGGTGCTACAGAGGGCAACATGAAAAAGTATTCTACGCTTGGTAACCAAAGGCAAAAAAATTCGATTTGTAGATATACTAAGTAATCTATAGATTTACTTACGACTGAAACACTTTACAATAAATCCAAAGTGTCTATGAAATTGCATGAATTGGAGTACAAATTAGACGTGGAAAACAAAGTGCTGGCTGGCATTAAAACAATGGCTGATGTGCTCGACAAAGATACTTCAATCAATGACCGAAAAAGAAGGAGCGAACTACAAGGCCAAATGTACGAAAGTATTGAAAAATTAAATCTTTTGACAAAAGCCTTGAGAAAGTACAAGAGCTTGTATATTGGTGAAGGAGATGATGAAGATGATGGTAGATTCTATTATTCATTATTATTATTATTGTTGTTACTGTTATTGTTATTACTCACTCAATCATAGAATTAGAGACACCTCCTTCTTCTCGTATGCCTCCTGGATTTCGAAGACCTGTGACAGGCAAACTACAACTTGAGCTGATTCAGGCACGTGGATTGGCTCATGCTCCCACTCGTATGTTTAAGGCACCAGACACAATTGTGTACGTCAAAATTGATGGTAACATTGTGTTTCGCTCCAAACTATCTCGAAACGACACCTGGGTTGATATGTGCGAGACACATGTCAATAAAGCAACCGAAGTAGAAATCTCTATCTATGATCAAGAAGCAGAACGCAGCTTGCCTATTGGTATCTTTTGGCTCAAGATCACAGACATTGCTGAAGGATTGCGTAAAAAGAAGATCCAGCAAGAAAATGGTTCTGGCTGGGTTCCTGCTGATGTCTATCAAAAGCAAGAGCAACAAGACAGTGAGGTTCCAGAACAACAAGTTGAACCAAAACGTCAAGACCCTACGTGGACCGAGACAACAGAAGATGGTATTCAGGCTTGGTTTGATGTAGAACCTTCAGGGGAAATGCTTTTGCGTGTCAATTTTGTGCGTGAGGCTGCTAATCGTCGTCCCTTGGACAAGTTGGGTCGTGCTGGTGCTGTCAGACAACGCCGTGAAGAAGTACATGAAATGAATGGTCATCAGTTCTTTGAAAAGAAGTTTTATAACATCATGCGTTGTGCTCTTTGTGGTGAATTTTTGGTCAACAGTGGATACCAATGTGAAGGTACAGAGAAGCTCATAAATCATTGCATTTTACTAACGCATTTGGATTAGATTGTGAATATACTTGCCACAAAAAGTGTTACACCAAGGTGGTTACAAAATGTATTTCCAAATCCAATGCAGATAAAGACGCCGATGAAGACAAACTGAACCACCGTATTCCTCATCGATTCGAGCCTATTACAAACATTGGTGCCAATTGGTGCTGTCACTGTGGCTATATGCTTCCACTTGGCTCTAAAGGAGCAAAAAAATGTTTAGAATGTGGCATTACTTGCCATACAAAATGTCAATTGTTTATTCCTGATTTTTGTGGTTTATCTATGGAAATGGCAAACCAAATGCTTGCTGAAATCAAGGCAGCCAATAAGCGCAAAACGTTAGACACAAAGCCAAATCGCACAACGCATCCAGAATTAAGCGACGCTATGTCACAGTTGTCTATGAAACCACTACCTCTACAACCTTCACCGCCGCCACCTGTCAGCCCTGTGAATCGTATTCAACCTTCTACGCCTCCTCCCGTTGTACCTCCTCATGCTCAACCTTATGTTCCTCAACAACAACAACAATACCCTATTCAGACAAACGATCCTCGCTATCAATCTTATGCCATGCGTCCACCTCAACTTACCCCTACGTCTCCTTATCACCAGTCTCCTTCTTCTACGAATAGCTCACCACAAATGCGTCCAGTATATCAACAACCTCATGGTATGGAAATAGCAAGACCTCCAATCCAACTTAAACCTACTCAGCAGCAACAACAGCAAAGACGTGTTACACTAAATGACTTTAACTTTTTGTTCGTATTGGGTAAAGGCAATTTTGGTAAAGTAATGCTGGCTGAAGACAAGTACGATAAGCGACTTTATGCTGTGAAAGTGTTGAAGAAACGTTTTATCATTGATAATGATGAAATTGAAAGGTAATTTTCTCATAAATTTTATCCTTTCTTACTAACCCAGTATACAGTCTTCGATCTGAAAAACGTATCCTTCAAGCAGCAAATCGTGCAAGGCATCCCTTCTTAGTTAGCCTTCAATCTTGCTTCCAGACCGAGTCTCGGGTTTATTTTGTGATGGAATATGTGAGTGGTGGTGATTTAATGTGGCATATTCAACGTGAACCTTTCTCAGAAAGAAGAGCCAAGTAAGTCTCGTTGATTCTTGTTTGCCATGCTAATAGTGTATAGGTTTTATGCTTGTGAAGTACTGTTAGCGTTGGAATACTTCCATAGCCAAGGTATCATATATCGTGATTTAAAGCTGGACAACATCATGCTTGGGTTAGATGGTCATATCAAAGTAACTGATTATGGTCTTTGTAAAGAAAACATGTGGTATGAAGATACAACAGGCACATTCTGTGGTACACCTGAATTTATGGCACCTGAGATTCTGTTGGAACAAAAGTATGGGCGTGCTGTCGATTGGTGGGCATTTGGTGTACTTGTGTACGAAATGCTCCTTGGTCAATCACCGTTCCGAGGTGAAGATGAAGATGAAATCTTTGATGCTATTCTTGAGGACGAAATTCTTTATCCCGTCAATATGTCTCGAGATTCTGTCTCTATTTGCCAAAGAGTAAGTACTTGATTGATGTTCAATAGGTTGCTGATCATTTGTTAGTTACTGAACCGTGATCCTAAGCGAAGATTAGGTGCAGGTCCATCAGATGCAGCCGAAATTAAAGAACATCCTTTCTTTCATGGTGTCAATTGGGATGATATGCTTAATAAGCGTGTCCCTCCACCTTTCTGCCCTACCATTACAAGTCCTCTGGACACTTCTAATTTTGATGAAGAATTCACTCGTGAGCGTCCTGCATTGACACCCATCAATAGTGTACTGAATCGTGTTGAGCAACAAGAATTCCAAAACTTTTCTTACGTTGCAGACTTTACTCAACCTGGCTCTCTGTGGTAATATATATATATATATATATATATACTTTGAAGACGAATAAAGATCATGTATTTTTTTCCAATTTAAAAAGAAATACTGTACAAAATTAATTTTATTGCTTGTTGATACGAACTCTTTCAAGATAGGCATCCCAACCAGCTTGACGATAACGTTGAGCTTGAGTTTCCACTTGATCAGGCTGACCATAAATACCACGACCCACAATGATAATATCGCCACCGCTTTCAACAATGACTTGATGAGGTGTTCTGTATTGTTGGCCTAATCCATCACCCTTTACATCAAGACCAACACCAGGAGACATGACAATAAAATCTTCATCATCGTATTGGTTCATCTTGTGTTGAGCAATGAATCCGAAAACAAAGTCTTTGTTACGACGAGCCATTTCAACAGATTCACTAGTATATTCGCCCTTGGTCAAAGCACCCTTACTTGACATTTCAGCTAATAAAAGCAGACCACGACCAAGAGGAAGACCTACTTCAGCAAGCCCCTTGATAATGCCTTCACCGGGAACAGTGTGAGCATTGGTGATATGAGACCAAGAAGCGATCTTGTAGACACCTTTACCATATTGGTGTTTGACAGTATTACCAATATCAGCAAACTTGCGATCTTCAAAGATTAAGAAATCATGCTTTTCAGCCAATGCTTGCAATTGTTGAACCAAATCAGCATCAAAATCTTCAACAATATCAATGTGGGTCTGGAATATGATTCAGCGACGTTTTCTCGACATGTCAAAAGTTACCTTAAGAACACAAACATAAGGACCTACAGAGTCAGCAATAGAAAGCAATTCTTTTTTGGTAGTCACGTCAACAGCAACAGACAAGTTTGTTTGTTTGCGCTCCATAAGCTCAAAAAGAGAGCGAGCACAGGCATTAGGGTGTTGCTTCGCACGTTCACTGTAGGTTTTGTAAGTGTTCATTCTTCTTTCCCCTCTCTCGTTTTTTTTCGAGAGGAAAAAAGAAAAAGGGAAAAAACAGATGCGAAAAAAGAAAAATTATTTATTGATGTGATTCTAAACAAGTCACGGATCTTCTTCTTCTACGATAGGAGACAATGTACCCGAGGATCTACGGTCTAATAAGTCCATTCGCAAGTTTTCAAAGGCTGCATTAGGCAGACTGTTGTAGACTTTCTTGACCCATTCACTTTCCAGTCTAAAAATGACCCACATCCATCGTCGAAACACCTCCAGTAATTCCATCAAAAAGATACTACCATCCAATTTTCGTAAATAGATGTGAGAGCTTAGTTTTAAACTCCAGGTGATCCGCAAAAGAAAGTCAAAAAAGATACTGAGGACATACCAAAATGGCTGAGAAAAATACAATTGGCGTCTAAAGTGAACGATGGGCGTGGATGTCTGAGGCTGATGTCGAATCACTTTTGGATGCTTCAGCGTCGGTTGTTCTTGAACTTGCGTTGGATCTAACTGAACCGAGATCAAGTTCCAATCCATCGAAATGTCCCACCAAAATGAATACATGGAATTGATAAATACAAACATGATCCTATTCGCTTTGTTTAATCCAAAACCATTGCTAGACATGTCGTACTTTGTCCCGGTTCTTTCTCTTACCAAAATCGGAAGATTGTATCTTCTTTAAGGTACCAATGATGCGGCACGCTGCCTGTTTCTGTAATATAAATAGCTGCTTTCCTTTGCACGGCTGAGAATATGACAACTGGTAATGAAGAAGCATATTTGAGTGCATTAAATACATGGCGTTTTTCTTTGGACTCAATGTATTCTGCTATACATTGTTTAAGGCGGATTAAATAAGGTGTACTAATAAAGAGATGAGATACACACTTTAACTTTTGTCTTTTACCTAATCAACAATGGAACAGCAATATCTCGATAATAAATATTCTCGGTATTGTCCATAAAGAAAGAAGAGTTATATCCTGCAACAAAGACGCAGGAGGCAATGAAAAGATCACCAAATACGTTGGAAAAACTGGTTAGCATATCTGCTAAAATGATATCAGAGAAAAACACTGGGCTAAAGATATTCAGAGACAAGACTCTCCTTAATGCCCTACAGAAACAATAAACACTCTATCTTTTGTAATATATGTACCTTGTAAATCGAAGTCGCTCTTTTCTATAAAATGATCTTCCAGGCCATATTAATAGCAGTAACGCTAGCAGATAAGGCAAAACTGCAATAGAAGGTGATTTTAAGTGCCAGAATAAAGCTAGACTAGCACATGAAATAGCCCCTAATATCCCAGACAAAAAAAATATAGGTTGGTGCAGAGGAATATGCTTGTCTGTCTGATGAAGTTGTAGTAAAGAGATTGGATCGATCCCGCACTTTTGGAGAATAAACAGATCGAGCGCCCAGCCTAACACACCTATTGAGAATAGCACTATAGGTCTATATGTAATAGGCAAAAGGGTGCCTTCTCCTTCCATATGCAACAATTATAGAAAAAAAAAATAAAGAAAAGGATAGAATAAAATTCAAGTCCCTTTATGGACTTTTTTTAGGTACAAGATGTGTACCACATTAACTTATTTAAAGGTGCATTTATTAATAAACTTGGTTAAAAACATTTACCAAGTTTATGTCTTTAAGCTTCTCTGATATTAGATCCAAAGGATAGGATGAACAAAATAAGAACATGGAGTTCGAAACAAACCGTCATGATTGCCGAGAAATTTGCCTACTTCTCCTTTATGTTACGTGTTTTGGACTCATTCTTTTTCTTTTACTCTACACTACATATTCAAAACGATGGGCATGTGTCAGTCTATGAATACACTTTCTAGAGAAGCAGAAAAAAGCTGCCAAATCGACAAACAGCTAGAAAAAGAGAAAATAAAGCAAGAATACAAGATTTTGTTATTAGGTACATTCAGACTCCATTTCTGTCTTGTAACGTTGTGAGTAGGCAGCGGTGAATCAGGAAAATCAACTATCTTGAAACAAATGAAGATAATCAATCAAAACGGCTATTCAAAAGAGGAGTTGCGTTCTTGGCGGACTATTGTTTATAAAAACCTGATTGAATCGGCACAGGTATTGATTCAAGCCATGTCAGACTTTGATCTGAGCTTTGTGGATACACTGAATAATGTAAGCAAGATTTGGTAAAAGTAGTATTCAACATTGCAATAGACCTATGCCGATCAGATCAGAAACTATCGGTTATTGGAGAGTCAAACCATGTTGGATGCTTCTTTCATAGAAGCAGTAGAGCATATATGGGCAGACCAAAGTACAAAGTTTTGTGCTACAGAAAAAACCAGTGAGTTCTACCTTATGGACTCAGCACCTTAGTATGCATCTTTTTTTTTAACTCAATATGGCTTTATTTATTGTGCATATATAGCTTTTTTGATGAAATAGTACGTATCGGAAATCCGAACTATATTCCCAATGAACAAGATGTCTTACGGGCTCGGCTAAAGACAACAGGAATCACAGAAATCAAATTTCAGCATAAGAAACAAATGGCAATACAGTAAGTATGTACACAGACTTTATTTAGAAATAAATTGGCAAGTATGTTTGATGTAGGCGGTCAAAGGTCAGAAAGAAGAAAATGGATTCACTGTTTTGAAGCTGTCAGTTCAATTATTTTTTGTGTTGCTCTTAATGAGTACGATCAAGTTCTATTAGAAGAAAAAAGACAGGTAAAGACAATGATTTGACACATGAAATAAAATAAAAATGTCAATAGAATCGAATGCTGGAAAGTATTGCATTGTTTGAATCCATTGTGAATAGCAGGTGGTTTCTGCATACATCTATCATGCTGTTTCTAAACAAGGTTGATCTATTTAAAATAAAAATAGCAAGAGTGTCTCTTCAAAAGTATTTTCCTGATTATGGAGGTAAAAGAAAAAACGTCATTGCATCAGCTCATTTATCTGACTTAGGTGGAAATGATATTAACAAAGCAGTAAAATACATTCTGTGGCGATTTCTTCAAGCAAATAGACCAAAACTCAATGTTTACCCGCAGTAGAGTACATTCATATCTCTCATGTTATATTAACTCTTCTTTGTATAGCCTCACTCAAGCAACAAATACGAATAATGCAAGTAATCAAGTTGAAATACAAAAAAATTCTAATGATAAACGAATAGATTCGATTTGTGTTTATCACTGTTGAAGAAACACTACTTCAAAATGCGCTAAAAGCTTCGGGAATGATGTAAGGAAGCGTATATTCTCATTGGATACAACCAATGATACAAAAAAAAAAGAGTAAAGTTCAATTAATAAACCATTATTGAAAAGAGTCTCCCTTGAAAGATATCAAAGTTCTTTTGCATGTATCCAATCAGATAGACTGCTGGGATTTGATAGATAGCATGATAAAATTCTTTGTCTCAATAAAACAAAGATTGCTATTAATACTATTGGATTTAGAAAACTATATAAAGAGTGCCTTAACAAATGCATTTCTTATTGATCGGTATGAAGTACACTTTCTTTATTTTATTGTCCTCTCTCTTCTTGTTATCTATTCAGGCTGAGAAAGTAATTCAATCTGGTGAGAATGGCACTTGTGGACAAACTGGACAAGCACAGGGTATTGCTACTTACTATGAGTGCAAAGCTGGGTATGAATGCAAGAACTATCGATGCTTCAAGTCAAAAGCAAAGAAAGACACCCATAAAAAATCGCAATAGAGACTTTCTCAATAATTTTTATTCAATATATTCTATCAATAAAGAGTCTTTTGGAACTCGAACAAGCACAAAGTCTTTTTTATTGAAGAGAAATGTCCAAGCAAGCTTCTGAAACAATGCAACCTTCTCTATTAGCAGCTTCTACAACGATAAGATGTTTATGCGATGGATTCATACAGTCTAAGCCTGAGATACGGTATTGATTAGTGAATGCAGTACCCAAAAACAAACGTATGCCATCATGTGCCTCATAATAAATAAGATAATAATCTACTTGTTGCCAACTATTATCTGTCTCAAATGCAGTCATCCACTGTAATGTACCAAAAAAGCGAACAAGTGGCTCTCCCTCTAGGTTTTCATCCGTGATCTCGACTTTTGTATCTTTCCATGCTAGATCTTTGATGAATCCTTCTTGGTGTAAAGTGGTTGGTATAACGCTTAGATATCCTAGACCAACAATGACATGAGGCTTGACACCAGCCAAACTTGCTGTATTTGTGACAACTGTCATTTCAATTCGAGTCATAAAAAGTTTACTATCTTCATCTACAGGAGGTATTTGAATTGATTTTGTGATCCATTTACCTGCACCATCTTCATTCGTCACAGAAAACAGATAGCAACGACTTGGTGTTGTGTTCTCTGAGCCAATGGTAACTGTAACACGAAACTCATCTTCAAGATCAAACGAATACTCTTTGGATAGCCATGACTGAAAAAAGGTATCTGTATGTGAACGATGCGTTTGTAAAGAGAAATGACATGACATGATTATCTTGACATCCTCCTTCAATGGTGTTTGATACACATAGCGCAAGAGAGCTCCCTGACTGACATTTACGTTGAGTTGATAGAGCGGAATCAAGACTTCTACTTCTGTATCTCTTGACTCTCGATATGTTAAACGTTGACCTTTGACTACAAGTGATGTATCACCATGAAATGCATCGTATTCGCATTCGAGCGAACAGGAAAACTGAACATTTTCATCGATTGGAAGACAATTAGGATGTTGATAGTCGAGGTTAGGAAGAATAGCTTGGTGTGATAAATGAGACCAAGGTTCGGACAAGAGCAATTTCCCTTTATGATAGAATCGAGTACCAAATCCTCGGTCAAACCAAGTAACAAATGCATCTTTATCAGGCACAGGTAAGATGAATGGTATTACATCAGCGATACCTTTGTGCCTTGTCTGCAATGATTTCTCTTCGCTACTGAATGTTATTGTATGATATCATATCGCTATTACTGTTACCTTTCTTCACTCTCTGAGCTTGTGCTACATGTTTGTGAGGGATATTCAGTATCTTTGCCTCCATGCCAAAACAATCGATCCATTTTCTCAAAATCCGCTTTATTGAAATACTCATAAGTCCAAGCCATACCAAACAAAGCAGAAGAAGTATTAGCATAAGTAGCTGTCTTGATAGCCTTATGTGAATTAAATCCACCGCCACCAAATGTGCCTCTTCCCCATACATCTGTACCAAAGTAAACATCAAAACCTGATTTACCGCATCTCTCTGCCATACGTCGAGTCATCTCGGGGTACTCTTTCCTCCACCAATAGTTGATAAATATACCATCCGCTTCCTTAAAGAAAAGCATATTGCGATGTGTCAATTGGTTTTGATAGTAAATGTCACCTGTATATATCATACTGTCATACCAAATGATTTGAGATCCAGGTATCTGTTGATGTATTGTTTCGGTCAAATAACCAATAAACCTACGAATGAATCAGTCTTTTATGTATATTTATATCATCTTTACTTGGCTAATTCTTGTGCCTTAAATCTAGGATTTGTTGGGAAAGAAAAAAACTCGGACTCGATATTAATCAACCAACCATCAAACCCAAAGTATTTAGCAATAGCCACTAGAATGAATAATCAGTGTGACTAGTTACAAAGCATTAGACTCACCTAGTTTATCTGCGTAAAAAGGATGCCAGAGTCTCATTGGATCATCGCTAGGAGGAGGGACTAAAGGAGGACCATGAAGTAAAGCCTCCATTTCATGCATTTGATTATCTCCTTCTACTAGAAATGTACCTAGACATTTTACACCGTTTCGATGACAAGCATTGATCCAATTGACAGGTGGAATGGATACACGTTTATGAGAAAAGCTTTCTTTTTGATGAGCCATCGCTTTTCTATTTTTAATGGCTTACTAATTAAAGATGTCAACTAAATGCCAGTCTTGGATATAATAAATTTCTTTATAGTGGCTGCCTTGGACTTGTGCGTCTTTTTTATATCCACCTGCCATATCATGCGTCAGTAAAAGACGCGGTCTAGTATCCATTGCCAAGTTACGAGTCTGTATTGGTACAGATGCAACGTGAAAACGATCATTATCTGAGGGCTTCCAGTCATATAACTCTTTCATAGACTCAAGGCCATAGGATAAAGGCTCCAAAGCGTCTGGTTGTAGTTTGCGCGAAGGCATTCTTATTAGAACAAAATAGAAAAAGAAAGGGAGAAAAGAATGGTTACACATTCGTAACGAATGCAGTTTGTTGCTTTGATAAAAATCAATGCAGAATGTCGTTCATTGCCTTTTAAAGAAAAGAAGTTACCCGAAGAAAAAAAAAGGAATAAAAATGTGAATTAGTCATTCAACTACGTAACTCATTCTTTTATATGTCAACCAACACAATTGATTTCAAAGTGAGCTTTAGGCTTAAAACGATTCCCTTTGAACAATGGGACTTAGCCTCTACTATTGAACAAGTGAAGCAATACCTTGAACAAGAGTCTGGCTTGCCACCAGATAGTCAGAAATTAATGTTCAAGGGACGCATACTGAAAGACGATCAAGCTACTTTAGATCAACTCGGGATAAAGCAAGGCACTAAACTGATGTTGACTGGAAGTTTGCCTACCCAGATTCAACAAGTCAATCAACTTGACAAGAAGATTGAGGAACAAAAGCGATTAGCACCTAGCATTCGTCTCAAGAAGAATCAACTTGGACAAAGACAAGCACCTGATCCCAATGCCAAATATACCTTTCACAAGATGTCTGTTATTGAAGAGTTTCCTCATCCTGAAAAAGCAAAAAAGTTGTTGGAGAAACTACGAGATGATCGAGGTGTAGGTAGATTAGAGTATGTAACGTATGCTAAAATGGAATAGATTCGAGCCATTATGGCAGACAGAAAATGGTCTGTAGGCGAACTGATAGAATTAACGCCTTTCGAAGCCTCTATTCTTGGATACAATCGAAATGCCGGTCAACTAATTGCGCTTCGATTAAGAACTGATGATTTATCTGGATTTAGACACTATGACTCTATTCGAAAAGTACTACTGCATGAATTGACACATAACGTATGGGGAGACCATGATGATAATTTCCATGCTCTCAACAGACAACTCAATAAGGATGTCATTCGTCTAGATTGGACTGCTCATGGTGCTCATCAGTTAGGCAGTGGTGATTTTTATCAACCACTTGAAAAACAAGAAGACATAGAAGAAGCACCCGTGTATCGATTAGGCGGAAACTCAGGGCAACTGCTTGATACACCAGAAGCAAGAAGACAGAAAATGGCTGCAGCTGCACTTTCAAGGCTAACAAAAAAAGAGGAGCAAGAAATGGATGAAGGGTGTGGATCTTCTTTATAGAATTCGATAGAATCGCATCACAAGTATTGATAAAATACAAAAGGCAAAGATACAAAACACGATACTAAAAAACCAATAAAGATCTTCCTGAACTATTTATGAGTCTTTTCAGTAAGTGTCAATACTTTTTACCTGAGATTGTCCAGGCACTTGCACATTCATGCCAAATAGGCCTGTTACTAAATTCATAGGCACCATGACACTACCAAGCGCAGTCAGTTTTGATAAAATATCATTAATTTCATTATTCGTTTGAGTCATTTCAATTGAGATTTGTGCTAAGTAGTTTGAATGAGATCGAGAAGATATCTTTTCGTAATGATTCAAGGATTGAAGCATAGCTACAATATGGTCTACATAAGGTGAATACGAAACTAGCACATAGACTATGATCGCTTACCTTGAACATCACCCAAATACATAATGACATCTTTGGTAATAAACGGTAGTTTTCTTGAGATAGAGTCTGATCCAGCTCCTCGCTTCACTAAGGTTTTAATGACTTCTGATTTAGACACTAAAAGCCTTAATAAACTCATTATTTTCTTGCGACAATAGCCGATGCGTCTCAACATGTCTGATTGTTCTGTCTCTTTAAGAATAAGCACTAATTCATCAATTGAATCTACTTCAAATTCAATAGACTTGATAAGGGGCATGAAACTGTCTACAATATCATCCAACAACCCGTAGCAGATCCAGTCTGTTTTTTTTAATTGAGTGACAATATACGGTTTATATACCTGGTGTGACAGGTAGACAATGCCCAAGATGTAATATTCGCTTTCTTACATTGGCAGGATGATGTATTGTGCCAGAATGAAACTACATTGTAGGTTAAAACCTATCTTTACACGCAAAGTAAAGTCATTTACCGATAAGACAAACCCTTTAAAGATCAAGATATAGACACCCATGGGTTGTAAGTAATTGATAGTATGCGCATCAGACTCAAATGTTTGAAAGCATAGGAAATAATAATGATCAAAGGCTTCACATTTCTCTCGAGGCTCCCTGGTGGTAATATCTTCGACAGTCATTGGGTGAATATAAAAAAAGCCTTGTAGCTGTTTCATGTCTACTGGTGTTGGATCCGTAATATCTATCCAAAAGCATGTGTTCTTGTTTTCTTCAAGAACAGGCAATAAGTCCAGCAAATCTTTTGTGTGTAAGGTCGAAGGAAGTGCAGCAGTATAGAAGGAATATGTAAAGTCTGGTGTAGTATTATGACTTGAGTAACATACATGCTGAACATGAGAGTTAGCGCAAAGTATCATCGTGTAGTACATACATGAAATGAGCCATAATTGGATTTTTTTTGTTGTTTATTTCTATTTGTAGCTGTGCCTGATTCTGACATTTCTTTTAAGGCTTTTATGTTGACCATACTACTCGAATGAGTGGCAGTCTTGCTGATCGAAGAAACTACAGTTGGGTGTTCTGAATTATAACATACATTGTTTTCAACTGAATCTATACGCTATTTTATCAGGACATAAATTTCATCATTTTTCTTTTACCATCACTGTTCTGATTTACAGAATTATTTTCAGAAAGTACAAACTCAAGTTCAGATTGAAAAGAAGTCATAAAGAAAGGATAAAAGAATGAAACATGAGTGCTTATAAACAAACTATTAAGTCACATGGATCATGTTGTCCATGATGGTGTGAGGGTATATTTTTATTTGTCAAGTGCTGCTCAAATTACTCATACTCTGTGCAACCTTCTCTACTTGAGCATCTTTACTGTTAGGCGATAATGGGTTTTCGCTTTCAACACGGGTCTTGACCATCTTGAGTGCATCTTGAAGTGTTTTGCCAGTATCTAACCAAAAAGTGAATGATAGTTTGTGCATCATGAAACTTACTATCAATAGAACTAAGAAAACGAAGCAGTTCTTTACACAGCTCATAGTCATTTTCATCCAACGATTTCTCTAGTAACCGTATGGTATCTTTGCCCCCGATCGCTAAAGGTTGCATGGTCTGTAAGATAATGAGGTAAGAAGTAGCTGTGCGCAATCGACCATCAGCAAGACAGAGTTCAAACAAATCTTTGGGTTTACCCACTACCGAAAACAAATGATCCCATAATGCAACTTCTGTCTTACGAGCACAGCTTACAATCACATCTAATGCATGAGGAAATTGATCCAAAAATTTGATGACAAGAGGTAAAATAGCAGCTATGTATACATGGTAAATACAAAGCGATGGGCTCAGTAGGTTACCTTTGCCTAAATTATGACCTGCTTCTTCTTCTAATACAGTATGTAACAAGATTTCTAGTGCATGACTAAAGTAGACAAACTTTTCATAGGCTCGAGCAAATATCACTGCTTCTTCTTCTAATTCACGCTGTAATAAATAACGTAGAATATGATGTAAAAACAAATGCATCTAAACACAGCGTTAAACCAAGTATGGGTGAATTCTTTTTTTTTTTTTTTTACCTTGGGACTCATTTTGAACAATACAAAACCTAAGGAATCTCTATAAGAAATATTTTGTTCTATACCAACGATAATGCCCTTGTCTAATAATATAGCTATTGAAGTCATAAGCTTTATATGCGTTTACAGATACAACTCACATAAAGGATAAAAATCAAGTGGAATATAAATAGCTTGACTTGATAGACTGTCAAAATCATGGATTATCCATTTAGTGTAGGTCTCCACATCGGCCATGGATGCAGATGGTGAAAGGGGCTCAGAACCAATACGATAGCCTAGAGAATAAGGCTTTCCGATATCAAAGTTTCGAGCAGAGGAAGAAGAGGACAAGACACCCGGTGTTGTAGGTGTAGAAGGCTCACTTTCATCATTTTCAAAGGCAGTGTAATCAAAGTCTTTAGATAAAAGTAGATTGATACAGACCTATTCAAGTAAGTTCAGTTCATGCCATTGACTTGATTCCATCCCAACCTTCAAGCCTTTTCCATCAGCTATCCATAAAGAAGTGATCAAATTCTCAATACGCTTTTTTCCAATCCAATAATATTCAGCTTGATGATGTATGATATGTATATCAAATAACTGGTTTGCAGACAATTGAGATGGGTCATGAACGAGATCTGAAGTATCATTTTCATCCTATCCAAAATTAATACTGTCTATTGTCATTTGAATACATACAAGCACTTTTGGACATAACATAAGCAGTTTACCATCCACCAGTAAAATAATGTTTGAAGAGAGGACATGCTCAACGGATTTGAGTTGATCACCATGCACTGCATGAAAAAGACTGATACTTCTTACTCGAGAAATGCGAGCCACAATGTCTTTTAGTGAGATTCTCTTTACCATGTCTAATCTTGCTGGACTCATTTGTCTGCCATTGCTACTGTTATTAGGAGTAGCGCCCACACCAACATGGTATATAGTCAACATATTATCAGAGGTATACACAATCAAGAATTGGCCACAGAGTGCCATATAAACAGGAATTGTATCTAATGACTCTGAGCAAAGTAAATAGGCATTGTCTAGATTGGTATCTCTAGAATAAAGACGGATCTATTCAATTCATATAAGTCTTCTCATGAAATAACACTCCTGTTACCTCATAAGTCTTTTGTTGGATCAATTCGCAACCTAGGATCAATACATGTTTAAACCAGACCATACCGCCTCTTACTAGAAAGCTTTGTTCTTGATGTTGATTACCAAACAACTTCCATCGATTGGAAATTGAATTGTAATGGGTAAATCCACGCTTACCAGCAATGGCTATATATTTACCATCTGGGCTGATGGAAGCATAGCGAATAGGCCAATGATCTGTGATATATAAAGCAGGGTATTGTATATGTGTCCATGCAACAGCAGCAGGATCAATAGTGTTGTTGTTCTCTTGATAGTCCCCTCCATTGTTATAGAGTAAAATGCGATCATCTGTCTGAATCAATCCTCTTCTTGCATTGTCCTATGCATTATGAGTATGCCATCAAAATGGGTATCTTTTTTTTTTTTACCGAGTGTAAATAGCTTGTAAGTGCTGATTTAGCAAAAGGAATAGTGAATAGTTTTGTTTCTGTACTATTTTCACTCGAAAGCACATACAATTGATGATTTCCTGGACCCCAAAACTTTTAACGTAAGTACAGAAGAACCTAAAAAGAGTGTCTTACCAAAGTATGAATGCTTTTTACATACGTATCTTTGAGTCTATCACCACTAAAGAAATCATCCATTTCACTTGAAGAACACAATAATCCACCATACATACTCCATACAGCTAAGCCATGTCGTTTGAATCCAACAGCAATAGCATATCCATCAGACGTCCATTCGAGTGATTGCACAGAATTATCAATGGATGAACTCTGTGATGCCCATGATGTCAATTCTAATGTGTGCAATAGTGTAGGTGTAGTAGCATAATTTGAGGCAGAGTAAACATACACACTTCCTTTTGTTGTTCCTACAGCAATTAAGGATAGCTTTGGATTGATAGATACAAAAGTGGCTTCCTGTTGATGAAAACATACACCTGTCCAATGCACTTTGGATCCAAAGGAAGGTGCTTGAGGGTGTGAAGTAGTTAATTCATGACTATTGTTCAGTCTTTCTTGTAATAAAGCACTGTTATTTTGAACAAAGTAAGCTTTTCCTTCATTGGATATCCATACAGAAACATGCATTGATTTATCGTATACCATTTGGGTGATTTGTTCTATTATAACATAAGTTTCTTTTGAGCATAATCCCCCTTCTTCTCTACCCGTTGTTTCATTTTCCATTATACCCAGTTGATCTATCAGGGCAGTCTGTGTGGCATTCATTTGTTGTGGGTTCCATGAGATGCATTGTATGGCTGCAGGTGATTTTGTTGCAATAATAAGTGTATCCTCAGATGAAGTACCACTATATATCAATTCAGTATCAGCCATATACATAGCTTAGTCATACCAGATAATACCAGCATCGACTCGAATGGCGAGCCTAAATTTAATAAGCATTGTCTTGGGACCTTTGCCTTCCCCTGGGCCTGTTACATAAGCATGTGAGGAATGCGGAAAGTTAAATTCAAATGTTCGTTGATCATAAGAAATAATAGAGTATAGTAAGAGATAATTGTTGGCTGTCTATTGTATGTTTAGGAGCAAAGAAGGAAGTGTATATTGTACACATACATGAACTACAATGGCTGATGCGTCGGGCTTCCATATCGCTTTAATGTTTTCGCCAAATTCGCTGATATGATTATCTGCGCGTTCTACAAAGGCAAGAACAGTACTGGGCTTTTGCCTGTTAACAAGTTGACATAAAGCCTGCGCTTACCTTGACAGACCACAAATAGATTGCAGAACGAGTGCAGGTAATATACAGTGACGCGTGATGAGAAGGTTGAATCGACACAATGTTTAGGGAATGGGGAAACGTCTTGTTTTCATCTTTACGGGTCGTGCACTCTAAAGAAAGTTGGCTTGCAATTCCATTAAGCCAGTACATATGATACAAGTTGTTGAGTAAGAGAAATAGAAAAATAGCTGGCATCAGGGAATTTATAGGAAGATTGGATCTCAGAGCGTTTCACTCGTACACCAGCTTATCATGCCTAAAAGCTGCTGTAGCCACACAAGTGTCGTGTATTATGATACGATTTGTTCTTCTCAGTATTGTGCATCTGATGGTGTGATAATAAGTACCTGCTTGCTAGTCAATACCTACTGAAAAGGATCTCTTTTGTACTAATTACAGTGTACAATGAACTTTGAATATAGATTTAAAGGCAATGCTCAAATGAACTGGCCTTTTTTTTTATCTTAGTAAACTCGCTTTCTTTTTCTTAGAAGTACTCAGACATTGCCTTATCTGATTTCAGTTGGATCAGACCTACATTGGGTCATTCCGAAAAATTCTTGTTTTTTTTTCCATCTTTACGAACCCTGACCCTCCCTGAACCTCCCATGGGTCAAAAGAATGGATTTCACCTGGCAGCCAAACCAATGGTACCATTTGATTGCTAGACTCCAAAGAACATGTTTCAAGTAAAAAGAGAAGCCATTTGGTAGTCTGGTTGTCGAGTAATGGTACTTTAAAGAATGGTGCGTTCAAGCTGTGTTTTGAGCATTTTTAAGCGTTTTTGCCCTAGATGTCTTACAGACCATGGTAGTGATTGATCTTTCCAAATTGATTACACTACTTTGAGTACCAGAGAACATAAAAAAAAAAGGAGAAGTAGGATCAGTCAATGATGCGAATGTGGAATAGATGAACGAAATATATCCAAGACGGCTGTGCTACATGTATCCACCCAGTCTCTGCGCACTATTTCTATAGTATAGTTGACACAATGTCTGTACTTTTGGGTTTTAATGCATTTCATCCACAGCTTTCACTAGTACAATCACTCACTATCTTGTTGTTTTTATGCATCCAAAGCCCAAAGAAGGCTTCAGACGCATGCTGTCGACTTTATAATCGGAAAATGAAAGAAGGATGTTCAGTTTTTCTGTTTGACCATCTGAAATCGAGCATGTATTTAGAACTGCCTAAAGACGCCGTTATTCTGCTTTTACACATTAACAAAAGCTGTAGATCTCTGCCTTTCAAGTCTATTGATGTAAGAGAAGCATCAACTTTGCTGATAGAATATTGAGAAAATGTACACTTTTACTTTTGAGGTTTTTGGCTTTTAGCGCATCGTTCTTGGAGTATTATCTACAATTAAAGGTTACCATAAGGGACTATAGCTTATGACGCTTATTCCGAGTACTCAGCCATGCCAATAACTTCATTTCTTGCCATGTAAAGACGAAAAGAAACACAAAAGTGGAGAATGAAACTATCTTTCATGACCAAGGCCCTCTTTCACAAAGAGCGTTTTGACTATTTTGGACAGGTCGCTTTTTTTTTTTTTTTTTTTTTTTTTTTTTTTTTTTTTTTTTTTGTTCCAGATCGATTCCAAAAGTACCATATATGCTGGCAGACTTTGTATAGAGATATTTGGAGCCTTTAAAAGTGCATAAACAGACCTTAAGACGCTATCGTACGCCTAAAGAATAGCCTTTTATGTTCATCTCTGCAAAACACAATATGATTATATCTTGAATATGAACTTAAAGTCATTGCAAAAACTAGCTTCAATTTTATCTAGAAATAAGTACGCAATGTCTTGTTTCATTTTATGTCTCGTCTTAACATTATTTTATATCGCCTAAAGGAGTATAAATTGTGTCTCAATTGGAAGTTAAGACGTTGTAGTATACACATTTAATCATTGCTGCCACTTTTATTTCTAAGACGAAACCCCCCCCAAATTTGTAAGTGTGATGAACTAGTCATTATACTCTCACCCAAAGTGATTGCCTTTTAGAATGCACAAAATGATATCTTTTATTGCTAAAAGTCTATAAACATTCAATAAAGAGTGGCGGATCGCAAAACTTGCTCAGCCACCAAAAGCTGCCCTTGTTCATTCTTACGACTTTCAATTTGCGTATTTTGTCTTTTTTTGAGTGCATAATAGTTCTCCTAACAACGTTATGTCAGCACTCGGCCGTATTTCAAGAGCTAAGATTTTCACGCCCCCAAGAACTTGCTATGGCTACTTCGCAAGTGCCAGACTACATACAACACGTACTGTCTTGGCTAGTTCAAATGAGTCACCTCTTGACAAGATTGCTCAGGGATTCAACTCTTTCAAAACAACCGTATTGAGTTCTCCTCCTCTTCGTAACGTAACCAAGCCAACCGATATGCCATTTACTGGAGAAGCATCTAACTGGGACCAAGCACTCAGTGAGGCACAAAGCTTAGTGAAAACAACCGAGAATGAGCGCATAATTGACCCTGCCAAGCTAGTAGGCGATGATTTAAAAGAAATCAAATCCAATATTTCGAAATTGCTCGGTAGTAGACATTCCTTTTTGAATACAGTAGCTCGCCATTATTTCAGTGGAGAAGGAAAGCACGTTAGACCATTACTTGTACTTTTGATTGCCCAGGCAACCAGCATTGCAGACAAGAAATACTTGACAAGCAATGTAGACTACAAGTCAATTGATACACCTATTTCACATGGATTGGAAAACATTACAGCGAATGATGTTTTTGATAAAAAAATACATTATACACCATCTGTAAGCGATCAGGGATGTGTCATTTTACCAACACAAAGACGTTTGGCCGAGATTTCTGAAATGATACATACAGCCTCTTTATTGCATGACGACGTAATCGATGCTTCGATGACACGTAGAAACTTACCTTCCGCTAATGCTTCTTTTGGCAACAAAATGGCTGTCTTAGGTGGCGACTTTTTATTAGCCAGAGCATCTATTGCATTGGCACGTCTCAGAAATGCAGAATGTATAGAGTTGATGTCAACTTGTATAGCAAATTTAGTGGAAGGAGAATTTATGCAGTTAAAGAACACAAAAGATGAAGCTGATGGCAAAGTCAAAAAGTTAAGCACATTTGACCATTACATGGAAAAGACCTATATGAAGACTGGCAGTTTAATTGCTTTGAGTTGTAAAGCATCTGCTGTATTGGGTGGTTCCACCAAAGAAGTTGCAACAATTGCATATGATTTTGGAAGAAATTTAGGTCTAGCCTTCCAGGTAACACCAAAAGAAAAAACATTCAAAATATTCAACCCAACTCCCCCATTTATAAATAGCTTGTAGATGACATGCTTGATTTTACAGTAACTGCCGCAGAACTTGGTAAACCTGCTGGTGCAGATCTAAAGTTGGGATTGGCTACTGCGCCTGTCTTGTTTGCATGGGAAGAATATCCTGAATTAGAGGCACTTATTAAGCGTAAATTTTCTCATCAAGGTGACGAAGAGAAGGTAAAATTCTTCTGGGGGAAAGTGTTTTTTAATCTCCATAAAAATTGATAGGCTAGGGATCTTGTGTACCAAAGTGACGGATTGAAAAAGACGTTAAAATTAGCTGAATATCATTGCAAGTTGGCGATTGACACATTAAATCAACTACCAGCCTCGGATGCTCGATCAGCACTGATTCAGATAACAGAAAAATTGTTAACTAGACGCTCATAAAACCATATTCCTAATATGTACTGCTTTATTGAAACGTCATACATAATCCAACAAAAGGCATGAAAACGAGACAAAAAAAATTTTTTTTTTTGTGTATGTATAAAAAATGGCTTATTTTTTTTTCTTTTTTTCCTTTTCTTCTTTTTCATAAACTTTCTTATTGAAAGACCAACCGCAAAAGACCCTCATATTTGCACCTCTTTTAAACGTAAAAAACACCTCACTTAATTATTAATAACCTCGCTGTAATACTCCTTTATAAAGTATTTTCAGTTTTTGATTCTTTTCACAACCCCTTTTACTATTTTCTTCTATCGGACTGCAACTAAGACCAGTCCGTCCTTGCCCATCACGGCCGTAGAAACAAGACTCGTAGATAGCTTATTTGACCGACGAGGTTTCCCTCCTTGGCTTTCTTGAAGACCATCACTTTTGAACCCTTTGCTTAACTAAATAATCTCACCAGCTCAAAGAAACCTCTCTTCTTGCCTGCTCTCTCTCTCTCTCTCTCTCTCTCCCTCCACTTTATAAAAACAAGCCCATACACGAAAAAAAAAATGCCCTCTAACCTTGAAACTATTGTTATTAACCCTCCTCGCGACTTAGTCAACCTTTTCAAGTCCGTTCCTTCTCCTGACGTCAACGTTCATAACCAATCTGTAAGAGAAGTTATTCAGGCCAAGCTTGATTCTATCTCTAACCAGAAATGGGAAACCGATCAAGAAAATGCCTTCTTTGTTGGTGATTTGGGCGAAGTCTTTCGTCAACATTTGCGCTGGAAAGCTTTGCTTCCTCGAATTGAACCCTTTTTTGGTGAGTTTTTTTTTTTGTCATTTTTTTTTAGCTTTGTACTAAACCTTGTTTCTGAATAGCCGTCAAGAGTAACCCCGATCCTATGGTCGTAAAGCTATTGGCCTCTTTGGGTTGCGGTTTCGACTGTGCCTCCAAGCAAGAGATTCAACAAGTTCTGGACTATGGTGTTGACCCTAGTCGCATCATCTATGCCAATCCTTGCAAACAAGCCTCTTTTATTCGTTACGCTGCTCAACAAAGCGTCTGCCGTATGACATTCGATAATGCCGAAGAACTCTACAAGATCAAGAAGCTTTATCCTGATGCCGAGCTTGTACTGCGTATCTTGACTGATGATTCCATGTCTTTGTGTCAATTGGGTCTTAAATTTGGTGCTCCCTTGCATACTGTTCAAGACCTTTTGCAAACTGCCAGGGATTTGGACTTGAATATTGTTGGTGTTAGTTTCCATGTTGGTAGCGGCTGCCTTGATGAAAATGCTTTTGGTGATGCTGTCTTGCGTGCTAGAAAAGTATTCGATCAAGCTGAACAAATGGGTTACAAGCTCTCTCTCCTTGACGTAGGTGGTGGTTTCCCTGGTGCTGATGTGCAAGATGGTATCACCTTTGAAAAGGTTGCCGCTGTCTTAGGTCCCGTGGTTGATCGTTGCTTTGATCCTAGCATTCGCGTAATTGCTGAACCTGGTCGCTACTACGTTGCCTCTGCTTTTACCATCTGTACCAACATCATTGGTAGAAGAACTACTCTTCCTCCTCCCCCTGCTGCTTCTAACTATGAAGAGCAACTCGTTGAACAAAAGTACATGTACTACGTTAACGACGGTATGTACGGTTCTTTCAACTGTATCATCTTTGATCATCAAGTTGTTCGTCCCAAGGTGTTGATGAGAAACGAAGAATTCACGTATGGCCAAGAAGTTGAAGAGATTCACTATGATAGTAGTGTTTGGGGACCTACTTGCGACTCTATTGATTGTCTCAACAAGTCTACCCGCTTGCCTACACTTGAACCTGGGGATTGGCTTTACTTTGAAAACATGGGCGCTTACACTATTTGTGCTGCCTCTCAATTCAATGGGTTTAGAAAATCCGAAGTTATTTACACAAACACTTTTTGTTAAACTGTTTTTTTTTTTTTACTCAATAAACTGATTTACTTGATTAAATCTTATCAGATCTTTTTTTGTCATTGTTTATATGAAACTAGCGTTTGTTTGGTTAGATCGATTAGTTACACAACAGGAAAGTTTTATAAGAAAACCATCATTCAAAAGCTTAATAATTGTCTCACCCGGTATTTCACGCACGTATTACAAACTGATGGCGAAAAACAGATCAAATTTCCTTTTATTTGGATGAATATAGTTAAAGCATGGGACTAAATAAAGTTCAGGGATGCAATTAAGAATAATTTTTTTGTAACTCATTTGTTGTTTTTGTTCTTTTACCTTATCAGATCGTCTCGATTCTCGTTTGTAGTACTTGTACAAGTTGATCAAAAGAATGTTTTTTGTTTTGTTTTGTTTTTGAGCAACATAATATGGATATAGGGTAGTACTTTAAAGCGAAACATGATTCTGTTCTCCCTTAAACCAAAACATTATTCTAAAGATGTTGTTTTGTATGTTATACAAAATGGTGTTATACTCTTGAAGTTTAGTGTTTGTTCCTTGAGATGCATAGTAATTACTCCCCTGGAAAAACTGCATCTCAAAAATAATACGGGATTGATCCACAAAAGAAGAAGATGATTTTAGTTGTGATACTGAACTCAAATAGCCAAGGGCAACTAATACACACATCACCATCAGTTCTAATAACGGGTACACATGTATGAATTGCTCTTTATTTACGCTATCTTGATATGATGTTTTAAATTGTTCAAGGCTTTCAAGTATGAGTTGATGTTTATTGATAGGCTTTTGTTTGGCTTTGGAAGCAAAACATGATTAATGTCAATTTGAGAAAGGAAAACAACACGCTGTGAGAAAATGCAGGGCCACGGACTTCACTACCGATTCTGAAAAAAAAAAATGGAGATTGCAAAACCCTCGCATATGGTCTTCTGTCGATAAGAAAAAGCTCAGAAATTTGACAAGGGAAATATAGCCAGGAAATTAAGCATTTTTTCTTAAGACACACCAAAATGTTTTACGTTGTAAACTGCAAAATCCTGTGAGGAAAAGGAAGGAGGAGAGTCAGTTGTAAGATTAATTTGTATAGGCATTTCAAAAAAAGGATCGTTAAGTTGCTTCATAAGCTTCAAAGGAATATATTCAAAGAAAAATTGTTTACACTGGGTTCATTGAAGCATGCAATTCTTCATTATAACTATTTCTTTAGTGTTCGTACAAGATTCAATTGCTGTTTGTAAAACTTTAAGAAGAAACAATAGCCTTTATGTTTTTTTTTTATTTATTATTCACATCAATTAGGCAATATATGCATGCATATCAGAAATTGGTCGCATAGCCATTTTGATTCTTTCAAGGATGTCAGACACACGCTTTTGAAATGCTTCATTATCAGAATCAGCCGTCTAATTTTTAAATTAGTTTGGTTATTCATATCAAACAGACTTACAAAATGAATTGTATCAATTGTAGCTTGCTGTCCATCTACATCCACATGAATTTTCTTTTCTTTTTCGTTAAGTTCTACTTGTCCAAATTGAGCTTCTAAAAAGGAAGCAATGTCCAAGAATTCCTTGTCTAATTCCTCTGCCTTTTTCAATGCTTCGTCTTCTTCGTCTTGTTGTTCTGGTTTAGGAGAACCTGTATGGCTGTGAGAGCAAGAATGCGAACTAGCTACACCATAAAGTTAACAATTGCTGTAAAGACCGATTTTTTTTTTTTTTTTTTTTTTTTTTTGATTTTCTTACCTTTGACACTTGCAGGTGAGCTATCAATCGACAAAATAACAGCCAAAACTGAATCAGCCACCATATCATTCATAGCATTACCGACCCATTCTAATGTGACTTGATTGGGTCCGGTTGTCATTTTTTTGATATCAATTGTGTCAAACACACGTAAAACAGTGCCTTGTTGATTTCCTGCACCATCATCTTTAGCCAGTTCTCTTTCAGCAACATTGCCAAACATCATTTCAAGATGCCATTTGAGGAGTCCAATGCCTGCATTAAAAGGAACTACTTGACGTTGTGTAACTACCGTTGTAATCATACCACCTAATTCATTCAAATCTTCAGGACTCATAATATTCAGTTGAAAGTCTTTGACCACAAGTACGCCATTCAGAGGCTGGTTTTCAGTAGGGTACTTGGCTGCCAATCGACCAATAGTCTAAGAAGATTTATAAGTCTCATTTTAAGTCTGCATGTCTAGTTTACCTTGGCCATCTTTTCACCTCTAAAATGCAACTTGACAGTATCACAGTTCTTGGGTGTATAGATGGTGACATTTTCTTCTTTTTCAGAGTATTTGCTTTGAAGAGCAGACTTCAAACGATACATGGCATTAGCTTCACCGTGGACAAGAATCTACAGTATGATAAATATACACCAATTCCTTTATAGCGCTTACATACAACATGAGGTGCTTTTACATCATCAATGAATTTACTGTTTTGTGTGAAATCAACATGAGCTGAAAATGAGATATAATCCACAGACATTCTCAAGGGAATCTTGCGCCCATCCATAGCTTGGAAGTCAGAAGGTTCATTCATTGCTTGCTATCAAAGCATAAGCTAATATAACAAAAACAAAAAGGTAACTTACTCTCGCTAAAGTATTGTCTACACAATAACCAGTGATCACTAAACCATTCTTTTTGTCTGGTGCCCATCTTTCAAACAACTCTCTAGATAAACCATTCTGAAGCATACCAGGACTTGCCATCATAACACATGGACCAGAATCTTCAAATTGCTCCACATTTTTTAAGTTGCTGATATGCTTAAATACAAAGGGATTAGAAATAGCAAATTGTTTACGAATACGAGCATTCATCATGTTGATATATGTCTGATAAACAGCCATACAACGTTTAGCTAAACTAGAAGCATAGTAGATAGGAATACTGTCTAATTCAGGATGAGCTTCCCAATACTCGTCTAAAATCAACAACAGCTCTTGAGCACGACCCAAAGCAAACACAGGCATCAAACATCTTCCTCCTCTTCCTACAATATCATGCACAAGTGCTATATCATGTCAGCCCAACATTTATCTATCAGCTTACTTACATGTAAATCTGCTTTCTTTAGCTATTCGTGGTTCATGGCTTTGGACACCATATGTGCTTTCAGTAATCAAGACATCCACAGATCCTTCAGGCTTCTCTGCAGCCATCAAGTGACGGTCTTCTTCTCTTGAATAATCACCTGTATAAAGAATCTTGACACCAGCAATTTCAATCAAGAACATAGCAGCACCTAATACATGGCCTGCATTATATCCAGTAAATTTAATGCCCTCTACTTCCACTTGTTGATGATAATCAATAGCTTCAATGCGGTGAAATGAATTCAAAAGATCTTCTTCACTATAGAGTTGATCTTCATCACCAATATTGCTGTTTATCATTAGTTTTTTGGCTCCCTTAACAAGATACACACATACCTTACACGGACATAATCACTTAATAACCACTTGTAAATAGCTTTTGTAGGATGTGTCATAAAGACACGCCCTTTGAATGTTGTCTATCGCTTGTTTTAATGAGGTTTTTTTGGCGGTATATACTTACTTTTTCCATCACGTAAGGTACCGAAGCAGCATGATCCACATGGAAACTAAGAATAAATAAATAAATATAATGCAATCATTAAAAAGCAATTGCTATTTACTGAGTAACCAAAAGCAAATCAATGCTGGAAGGATCAATTTCATCATAGAAAGGTAAGGAAGCTAAACCACTGTAGGCAGGATGAATACCAGCATCAAGCTATTAAAAAGAAAAACATTACAAAGGGTTCAAAACATGCTTTATTTCAAATAAAATGATAACAAAAAAAAACTGTAATCTATGCTTGTCTTTAACCTACCAAAATAGTCTTGCCTTTGTATTCTAATAAAATGGAAGATCTCCCAACCTCATTACCAGCTCCAAGTGGTGTGATCTTGAGCAAGTCATTTTCGTCTGTGATGGGGATCTCCATTTCTGCTTTACGTTTAGTGCCTGCCATGTTATAATAATAAAAAAGAAAGAGAGGAAAAAGAAAACTTTTCTTTTTAATCGACGCCTAGTTTTAGCTGCGGTTTAATTTTGACGCGTTTGTTCTTCACTTATTGTTCATCATGACTAGTTTAATCACTCCAGAAACGCGCATAAAGTAAATTACTCGAGATCTGTACGAATGTAGCTTAAGTGTATATTAGGGTGAGCTCAGTATTGAATCGCGATATTGGTAATTATGGTAAACAAAACTTGATTGACGGTCAAGAAGAAACCTGTTGGAACTCAGAGCAGGTAACTCTATAACTCTAAAGAAAATACCACTTACAATCATTAGGGCCTTCCTCAAAATATCCTACTGGATTTTCCTAATCCCGTCTCTGTAAAAAGTGTTGTATTTCAATTCCAAGGTGGATTTGTGGGTAAGAAATGCGTCATTGTAGGCAGCAAAGCCAGCTCACCCAACGAATACAATGTTGATTTGGACATCATCTATCCTGAAGATATCAATTCAACTCAGACGTTTGATCTCCCAACTACCACTGAACCACTCAAACGAGTCAAGATTATTTTTGAAGAAAGTACAGATTTTTATGGCCGTATTACAGTCTACAAGCTGGATGTGCTAGGTTAAACTACACCCGCTGCTTTTCTGTTCTTAAAACCGTAGATCCCTATCCAGATAATAATCACCAACAACCCTATCACACAAGCACCTAAATAAAACTGAATAACCATACGCCTTCCCATTGTCAGTAAGCCACCTCGTTTCAGATTGAGTGGATTAAGGACCATTATGAGTATACAGATAAGGCCAATCACGATCGTATAGGCTAGACCAACATAGAGTCCTACAGGGAATTCAATAGCTACACCTGCTAACAATAAGCCATAGAAAATGATACCTATGCACCATACTGTCTGTGTTGTTTTGGGTAAAGGACCATGCAATTGATTGCGGAAAGCAAACAATTGAACCCAGGACATTACCATGGCACCAGCTGCATATAAATAATGAGCTATGTAATGCTCCCATAGATTCTCCATATTTAAATACATTTCTTGTAACACAGGATATTGAATAACAAGATCAGGATAAGCAGCATTGAAGTCTTCAATAGGATGCTATCATAAAAGGAAATGAGACTTGTATGTCATGTTAGCGTGCTTTACTTTGAAAAGAGCCGCTGCTGTGTGTACACCATGGAATTGACAATAAATAGCAGCCCCAAAAGACCATAGTAGCCATGTCACAGTAGCTTCGCTTATGTCACCCCCTTTCAAATTGTGAGCATAATTCCATTGCATGATAGAACTTACAGTAATCTGATCTACCACTTGTCATAATATTTGCTCTCGTAATGATAAATAAGTTTAAGGGCAGTGTAATTAATGGGTCAAAAAATCGCCACAATGCATCCCCTGTGAACCAAGGTGAGATATTGGGAAGATCAAACAAGACAGGTATTACTGTCATAATTAAAATAAAAAAGCTTGTGGCTAACAGCAGCCATGCCAGTCGGTTGTCTTCCATATGAACGTCTTTGTAAGTGCGTGGCAATGTAATGGGCAAATTGTCATTTGCCATCGGCTCGTCTTCATCGTCTGAATCACCAAAAGGTCTATTCGGTCGAGGTGTATAGATAGAAGGAAGCTCGTAGTCGCCGTGAGACATGAAAAAAAAAACGGTGAAAAATGCCAAGGCGTAAATTGAACACTGTTATTGTTCTATATTTACCTCAACACTGCATGTTACACTTAGATTTTGACATCCTGCAGTAGCTTAATCATTTCAAGTTGCTATCTTGATAGAATTTTACCAACACAGACAAAACGTAAGCTTGTTGAATAAGCGCGAAACTGATACTTTCAGAGAAAAATAGTCAACTCAGCCTGTACAATGACTTTAAGTTCATATTCAAGATATAATCATATTGTGTTTTGCAGAGATGAACATAAAAGGCTATTCTTTAGGCGTACGATAGCGTCTTAAGGTCTGTTTATGCACTTTTAAAGGCTCCAAATATCTCTATACAAAGTCTGCCAGCATATATGGTACTTTTGGAATCGATCTGGAACAAAAAAAAAAAAAAAAAAAAAAAAAAAAAAAAAAAAAAAAAAAAAAAGCGACCTGTCCAAAATAGTCAAAACGCTCTTTGTGAAAGAGGGCCTTGGTCATGAAAGATAGTTTCATTCTCCACTTTTGTGTTTCTTTTCGTCTTTACATGGCAAGAAATGAAGTTATTGGCATGGCTGAGTACTCGGAATAAGCGTCATAAGCTATAGTCCCTTATGGTAACCTTTAATTGTAGATAATACTCCAAGAACGATGCGCTAAAAGCCAAAAACCTCAAAAGTAAAAGTGTACATTTTCTCAATATTCTATCAGCAAAGTTGATGCTTCTCTTACATCAATAGACTTGAAAGGCAGAGATCTACAGCTTTTGTTAATGTGTAAAAGCAGAATAACGGCGTCTTTAGGCAGTTCTAAATACATGCTCGATTTCAGATGGTCAAACAGAAAAACTGAACATCCTTCTTTCATTTTCCGATTATAAAGTCGACAGCATGCGTCTGAAGCCTTCTTTGGGCTTTGGATGCATAAAAACAACAAGATAGTGAGTGATTGTACTAGTGAAAGCTGTGGATGAAATGCATTAAAACCCAAAAGTACAGACATTGTGTCAACTATACTATAGAAATAGTGCGCAGAGACTGGGTGGATACATGTAGCACAGCCGTCTTGGATATATTTCGTTCATCTATTCCACATTCGCATCATTGACTGATCCTACTTCTCCTTTTTTTTTTATGTTCTCTGGTACTCAAAGTAGTGTAATCAATTTGGAAAGATCAATCACTACCATGGTCTGTAAGACATCTAGGGCAAAAACGCTTAAAAATGCTCAAAACACAGCTTGAACGCACCATTCTTTAAAGTACCATTACTCGACAACCAGACTACCAAATGGCTTCTCTTTTTACTTGAAACATGTTCTTTGGAGTCTAGCAATCAAATGGTACCATTGGTTTGGCTGCCAGGTGAAATCCATTCTTTTGACCCATGGGAGGTTCAGGGAGGGTCAGGGTTCGTAAAGATGGAAAAAAAAACAAGAATTTTTCGGAATGACCCAATGTAGGTCTGATCCAACTGAAATCAGATAAGGCAATGTCTGAGTACTTCTAAGAAAAAGAAAGCGAGTTTACTAAGATAAAAAAAAAGGCCAGTTCATTTGAGCATTGCCTTTAAATCTATATTCAAAGTTCATTGTACACTGTAATTAGTACAAAAGAGATCCTTTTCAGTAGGTATTGACTAGCAAGCAGGTACTTCTCTATACATTATCTGATGTGCAGAGTATTTCTAGGTAAGGTCTACTATAACACTTGGCATTTCTGAGGCTAAAGAGAGCAGCTTTCAGCGTAACTAACGATAAATGACTTGTAGATGTAGGGTCTGGCATTTTAAACACCAATCTTTTCTTTTTATGCTTTAATTATGGTTTGTAAATGTTAATAAAGAGAAGACGCTGCACAAGTACAAGATCTAGTCAACGACAAGTACTGGATGTAAATTAAGAAAGACAGCATAGACGAAGAAATGTACCTACCTTTTCAACAGTTAAAAAAAGAAAGAAAAAAAAAGAGAAAAGTTGCTTGTTGTGTACTACATGATAGCAAGAAATCTAAAATTATGCATGCATAAATGAGCAGATTGAGTCTTCTGACAAGTATAAAGCTGCAGGTGTA